>NC_140183.1:93430920-93540920 GCF_963971535.1 Notolepis coatsorum
GTTATATGTGGTTGCTAGGGTGTTATAGCTGGTTGCTAGGGTGTTATATGTGGTTGCTAGGGTGTTATAGGTGGTTGCTAGGGTGTTATAGCTGGTTGCTAGGGTGTTTCTAGCTGGTTGCTAGGGTGTTATATGTGGTTGCTAGGGTGTTATAGCTGGTTGTTAGGGTGTTTCTAGCTGGTTGCTAGGGTGTTATATGTGGTTGCTAGGGTGTTATAGCTGGTTGCTAGGGTATTATATGTGGTTGCTAGGGTGTTATAGCTGGTTGCTAGGGTATTATATGTGGTTGCTAGGGTGTTATAGGTGGTTGCTAGGGTGTTATAGCTGGTTGCTAGGGTGTAATAGCTGGTTGCTAGGGTGGTTCTAGCTGGTTGCTAGGGTGTTATATCTGGTTGCTAGGGTGTTATAGCTGGTTTCTAGGGTGTTTCTAGGTGGTTGCTATGGTGTTTCTAGGTGGTTGCTAGGGTGTTATAGCTGGTTGCTAGGGTGTTATAGCTGGTTGCTAGGGTGTTTCTAGGTGGTTGCTAGGGTGTTATAGCTGGTTGCTAGGGTGTTTCTAGGTGGTTGCTAGGGTGTTATAGGTGGTTGCTAGGGTATTTCTAGGTGGTTGCTAGGGTGTTATAGGTGGTTGCTAGGGTGTTATAGCTGGTTGCTAGGGTGTTTCTAGGTGGTTGCTAGGGTGTTATAGGCGGTTGCTAGGGTGTTATAGGTGGTTGCTAGGGTGTTATAGCTGGTTGTTAGGGTGTTTCTAGCTGGTTGCTAGGGTGTTATATGTGGTTGCTAGGGTGTTTTAGCTGGTTGCTAGGGTGTTATATGTGGCTGCTAGGGTGTTTCTAGGTGGTTGCTAGGGTGTTATAAGTGGTTGCTAGGGTGTTATAGCTGGTTGCTAGGGTGTTATAGCTGGTTGCTAGGGTGTTATATGTGGCTGCTAGGGTGTTATATGTGGTTGTTAGGGTGTTTCTAACTGTTTGCTAGGGTGTTATATGTGGTTGCTAGGGTGTTATAGCTGGTTGCTAGGGTGTTATAGCTGGTTGCTAGGGTGTTATAGCTGGTTGCTAGGGTGTTATATGTGGTTGCTAGGGTGTTATAGCTGGTTGCTAGGGTGTTATATGTGGCTGCTAGGGTGTTTCTAGGTGGTTGCTAGGGTGTTATATGTGGCTGCTAGGGTGTTATAGCTGGTTGCTAGGGTGTTATATGTGGTTGCTAGGGTGTTATAGCTGGTTGCTAGGGTGTTATAGCTGGTTGCTAGGGTGTTATAGGTGGTTGCTAGGGTGTTATAGCTGGTTGCTAGGGTGTTTCTAGCTGGTTGCTAGGGTGTTATATGTGGTTTCTAGGGTGTTATAGCTGGTTGCTAGGGTGTTATATGTGGTTGCTAGGGTGTTATAGCTGGTTGCTAGGGTGTTATATGTGGTTTCTAGGGTGTTATAGCTGGTTGCTAGGGTGTTATAGCTGGTTGCTAGGGTGTTATATGTGGTTTCTAGGGTGTTATAGCTGGTTGCTAGGGTGTTATAGCTGGTTGCTAGGGTGTTATATGTGGTTTCTAGGGTGTTATAGCTGGTTGCTAGGGTGTTATAGCTGGTTGCTAGGGTGTTATAGCTGGTTGCTAGGGTGTTTCTAGTTGGTTGCTTAGGGTGTTATATGTGGTTTCTAGGGTGTTATAGCTGGTTGCTAGGGTGTTATATGTGGTTGCTAGGGTGTTTCTAGCTGGTTGCTTAGGGTGTTATATGTGGTTTCTAGGGTGTTATAGCTGGTAGCTAGGGTGTTATATGTAGTTGCTAGGGTGTTATAGGTGGTTGCTAGGGTGTTATAGCTGGTTTTAGGGTGTTTCTAGCTGGTTGCTAGGGTGTTATATGTGGTTGCTAGGGTGTTATAGCTGGTTGTTAGGGTGTTTCTAGCTGGTTGCTAGGGTGTTATATGTGGTTGCTAGGGTGTTATAGCTGGTTGCTAGGGTGTTATATGTGGTTGCTAGGGTGTTATAGCTGGTTGCTAGGGTATTATATGTGGTTGCTAGGGTGTTATAGGTGGTTGCTAGGGTGTTATAGCTGGTTGCTAGGGTGTAATAGCTGGTTGCTAGGATGGTTCTAGCTAGTTGCTAGGGTGTTATATCTGGTTGCTAGGGTGTTATAGCTGGTTGCTAGGGTGTTTCTAGGTGGTTGCTATGGTTTTTCTAGGTGGTTGCTAGGGTGTTATAGCTGGTTGCTAGGGTGTTATAGCTGGTTGCTAGGGTGTTTCTAGGTGGTTGCTAGGGTGGTTCTAGGTGGTTGCTAGGGTGTTTCTAGGTGGTTGCTAGGGTGTTTCTAGGTGGTTGCTAGGGTGTTATAGCTGGTTGCTAGGGTGTTTCTAGGTGGTTGCTAGGGTGTTTCTATGTGGTTGCTAGGGTGTTATATGTGGTTGCTAGTCACCCACACTAATTATAAGGATTACAAGAGTGTGGGAGGTCACCCACACTAATACCACTGTACACACTGTATATACACATATCTATATCTGTATATATTCCATACCTACTCTTATTAGACTGGTTTATTATCATAGTATATTCATACGTGTACCACTGTATATAATAATACTGTACATACATTAGCTTAGCATATTTACTGTGTGTGACTTCATTTCACTGTACTCTGGTTGGGTGCCCACTTCATTTCACTGTACCCTGTACTCTGGTTGGGTGACCACTGCATTTCACTGTACTCTGGTTGGGTGCCCACTTCATTTCACTGTACTCTGGTTGGGTGCCCACTTCAACTCACTGTATTCTGGTTGGGTGCCCACTTCATTTCACTGTAATCTGTACTCTGGTTGGGTGCCCACTTCATTTCACTGTACTCTGTACTCTGGTTGGGTGCCCGCTGCATTTCACTGTACTTTGTACTCTGGTTGGGTGCCCACTGCATTTCACTGAACTTTGGTTGGGTGCCCACTTCAACTCACTGTATTCTGGTTGGGTGCCCACTTCATTCCACTGTACTCTGTTTGGGTGCCCACTTCATTTATATGTACTCTGATTGGGTGCCCACTTCATTTATATGTACTCTGGTTGGGTGCCCACTTCATTGCACTGTACTCTTTACTCTGGTTGGGTGCCCACTTCATTTCACTGTACTCAGTACTCTGGTTGGGTGCCCACTGCATTTCACTGTACTTTGGTTGGGTGCACAATTCAACTCACTGTATTCTGGTTGGGTGCCCACTTCATTCCACTGTACTTTGGTTGGGTGCCCACTTTAACTCACTGTATTCTGGTTGGGTGCCCACTTCATTTATATGTACTCTGGTTGGGTGCCCACTTCATTTATATGTACTCTGGTTGGGTGCCCACTTCATTTCACTGTACTCTGTACTCTGGTTGGGTTCCCACTTCATTTCACTGTACTCTGTACTCTGGTTGGGTGCCCACTTAATTTCAATGCACTCTGTACTCATGTTGTATCCTCCCTCTCCTAGGGTGCAGTCGCATCCTCCTCTCGCTCTCCGCTATCTGTGCTCTGTGCTTCGTGCCGTTTGTCGGACTATACTCAAATCAACTCTAAATGGATCTAATCAGGGGATCGCATATTTTCATCAAGAAAGCAGAATAAGGCTAACCCTCTCTGCCTCTTGGGACATTTCAATCGGGCTACCAACTTGAAGACGTGGACATTTGGATTATCGAAGCTTTTGGATTGCAATAAGAAGATTTTGGATCTGTTTACCACGCACAGGACCTACCAAAATGAACTGACTAAGACACTTGGACTAACACATTCAGTCATTTGGACGGAGTTGTTAAAACTCACTCCACTCAAATCAATAGAGTTATAATTCACTCTTCTCAAAATGAAATTTAAATCGACGTGGATGGAAGGAATGTTGCCAGCCAGTCAAAACAAATTCCGGACGACTCACCAAGGACGACCCAGAGGGCTGCTGATGCTGCCGCGGATGCTCGCGCCAAATATGGCAGCGGAGCTACTGTGGCTGGGGGGAGCCACCAGGATGTTGCTGTCTCGCCCTCCCACCCCCCCCCCCCCCCCGCGCGGATGCTCCGCGCCAAACAGAGTCCTGCATGTATCAACAAATGCGCATGTTGGTGAATTTATGAATGTGTGCCATTATTACTTTCAAATATAATAATTGTGGAATATTACTATAATGAGCTGTATGTGTATGAACCAAGCATCCTTTGTGAAGCACTTTGGTTGACAAGTGTCATGTTTAAATGTGCTATATAAATACATTTGATTGATTGATTGATTGATTGGTTGGGTGCCCACTTCATTTCACTGTACTCTGATTGGGTGCCCACTTTTAAGAGTTAATCCCCTGAAGGGGGAGGAGCCGAACCATGGGGGCGTGGTCAACAATGAAAGAGGATATCCCTACTGAGTACAATGGCACGACCCGCAAGTCTCTACAACAAACGGTTCAAAAGATACAAAAAAGGGGCGCGGCCTAAGGATCAAGGGTTAATCCCCTGAGAGGTCATGTCAGTACTGAGTTGATTGACACCTCCATCTGAGTTGCATGCACGCCTGCAAGCCTTAATTGATTCAAAGCCTTAATTTATTCAAATCCTAACTGACAAATCTATCCCCAATGCATTTCAATGAGGCTGCGCTTCCTTCACTCTCACGATGATTAAAGCAAAACGATAAGAGATGAAGCTTAGTTCTTTTAATATGAGCACTTGAGAAAGTTCATGAATATTGTGTAATTCCGTCAACAATTGTGGCCCATGTGGCGATCGGAAAACAAGGGCAGGAACGGTAAAATCACAGATTTCAGCTAGAGTGGAGAGTCCATTAGTGTGTATGTGGAGCATGACTGTCAAAGAAATGGCCATAAGTTCAGATAAAAGTGTCCAATTCAATTTATTTTTCTTTTATGAGCGAGGGCACAGTCGTGGCATCGTTTTGGTGTGTTGTTTTTATATCTACGTCCAAAATTTAGACCACTGTCGCAATTTACAAAAGGTTGATGGTAAAACAAAGAAATTCAGCTTCTGCACTCTAGTTTTGAACATTCCGCCATTCATTCCTATGGAGCTATTTAAAGTTGATTTTCTTCCAGAACCCTGTGGTGAAACTTTCCAAAAAGTAATAGCAATTCGAGTTGCACCAAGCCGGTCGTTTTGATACCTTACACGTGTATGTGGTGCAAAAGCTCTGGGAGGAGTTAGCTATAGCTATAGGAGTTAGCTATAATCTGAGAATATAGATAATAGTAGTGGGGTGTGACCTGGGTCAACCACACTAATTATAATTCATGAATATCTAGTGAATCCTCCATTCTAAACCTTTAAACCATCTATCCATTCATTCATCCCTCCCTCCCTTCCTCCCTTCCTCCATCCCTCCTTTTTTCTCCTCTAGCGCCAGAGCTGACCTGCTACACCGGTAAGGGAGGGGCCTACAGGGGAATCATCGCTGTGACAACGTCTGGTAAAGCCTGTCAGAGGTGGGCGGCCCAGACCCCCCACAAACACGACCGCACCTCCGACAACTACCCCTGCAAGTAAGGACACACATACACAAACACACACCCCTGACAACTACCCCTGCAAATAAGAACATACACACACAACCACACAAACACACCCCGACAACTAACCCTGCAAGTAAGAACACACACATACACAACCACACACACAACAACACACACAACAACACACTGTCACAATGTGGTGGTGTAATAGGACCCAATAGCAGACAAGTGGAGGCGGGCAGCAAGACCAAGGGTTTTTAATAAACAAGACTAATAAACAGAACAAGGGAACAAAAAATAACAAAACAAAACCTCTCAGTAACCACTGGAAGAGGGGAAAGGAGAAACTAAATAATTAACTCTAAATGCTAACATCTAACACAGGGGAACACTTACTTGAAACATGGAACATGAAACATGAACAGTGCAACATTGACAGTGTTAACAGAAATACTCAAATACACAGGAACAAATGACAAACGAGAAACACCTGGGATGATTACAACTGGAGACACCTGGGAGGCGAAACAGATTGACAAAGAACTACAAGAAACAACACAAGGAACTACAACTATGGACGACAAGACAAACACCAGACACTGGGACAAAACAAGCAGACTACAGACACTAAACGGATAACCTAATAACAGACAGTAACTACAATATTTCATTATGAATTGAAAATGGGGGACCCTGATGTAAACAAGACAAAAGTATTTCTCTGGTCTACATCCCCTTAACAATTGTGTGTATTGAGCCGTACTGTATTGTACCCATTCTGCAATCTGTTAATACAATTTTCAATCAATCAATCACTGCGCATTGTAAGTAAGGGTACAATTAGAATAGAATAGAATAGAATAGAAATACTTTTATTATCCCGTGGGAAATTTTACACTGCAAATCGCTCAACATTTAAACATTCAGACAGGACAGGTCACAAATTAGAATAATAAAACAAATCAAATCGAGTTGCCTAGGATAAGAGTAGAGTAAAATAGAATAAAAATGGAATAAAATATACAGTAAATAAGTACAGTAAAAATAAGTACAGTAAAAATATACTGAGAGGCATCATAGCAGCATTGGGGAAGGGGGGGGTACAGGTAGTAAAAACAACACAAGCAGTGTAAACATATTGGTCAATATAATTAACTATCTAACTAACTGAAATATACATTATTCACAGTATCACAGTATCCACATAAGGTGCAGTATTCCTAAGGTAGTGTTATTGTCCTCCTTGGGTTGCTATTAGTGCTAGGTCAATGTCTGGCAGCAGTCGCTGCCCCCTGTTGTGGAGCCTGGAGGCCCTGGCTAGTCACGGCCTCCTGCCACTATGGAGCTGCCTCTCTGTGCTCAGTGATGCAGTGAGGCACAGTGATGCATTGTATGGTTTAGGTTAGGTTTACTTTATTTGTTCAAGGGGGACAGTGTACATTAATAAAACATTTTACAAATGTAAATGCACCCAATTTTAGCCAAAAGGCTAATTTCCATTGGCAGTCCCCCTGCCAGAAGGTACAGGCTAAAATCCTGTGTAAAAAAAGGGTTAGCAATAAAAACAGAATAAAATCAAGATAAATAACATTAGAATAAAAACACAACAAAAGCACATAGACATAGTAGGGATACAGGTCACAATACAGTCATGGACACAAGGACAGAGCACATCATGACATATTAAGATACCCAGACATAGACAGACGCACCATATCCACACACACACATACACACACAGACACCTCAGTGTTGACAGTTCTGGTTTTCAATGATCCATTCCCTAACCCTGCACTTTGGTATGATGTGGACACTCTAATTGTTTGAGGAATTGAGTTCCATTGGTGGGATGCTCTGTATGAGAAGACGGCCTGGCCAAATACACTTTTTTTAAAGGGATTGTACAGTCCCCCCTTGCCGCACCTCTAGTGTTCCTGGTTGAGGCAGACTTGAGGTTGATGAAACCGGACAAAGGAGGAGGAGCCAATCCACACTTTATTTTGATCTTTGATCTCAAGTGACTACCTGGTAAAATAAAGGTAAAAATAAAATTTTAAAAACTAGACTGACGTTTTGATATAGGGTCAGGTTTTCCCAACTGAGTAGATTATATTTTTTTAGAATGTGACAATGATGGTACCTAAATGGTTTCTTGTCTAGAATTGTTATTGCTTGTTTGTAAAGTGATTTAAGTGGTTTCAGAATGGTGGAATGTGAATTGGAGCAGGTTATCAAACAGTATGTGATGTGGGAAAGAACCATTGAATGAAAATATAGCTTTGCTGCCTCGGTTGAAAGGAAGTTTCTTATGTACCGGAAGTTTGATAGGCTGAACTTTACCTTATTGCAGACTTTTTGTATGTGATTTTTGAAGCTAAGGTTTGGGTCTATGTGTAATCCTAAATACTTATATTCTGATACTACCTGTAATTTCTGACCGGAGATGAAGATATCCTGATCTGCAACTTCTCTGTGGCCCTTGGAGAAGAACATACAGACAGTCTTAGAGACATTCAATTGTAAACAGCTGTTCTTAAGCCAGGATGTGACATTCACCATGACATTAGACAATTTTGTTGCAAGCTCTTCTGTGGTTTTACCGTGTGTAAAGATCACTGTATCATCAGCATACATCAGTACATCACATTGGCCACACACAGAAGGCAAATCGTTAATTGAATAAAACTGAACAGGATTGGACCCAAGACAGAGCCCTGCGGGACACCAGTTGACATACAGATGGCAGTAGATTTATGATTTTCTATTTTGACAAGTTGGGAATGGAATGAAAGATATGATTTGAAGAGGTTGAGGAACTCTATGGAGAAGTTGATGGCTAGTCTGATGGCTGTTGGAATGAAGGACTTCCTGTGCCGTTCAGTGCTGCATTTGAGTAGTGTGAGCCTAGCACTGAACATGCTCCTCCTGTCAGCCAAGTCTGTGTATAGTGGGTGGGAGGGGTTTTCCCTGATGGCCTGGAGCTTAGCAAGGCTCCTCCTCTCCGCCACCCTCGCTAGAGAGTCCAGCTCCACCCCAACCACGCTGCTGGCCTTCCTGACCAGCTTATCCAGCCTGGTTGTGTCCACTGCTCTCAGTCCGCTGCCCCAGCAGGTCACAGCATACAAGAAGGCGCCCGCCACCACCGACTTATAGAACATCCTCAACATCCTTGTACAGACATTGAAGGATCTCAGCCTTCTGAGGAAGTAGAGTCGGCTCTGGCCCTTCTTGTACAGTGCCTCTGCGTGTTTTTACCCGTTCAGTTTGTTGTCGATGTGCACACCGAGATATTTGTACACCTCAACCATGTCCACATCAACTCCCCTGATGGAAACGGGGGTCACAGGTGCACTCCTCCTCCTCCCCAGCTCCACAACCAGTTCCTTGGTCTTCGCCACATTTAGCTGCAGTTGGTTTTTATCGCACCATGTGACGAAGTCAGCTACCAGTTCCTGGTATTCCCTCTCGTCACCGTCCTTTATACATCCCACTATCGCAGAGTCATCAGAAAACTTCTGAAGGTGGCAGGACTCTGACCGATAGTGGAAGTCGTTGGTGTAGACAGTGAAGAGGAAGGGAGAGAGGACTGTCCCCTGCGGGGCCCCGGTGTTGCTGACCAGTCTGTCTGACACACAGCTCCGTAGGCGCACGTACTGTGGTCTGCCCGTCAGATAGTTCACAACCCAGGACACCAGGGGGGCCTCTACCTGCATCGCCTCCAACTTCTCACCCCACAGCCCAGGCCTTATGGTATCAAAAGCACTGGAGAAGTCAAAGAACATGACTCTCACAGTGCTCCCCGGCTTGTCTGGTTGAGTGTAGGCTCGGTTCAGCAGGTAGATGACAGCATCTTCTACCCCCAGTCGGGGCTGGTAGGTGAACTGGAGTGGGTCTAGGTGGGGTTTGGTTACCGGGTGGAGTCTCTCCAGGACTAACCTCTCCATGGTCTTCATTATGTGAGAGGTTAGAGCCACCGGCCTGTAGTCCTTGGACGTGCTGGGACGCGGGCACTTGGAGACAGGGACCACACAGGAGGTTTTCCACAGTGTCGGGACTCTCTGCAGCCTCAGGCTCATATTGAATATGAGCTGGAGCACATCACACAGCTGAGAGGCACAGGTTTTGAGTACCTTTGGGCTCACCCCATCAGGACCTGCAGCCTTGCCTGCATGTAACTTGCTCAGCTGTGTACTCACCTGGTCTGCAGAGAGCCACACCGTGGGGGTCTCAGGTGTTGGGGGGAGGAGCGGGTCTTCAAGCCGCGGGGGCAGACAGACTGCACCAGAGATGAGGGGGCGTGGGCAGTTGGGGGGAGGGAGGGGGTTGCTCAAGTTGAAGGGCTGAGAGGTGTGGGGGTGGGCAGGGCAACTGGAGTAGTGTCGGGGGGGAGGGGGGCCAGACTGGCCGGGGCCGCTGTATCAAACCTATTGTAAAACAGGTTTAGCTCATTAGCCCGGTCCACATCTCCATCCACTCCCCTTCCCCCCGCCGGTTTAATGCCGGTTATGGTCTGCATTCCAGTCCACACTTGTTTGATGTTATTGTTCTCCAGCTGGCCTTCCAACTTCCTCCTGTATTTGTCTTTGCCCTCTCTGAGGTTGATTCTCAGAAGCCCCTGAACTCTTTTGACCTCCTCCCTGTTACCTGCGTTGAAAGCTCTCTTCTTCTCGTTCAGTAGGGCTTTGATGTCCTTAGTGACCCATGGCTTGTTGTTAGGGTAGCAGGTAACAGAGTCCACACAAAAGTTGATGTAGTCTGTGATGCACTCTGTGAGCCCATCAATGTCCTCTCCGTGGGGCTCACAGAGTGCCTGCCAGTCTGTGACCTCAAAGCAGCCCTGTAGTGCCTCTTGAGCCTCCTCCGACCACCTTCTTACAGTTATTTTGGTCGCAGGCTGTCTTCTGACCAGAGGCACATAACAGGGGTTGATGTGAACCAGGTTGTGGTCCGACCGGCCCAGCTGTGGTAGTGGTGAGGAGCTGTATGCCTCCTTGATGTTGGCATAAAGCAGGTCCAGGGTCCTGTTCTCCCTGGTGTGGCAGCTGACGTATTGTTGGAAGTTTGGTAGTGATTTTTCCAGTTTTACATGGTTAAAATCCCCTGAGATGAGTATTAGAGCCTTCGGGTGTTTTGTCTGGAGACGTGCAATAGCGCCGTGGATGACGTCACACTGGGCCGTTGGGTTTGCCGAGGGGGGGATGTAAACGGCCATCATGATAACGTGGGGGATTTCTCTTGGCAAATAATATGGTCTGAGTCCTACAGCTAACATCTCTATATCCGGGTCACAGTGTCGCTCTTTGATCGTAATATGGCCGGGGTTACACCATCTCTTATTAATAAATAAAGCAAGCCTCCCTCCTTTTCGCTTGCCGCTCCCGCGGTTGCGATCAGAGCGCACAATCTGAAACCCGTCTATAGAGACATTGCTATCGGGAATATCTGTGTGCAACCATGTCTCAGAGAAACACATAATGCTACACCCACGGTATTCCTTTTGACTGCCGGCAAGCACGGCCAGCTCATCCATCTTATTTGCCAGAGACCTGACATTGCCAATAACAATGGACGGGAGATATGGTTTAAATCTCCTCCTCTCCCTCCATGCTTCAGCCCTCTTCTGTCTCGCACGTCGCCCTCTTCCTCGACATCCCCGAAAGCCACCGTTTGTCCTTAGTATCTCCTCCGGGAATATGTTTGATAACTCCGGGTTGGTTAGCTGGCTGTAGCGCGCCGGCTGGTTGCATAGCGACAGCAGCTGATCTCTCGTGTAAACAAAGGACGCTCCGGTCAGCTGTTGTCCGCTCGAGAGTTGAAAAAGTAATTCCCCCATCAGCCAGATGGACAAAAACTCTTCTAAAACGATTCTATACTGCATGTTTAGATGGGCACGACTTAAATAAATAAGAACTAGTGTCCAGGTAAAAATAATATGTACAATAAAGACGTACAACTTGACAAAAAGTACAAACCGGGTAGAGCGATCTGCAGCAGCGGCCGTCTCAAGCGTGCAATCCATTCTTTGTGGATCCCGCCCTAAGACTAAACAGTAACCTAATACAAGACAAGAAGATTAACACTAGACTAACAGGGGAACATGAAGAACAAGAGAGAGAAGAGCAGGGGAGAACAGTCCATGGACTGGTGGGACGTTACACCCCCCCCCCCCCCCCCGACAACTACCTCTGCAAGTAAGATCACTATTACTGTACTCTGCCCTCAGATTCATCACTAATGATAGATACGACACTAATCACTATGTCCTTTATGAGAAGGTTGGTTGGCCCTCTCTGACGTAGAGGCGTAACAAACACTGGACAAGCAGCATCACACCTGGACAAGAGGCAGGGGAACTATGTGAGAATGCTGTTCATCGACTACAGCTCAGCATTCAATACCATAGTCCCCTCCAAACTCATAGCCAAGCTCAGGGACCTGGGCTTGAACTATGACCTCTGCCAGTGGGTCTTGGACTTACTGACGGGCAGACCCCAGGTGGTGAGAGCAGGCAACTGCACCTCCCCATACATCACTCTCAACATAGGGGCCCCCCAGGGCTGTGTTCCGAGTCCTCTCCTCTATTCCCTGTACACACATGACTGTGTGGCACAGCGGAACAACAACAAAATCATCAAATTTGCTGACGACACAGTAGTGTAGGCCTGATCTCTGCAAACGACGAGAGGGCCTACCTGATAATAATAATGGATTGGATTTATATAGCGCTCTTCTCTGACTGACTGTTGCTCTGACTCAGAGCGCTTCACAGAGTCCATTATTCGTTCATACACAGTCATACCGGTGGTGGTAAGCTACAATTGCAGCCAGAGCTGCCCTGAGGCAGACTCACGGAAGCGTGGCGAATAATCAACGCCTACGGCCCCTCCGACCACCACCAACATTCATTCACATGCATACACATTCATACGAGGCAAGTAGGTTAAGTGTCTTGCCCAAGGACACAACGGCAATGGGATGGACATGGGCTTGAGCGGGATTCGAACCACCAATCCTTCGATCATTGGACGCCCCGCTCTACCCCTGAGCCACACCGCCCCACAAGGAGGACAAGGTTCTAGCGGGATGATGTCAAAAGAACAGCCTCTCCCTGAATGTCAGCAAAACAAAGGAGATGATTGTGGACTTTAGGAGGTCGGGAGTCAGGGACTACAGCCCCCTCAGCATCGACGGGGCACCGGTTGAGAGAGTGAACAGTTTTAAGTACCTCAGAGCCAACATATCCGAGGACTTGACATAAACCACACACATTGACAGTGTTATCAAGAAGGCACGACAACGCCTCTACTTCCTTAGGCGTTTAAGGAAGTTCAACGTGAGTCAGAAGATCCTCAATAACTTCTACTCATGCACAATAGAGAGCATCCTGACTGGCAATATCACCTCCTGGTTTGGGAATAGCACTGCACAAGACCGCAGCAGACTACAGAGAGTGGCCCATTCAGCCGAACACACAATTGGAGGGGGGCTTCCCACTCTACAAGGCATTTACAACAAGCGGTGTATGGGCAAGGCCAAGAGAATAATCAAAGACTCCAGCCACCCAAACAACTGCCTCTTTGAACTGCTGCGGTCAGGCAAGCGAGAGACTCAGAAGGATCTTCTATCCCCAGGCCATCAGGTACAACAGTGCCCCAAAAAGTCAGAAAATAAAACTACAGACATCACAAAACAAGCTAATCAGGGTAATACTTAGGCTACCTGCCCGAACCCACCTTGACCCATCTCACTTTGAGATCATGAGATGGCTTAAGGTGGAAGACAGAGTAAACCAGATAGGGATGTGCCTAGTTCACAGAATAGTGCACGGGGTAGTGCCAGTGTACTTTAACAACTACTTCAACCGAATCAGAGACACCCATGCATACCAAACTAGGCGCAGCTCAACTGATTTTGTGCCAGTCAGATTCAGGAGCTGTATGGGGAAGGAGTCATTTCTGTATTCAGCAGCTATCTATTGGAACAGTCTGCCCAGTGACCTGAAAATCGTAGTCAATGCCGTTAGATTCAAGTCCAGCCTGAAGACATGGCTCAAAAGGGACTATACTTGACCTAGACACTTAGCTTAAGGCACCCTTGCATGTTGTATGAGTCTGTTATGTATATAAATGTTAAATGGTATATGTGATGTATTGTGATGTCACGTTTTGTATGATGCATCACACTACCCCACCCCCCTACAAGGACCACAATGGAAATAAGCTCTGAGCTTTTTTGTGTTTCATCCTTGGCAGTATATCCTGACTGTGCTCTTCTGTCACATGTTTATTTTTTATATTGTCAAATAAAGTCATTTCTTCATTCAGGATGCTCAATTAACAATGAACAATAACAGGCCATCAACACACCCACAGCACACACACACTCACTTTAAATAAACAACTGTAGCACTGTAACACTGTAGCACCCACTTTACCACACTGTACACTTTTACACTTTATATTTATATTGATAAGGGAATTGCACATATCTTATTCCTTATTCCTATTGCACCTCACCACCACAAGGTGGCACCACAAGCTAGGCTATACCTCGCCATTCTTGTACCAGACGTACATACAGTATATAGAGGTATACTGAACAATTGTTGTTTACACTGTTTTTACTTGACTTGACTTTCTATTTTATACTTATTATACTTATTTATACTATCTTGTGATTATCTAGCACAATCTCAGGAGCAACAGAAAGAAACATTTCATGCAAAGTATTCTGTATTTCTGTATGACAAACAATAAAGAAACTTGAAACTTGAAACTTGGTATTTGTTCATTTGTAAGGCTTTTATTGTAAGCTACCTCCTTATACAACATCCTTATTGAAATGGAATTTTGGAACCTATGGAACCCGTTCTAGTGACTGGCTGGTCCTTAAGGTCCCTCCAGTTTGCTCAGAACAGGGTAAATCTGCATTTTGCTATGATGCCCCTACAGTAGCCCATGGAAATAACTCCCAACAGTTCTCTACTTTGTCAATGCATCTTTCATGAACAATTTTTTTTTTTTTTTTTTTTTTGACATGACATACAAACATTTACAGTAGAAATCCACTATAAATCACAGGGCTATTACCGACATAATACTAACAATCATGACAGCCCGGTTTTTAAAATTAAAATAGATGTAGATTAAAGATTAAAGATATACACAGATTAATCACAATACAATACTACACATAAATGCTCTTGCTCGTTCTCCCCCCCCCCCCCCCCCCCCCACCGGACCCCCCTTGAATACATCCATTATTCCGCTTGATACCAAGGATTAAAAGTTCATATAATGCTTTATCCTCTCCACCACTTCTAACCAGATTGCTATGCTGGCTTCATTAACACCTAGAATTTGTGCGGTAGATATCTCTAGGTAAATCACATCAAGATAGGTAAGAATCCATACCCTCCGACACATTTTATCAGGTTGAATCCAGCGTGATGCTATTAGCTTTTTGGCAGCCGTAAGACCGGACAAGATTATTTTTATAAGTACAGAGTGTGATAACTGAGAGACATCATTCAGCAACAATACAGAAGGCATTACAGGTATTGTCAAAAACAAAAATCCTGATAATAGTGTGGTTATTTCTTCCCAAAATATCTTAACAGGCGGGCATTCCCAATACATATGCATAAATGTACCACTATCACCGTTTGTACATAAGGAACATAGAGAGTCTTGTTTAAGCCCCATACGGTTCAGTCGAATAGGAGTTAGGTAAGTCCTATGAATAAAATCAAGATTAATCTGTTGATGATCCTGGTTACGTGACGATAGCTGAACGTTTGCCCAGACTTCAGCCCAATCAAAATCTACTTCCAAGTCTGCATCTTTAAATGTATTTATTATCCTTACTTTTTGCCTTGCCTTGTTGTCTTATTGTTATGATTTTATATGCTGTGTGATTTTATATATACACTTGACCTAACTGTAAATGAGGGAAACCTAAGTTGCCTTTCGAGTTTAAATAAAGGTTTGAAATGAAATGAAAAGAACACACACAACCACACCCCCCAAACACTACCCCTGCAAGTAAGAACACACAACCACACACCCCGACAACTACCCCTGTAAGTAAGAACACACAACCACACACCCCAAACACTACCCCTGTAAGTAAGGACACACAACCACACACCCCAAACACTACCCCTGTAAGCAGGGGTGTAAAGTACTTGAGTAATTGTACTTCGTTACAATACTTAAGTACTGTTTTGGGGGATTTGTACTTTTCTCAAGTATTATTAGGTTTGTATACTTTGTACTTTTACTCCATTACATTTCAGAGAAAAAAAACATACTTTTTACTCCTTACATTTAAAATGCAGACCTACAAAGTACAAATATCACAGGTCCAACAATTTTTATTAGTATATTTGAATTGTTTATCTGGCCGAACTAACGTTAACGTTATTAATCAGCCAATCAAATCCCCATCAATGGAAAATGAACCTGCCCATACCCATGCTGATTGGTCCTTGTGCAACACTAGAAAGTGGGGATCTTTGATTAAACACCTGCTATCAGAAGAATAGATAGTCAGATCGGCATTATGCTGTGGTTAATATTGTGATATTATTCAGGGTACTCCAGTATTCTGTCTTTAATATTGTGATATTATTCAGGGTACTCCAGTATTTTGTCTTTAATATTGTGATATTGTTCAGGGTACTCCAGTATGCTGTGGTTAATATTGTGATATTATTCAGGATACACCATTATTCTGTTTTTAATATTGTCATATTATTCAGGATACTACAGTATTCGGTCTTTAATATTGTGATATTATTCATGCTGTGATGTGAATGCCGTCCATGTCAGTTTACCTTCAATGGAGAAGTGCATTAAATAATTTGTAGGCAAAAAAAGTGTCCTCTGTTCTTTCATTTCACCATTGTCTATCGCAGAACACATTCCATTGTGGGCAGAGTGTATGCTTGGTTTCATTCCAGCCTTGCCTAAACACCAGCTGATGATTTCACTAATTGGCTCACCTCTTCACCTAACTCACCCGGTGCAATGTGTAGTTAAAATGAAAACTTGGCCCACGATGGAATGAGTTTGAGACCCCTGGTCTATCCCTTTAAAAAAAAGTACTTTTACTTTTGAGTACTTAAGTACATTTAAAAGTAGGACTTTTTTTACTTTTACTCAAGTGTGTTTTTAGCCAGATACTTTGACTTTTACTTGAGTCAGATTTTGAGACAGTACCCATACTTTCACTTAAGTATAATTTCTGGGTACTTTTTACACCCCTGCCTGTAAGTAAGAACACACAACCACAAACACACCCGACAACTACCCCTGCAAGTAAGAACACACAACCACACACACACCGACAACTACCCCTGCAAGTAAGAACACACAACCACCAACACACCCCAACAACTACCCCTGCAAGTAAGAACACACAACCACACACCCCAAAAACTACCCCTGTAAGTAAGAACACACAACCACACACCCCAAAAACTACCCCTGTAAGTAAGAACACACAACCACACACACACCCGACAACTACCCCTGTAAGTAAGGACACACAACCACACACACACACCCGACAACTACCCCTGTAAGTAAGGACACACAACCACACACACACCCGACAACTACCCCTGTAAGTAAGAACACACAACCACACCCCCCAAAAACTACCCCTGTAAGTAAGAACACACAACCACACACACAACCACACAACCCAACAACTACCCCTGCAAGTAAGAACACACAACCACACACCCCAACAACTACCCCTGCAAGTAAGAACACACAACCACACACACAACCCCATATACACACACACACAACCACATATACACACACACAAAACCACACACCTGGCAACTTACCCTGCAAGTATGAACACACACACAACTCCACGCTGACAACTGTCTGTCTCTCTGTCTGTCTGTCAGAGGTCTAGATAACAACTACTGTCGTAACCCAGACAACGAGCAGATGCCGTGGTGTTACACCACCGAGTCAGAGACACGCTGGGAGTACTGTAGCGTCAACAGCTGTGGAGACGCCCCGGAGCCAGGTAGGATGAAGAGGAGGGTGGTAATGATGATGATTAAGGTGATGATGGTGATGATGTTGATGGTGATGATGAAGGTCATGATGATGACTATGAAGGTGGTGATGATGATGATGATGATGATGATAATGATGATGATGAAAATGATGATAATTAAGTTAACTAGACAATTCCGCGGGGGAAATTGTGAAAGTGTGGGTGATGCCTTTGCACCGCCGGCCAACGGGAGAGGGTCTCTCGCGAGTCTCTATGACAAACGGTTCAAAAGATAAAAAAGGGGGCGAGACTTAAGCATATTGGGCGTGGTCAACATAGACCAGTAAAAGGGGATCTCCTTGCCGAGTTCAACAACCCCTCTCATGAGTCTTTACGACAAACGGTTCAAAATATACAAAAAGGGGAGGGGTCAATTTAGACCAATGAAAGAGGATATCCCTACTGAGTACAATGGCACAAGTCCAGGGCCGTAGCCAGGGTTTAGAAATTAGGGAGGTCCATTTATTTTTTTGGCCCAGACCGGCCCACCATAATCGGTCGGACACCACCCACCAGTACACCATCCTTGCAGTCCTTAAATATGTGTACCTACTGTACTATTCCCCCAAACCACTACAAGGCTGGGTAGTAAGTGCCATGGACAAGTGGACCAGTGCATGTCGACCAGTGTACTCACTCGCTCTTGGCTGAATCTTGTTTTGGGTGGTGATGTAAAAACACCTGCATCATAGTAGGCTCAGGACGGGCAAAGTAGTCTATAGCCTGTTTTTCCCTGTCTCTCTCCTCCACAACCTGGCTTGACTAGACATAAGGAAAGAGAGATGATTACAATTAACTGGTACATTCAGGTCCAGAATTGTTGGAATTCCCTGACAAAGATGTGCAAAAAGCTGTACAATTTAAACAATACCATACTGGTAATGAGCAAATAGTTGTTTATTCAATTAATGCATGGAGCTGTTCCATCTTATTTCATTTGATACTAACTACTCAGTTCATACAGATGTCAAGTATCCAAATATCAATCATGAATATTGCATAAGTTTACACAGTTAATAGATTACCTTTTTCTTTTAAATTGTGTGTTCAGAGAGGAGTAATAGTTAGATCTTTGTATGTGTGATTTATATGGCAATTAAATCAATGGTGTGCTTGTTTGTGTCGTATCTTAAGTCAATACATTAGATTAATCACAGTGCATACAGGTTGCTAACTGGAGGGAAAAAAGATAGAATGATAGGAAAGGTCCTCATCTGACTCCAAATAGCCAGTAGAGAATAAAACGTGTAGTCAGACAACAAGAGTTCTAATTCAAACTCATATATTTATTGCCTCTGGGCTCAAAGAGGTGAATATAGCATTTACATACAGGGATTATTTCATATTAAAACATGCTGTACAAATGATTGTTGAGGTGTACATAATTAGAGCCCATTCACAGTGGCTTTCTCACAAGTCTGTACATACAACAATAGTCATGTTACGTCAATGAAATAGAATATACCTTTGCCATCACATAGTTAAACCTGGTCTAAGATACATTTATACTATCTCACAACAATCAGTGATTCCATGGTCTACTTACATAATGGCAACAGCATATCTGGCGGTGGAGGCGCAGACCCGTATGGGGTTTCGGGTATCTGTCTGGCATGTCTCTCTAACAATGCGTTCTGGTTTATATACTATGGCCTCAACCAATCATTTGTTACATTCAAATATGGAGCTGTACCAATCGGCTGTCTTCGTGGGGGCTGTCCGCCCCATGATCTCCTGTCGTGGCCCCCTCCTTTGGGCTGGTTTTCTCATGCTGCACAGAGGCATATCCCAATAAACATTTACAAAATATCTCCAGTGTATATGAATTACACTCTTCCAGTATTATCACAGTTTTACTCATTTGCTTATATTTTGATACCAAACAGTGATTATGGATAACTTGATACGTATATTTTACCAGACTAAACCTTTGTAATTTAACTGTGATAAATATACCAGGATTCTTGATTCCAATTATTTATCTAGATGTTTTCTTTGTAGAGTTGTCAATCCAATCAAAGCCAATCAACTATCATGCTTTTTCATTTTGATTAATGATCTTTATTCCTGTCTTCTACTTATCAGAGCCAGTATCTGCTCAACTGTCTCTGCTGAAATTTGCTAAACAGTTGGGTGTGACTTTTTAGTCCCTTTGTTCTGGTGTTTGAGCAGTTGGCTATTGGGGGTTGAGTGACTGTTCCTGCTGTTATCTGATGCAGTTTAACATAGCAGGGGGGGGTTGCCTAAAGGTTTTCTCACAGAATGTTTGACACAAACAGCTCAGCACCATGGTTCCTTATTTTTTGCCACTGAAACTGAGACCCATTTTGCTCATATTGATTATGAAATTCCAGTCAATGGTACCACATTTGTTTGGGGAGTTTGACCCAAACACAAATGACCGCCGGCCACTAGGGGACAGCATCTCATTAGTAGTGCTGGACCTAGGTCACTCACAGTAACATGGGCTTAGCTTAGACAACGCGATGCTGACCAAATAACGTTATCATTCATATTATTATCGACATCACCATGGCAGTGATGGCACACACAAACTACCTCAGGCTCCTCCTGCTGCTTCCTGTCCCTCCTCGGCCCTGCTGCCTGTGTCTCTGCCTGGCTGGCTACCTGAGGCTGTTGCTGCACAGCCTGCACTATTATTGTGGGTGACGATGTTGAAGCTGCAGCAAACATGTCTGTGATTTTATTATATTTTGCAGCATCCACCTCTAGATTTTAGATTTTTTTCGCTCGCAATTTCTTATTAAGAGATTGGGCGGCGGGCCAGCATAATGGGCCGCTGTTCCCAGCCTAGTGGGGGGGGGGGGGGCTTAGTAAGAGATGTGATTATTGGGCCAGCCCAGTGTCAGTCAGTACCAAATGGGCCGCTGTCCCAGGCTAGTGGGCCGGTCGTTGACCAAACAGCCCACTGTGCAGGCTTGTCAGCCACTGCTGTTCTGTCACAAGCACGTGCATGCTTTGAACAAGTAACGTTAGTTCAAAGCAAAGCCACCTGCATGTCCCCTGCCTGGGCAGAAGCGACCAAGTAGTGCTGTAGCGATGCAGGAAGGGGTACCTTTGCCAAACATCAGACATTACCGGACATTTTCAACTCCCAAGTGTACATTTATATTGTGATATTTCTATAAAAAAAATAAGTGTAAAAAGAAATTATTTTTAATAATTTTTTCTTTTTGAATAGTTACAAATAGTTACCTCATAGCTGGCTACGGCCATGGGCACAACCCATAAGTCTCTACGACAAATGGTTCAAAAGATACAAAAGAGGGAGTAGCCTAATAATGGGGGCGTGGTCAACATAGACCAATGAAAGAGGATATCCCTACTGAGTACAATGGCACAATCCGCAAGTCTCTACGACAAACGGTTCAAAAGATACACAAAGGGGGAGGAGCCTAATAATGGGGGCGAAGTCAACATAGACCAATGAAAGAGGATATCCCCACTGAGTTTAATGGCGTCACCCGCAAGCCTCTACGACTAACGCGTGTATACCAAACCAAGCCGCATTTCTCAGAGACGCTCTCTGATTGGCACTGACTGACGCTCTCTGATTGGCCACTGACGCGTTTGCCCAATCCGTGACGAGCTGTGTCTTTGCCCATGTCCACGTCAAACAGCCTGCAAACTACCTGGCATTGTATCGCCATGCTCTAAGACAAATTCTAACCTTAACCAACTTCGAAAGAGTGCCTAAGCTTAACCGTCGAAAGAACTTTCCGTCACGCTCTAAGACAAACTCTAACCTTAACCAACTTCGAAGAGTGCCTAAGCTTAACCAGTGTAGAAACAGGCGTCGGCCAATCAGAGAGCGTTTCCGAGAAATGCGGCTTGGTTTGGTATTCACGCACGACAAACGGTTCAAAAGATACAAAACGGGGGCGCGGCCTAATAATAGGGTGCATGGTCAACAGACCAATGAAAGAGGATATCTCCACTGAGTCCAATGGCGCCACCCGCAAGCCTCTATGTCTACGACAAACAGTTTACGAGATATGAACCACCAATGAATGTAGACGTCAGTACTGAGTGTCATTCATGTGCCTGTCCCTTTAAGACAGTGAAAGCTTTTGTTTTTTTTATGTACATGCAGTAGTGATGTTAAGATTCACAGATTCCCATCGGTGCACCGGCATAAACGTTCAAGATGCGTGTGCATCGGTGGGAAAAATGCGCATCGGCTACAATTCAGGTTGAACTCGCGATTCATCTGTTGTTAGCGTCTTTGCATCGGTCAAAACTGATTCATTCATATAATTTCCTATCGTCCACTTCTGTCAGCACTCAGCAGCAGATACTATCTTTGCTTCGCTACTACAGAAGGCAAGAGCCGCGTCAGTTATCAACAAACAGAGAAGTCGAGACATGACCAACTGGCTAACGTTAGTAGCTGTTAGCCGTTCAGCTAGCGCTGAACTATCTAACTAACTAACGTTAGTTAAGTCTAAATAACCAGTTCCATTAGTGAGGAAATGGGGGGGGGGGGTGGGTACATTGACGATGCTTGACAACAGGTTCAAAGATAACTTCACATTTATTGGCAATTCGTTTCTTTATATCGCTTCATGCATCAGGCTCTTCCAGGTTCCAACTGTGTTGACAAAATGCCATCATGTGGTTAGCTACGGAACATCAGAACGCTCAACTCAAACGCTCTCTCTCTCTCTCTCTCTCTACATTCAATGATTTAAAGTGGCCAAACGTTACAATTAGTGCTGTCAAGCGATTACAAAAATCAAATTAATTACAGGATTTGTAATTAATTAATCGCATTTTAATCGCATAACCATTTTATGCCTGATATTCTATAATGGCATGTGTCCGGATGGCAGAATTCAGTACTGTATCTAATCATCTTCCATTTATTAATTTGCTTAGATTTTTCAGGTCTGGTAAATGTTTGCATAGTGTTATTCAGTCAAAGATTAAAAAAAATATGTAATTGATATTCTCATTTGGTTCATTACAATTTACTCAAGCCTAGTAACAGACAGTATTTCTGACACTGGGAATACATTCCCAGAGATCCATAGATGTCCCTAGAATCAGATACCAAGAACATGCAAATTTACCATATTTAGTCTGTAAATGTGTATTCTACGTTCCTATGGAATGAATGAGAAAAATATTATAAAAAAATAAAAATAAAAAAGAATTTAAATAAATGTTTAGTTAATTTTCATAGCGCGATAATTTGCTGTGTAATTAATTATTCTAATTAACGCGATAAACTGACAGCCCTAGTTACAATATAAATACTAACTGGATAGTTGATGATAAACATTTAATTTCATTATCTGAAATATTATAAAATCATTAAGTCTGCTATAAGCCATTATCCCTTTGTGTGTGATTATTATTGTCTCACAGTAGTGTGTATATATAAATTGTGTGTGTGTGTGTTTTTAGCTAAAGTGGATAGAAAACACAGTACTGTGCAAAAGTCTTAGGCACCCATGAATTTTTATATAAATTGTCTTACAGTAGATTATTTTATTTTTAATAATATAAGCTGCATAAGGAATACAACCAAATCCTCTGTCATACCATAACATTTTATCATTATTTTGCATCGTGTTGAATCGCATCGTATCGCCCCGAATCACATTATGTTGAATCAAATCGTATCGAATCGTATCGTATCTCAACAGGGTGTGAATCGTATCGCATCGCATCGCCCGGTGCTTCAAATGTATCGTTAATGTATCGTTGGCACCGTATCGAGATGCGCATCGCATCGGCCTCAGTGATGGAGATGCAAATCCCTAACATGCAGGTGTCAATCAACACAGTACAGACAAGCCTTAACCCTTTGAGTGCCACGGACGACATATCTCGTTTTATCAGCCCACGACGACAATTATCGTTTAATTTTTTTATTAGCGATCTGAATTCATATTTCATCAACCGAGTCTCCCGTTGGTACACCAGCCCCATCAGGAGCTCAGATTGGAAAAAAGCGCCCCCTATCATCTATCCCTGTGTAACTGCAGGTCAGTCGCTTAGACTGACCTGGGATCTGTAGATATGTAGAGGTGGAGCCAGCTGGCTCCCTGAGCTGGCAAGTCGTCTGATGAACATGTAAGTGATTGCGGGACGGAAATCAGCCTGGAATATATATTTACAGCAGCCAATAATCAATCAATAAGCGTGATCGATATTTGGAATGGCGATCAGGAATTGGAATAATCTTCTTGGATAACATCTGATCTCAGGTAAGGAATCTATTTTACCAGTCTTAGGATAATCAGACCTGTTTTCACAGAGATATAAGCTTTTGCCCTATGTGTGATGTGGCTGTTTGGCTGTGATCGCTGATGAGGAAATAAGAGAATCGATTTTTCAGATCGCCTATATAGCGTGCATACGTACACATACTATCGATAATCTAGCCTTTATTTGAAAACGATTCATAAATAGGCCGAAAAATTACAACGTTTTTGTGTATTCTAGAATATTCCAGTAAAGGGCGATTATCACGGCATCTTTATATTTTCCTTGAAAACGAGGGCTTTTCAAAATGCTATAAATCGAAAATGAACCGATAAAAAAACAATCCGTTTCAACAATGTTGACTGCAAACAAGTCATTGATAAGCGACGGGCAGATTAGACACATAGCCATAATTTAAAACATAGATTAGGCGTTTTTAACGCTAACATTGAAGTGGATGGTGGCATTCAACGGGGTAAATCAACGTTAATCAAGGGCTCTGAAAGTGTTTTAAGGGGGGACAGCACCCCCTAATAGGGAAAAAAATTACTTGAATAGATATCACTATGAAACTTTCCCAGGTTGTTATGTACACAAAAACTAAGAAAAAATATATAACACGTTTTCTGAATTTTATGTTTATATATGCAAATGAGGCACTTCCACCATTAAATATGCACATATTTGCATGTATCGCCAAGACTCGCATCACCAAAATGGATAATGCCAGATTCAAAAACTTGGTTTAATTTTGTTGATACATTCAAAACGAAATACTGTCTACTGTCATAAAAAAAAGCGTTGGAGAAATGGAGTTCCAACTCTTTGTGTGTAAGTAAAATGCATAAAAACTCGTTTTTCAGAAAACAACCTCAAAGTTTTGTATTGTAAAATGCCATAATTTCTTTTTAAACAGCTATTTACAAACACAACACCCAATCAAACCATTAGTAATAGACAACCAAAACACATGCCTGATAACTGAATAATAATAATAATAATAATAATAATAATGATGTTATTGAACTGAACAGAACTACACACAGGCTACAAACAGTGTAGTAACAGTGTAGTACCCTCTAATAGGCAAAACAATTATTGAATAGATATCACTATGAAACTTTCCCAGTTTGTTATGTACATATAAACTAAGAAAAAATATATTGCAAGTTTCCTGAATTTTATGTTTATATATGCAAATGGGCACTTCCCCATTAAATATGTGCACATTTATGGATGCAATCAGGCAAAAATAAGTCAAATAAACAACTAAATGTGTGTTATTAACATTTTATTGTCAATAGTTTCATAGAAGACATGTTTAGGAAGCAAAATAACAAAATCTCTATCGTCGGAAAAAAGCAAAAAGGCCATTTTGGGGGTGCTGTCTCGCCTTAATTTATTCAAATCCTAACTGACACATATCCATCCCTAATGCATTTCAATGAGGCTGTGCTTCCTTCACTCTCACCATGATTAAAGCAAAACAATAAGAGATGAAGCTTAGTTTTTTTAATATGAGCAATTGAGGAAGTTCATGAAGGGTTATGTGCGATAATGTGTAATTCCATCGACAATTGTGGCCCATGTGGTGATCGGAAGACGAGGGCAGGAACGCTGAAATCACAGATTTCAGCTAGAGTGGAGAGTCCAATAGTGTGTATGTGGAGCATGACTGTCAAAGAAATTGCCATAAATTGAGATAGAAGTGTCCAATTCCATTTATTTCAATTTTATGAGCGAGGGCACAGTCGTGGCATTGTTTTGGTGTGAGACCACTGTCGCAATTTACAAAAGGTTGATGGTAAAACAAAAAAATTCAGCTTCTACACTCTAGTTTTGAACATTCCGCCATTCATTCCTATGGAGCTATTTAAAGTAGATTATTTTCCAGAACCCTGTGGTTAAACTTTCCAGAAAGTAATAGCAACTAGAGTTGGTCCAAGCCGGTCGTTTTGATACCTTACACGTGTATATGGTGCGAAAGCTCTGGGAGGAGTTAGCGGACAAAGATTGGAGACTATAGATAATAGTAGTGTGGTGGAGGCGGCTGGGTGGCGCAGCGGACATTGCGCTCGTCACCAACGCAAGAGACACCGGGTTCGACTCCGGCTGTTGGCATTGCCTCCGGCTTGGGCCGGCCGTCATACTAACTCATTGGCAGAGTTAGCATGTGGAAGTCGATGGGTGGTAATCTGAACGTTGTGGACAGCGACTCCTACAGGTCGGTTGGGGGACGCCTGCACAGCAGAGACAGCTAGGAAATGGCAGGGGTAGTGTGAGCCTCCCACACGTTACACCTCGCCAATGAGAGTCCGCGCTGGCAGGTGAAAAGATGTGACAGGCTGCCTCCACATGTATCGGAGGGGACATGTGATCAGGGCTTGACATTGACACCTGCCCACCCACCCAATGCGGGTAGAATTCGTCATTGGCGGGTAAATGCGTCATTCTTCCCGCCAACGGGGCGGGTGGCTTATTGTAGTCTACAAAAGGCATCTGGAATAATTAAGTCAATCCAGGTGATACTATACAATACTACAACTTCCACGAGGACTCATTCCATTGGCCCATCCACTTCGCCCTATCGCGCACGTCGTGTTGCTTCCGTGTGACAGCTGACAGCTGAACTGAGCTGAACGTTAATAGCTCAACTGGTTAGTGCGACCGACTCATCCATAGTTTACTTTACAGACAGTTAGCTAACGTTACAATGTGGTGGAATATTGTGAAAAGACCGAGTGAACCAAACCATCGACAAACAGAAAAGAGAATGAGACGAGGCCGAATATTTGTGGATGTGCGAGTAAGTAAACAAACTAACATGTATTATGTAACGTGTATTATTAAACTAATATTGGTGTTTGTTAGCTAGCTAGCCACATTCATTTAAGCATAAGGGCTCGAGACTAACACCGTCCTGGCCACCCTCTCAGTCAAGATAGCACTCGCAAATAATATTATATTATATGCTGCACATTATCACTGGGCCTCTGAGTTAGCTCTCAGCACCATGGACAGCTGCCCCAGATGCCTCTTTCTTGGTTAAAAGCTGCTATATAATTGCAGTCTATTTACCATTCAGATCAAACATGGCTTGTTTCCTAGCCATTCTATTCTACCGTGTTCTATTCTTCTGTGTTCTGTTCTTCCATTGAATTCCATATGTTCTCTCTGACGTCCTCTCTCTCTCTCTGTCTCTGTCTCTCTCTCTCTCTGTCTGTCTGTCTGTCTCTCTCTCTCTCACACACACTGAATAGAGGACTAGACGTCAAAGCAAATATTGGTAACAATATATCACAGACAGTGCTCTACAATTTAATTAATTAAGTTTGTACTTTTTGTAATTACATACTCATTGTAGTGTACTTACCGCATTACACTTCCTTAACATTAACAATAACCCTAACTATATTCCTAATCCTAACCAGTGATGCCAGTAACGCGTTACTAAGTAACGCGTTATTGTAATCTGATTACTTTTCCCCGAAAATAGTAATCTAACGCGTTAATCTTTAAAAGCCAGTAATCTGATTGCAGTTACTTGTCCAAGTGGCTGTGCGTTACTATTTCGTTACTATCTCATCATAAATTCATAATGCAGGTGGAATGCAGTATTTTATTTCGTTTTCGACAGTCAAAAATACATTTTGAGCTGTTTTTCTTATTTGGGAGTGACGTCGTGTGGCAGTGAAAGGGTTAAATACACAATGTGTCCCGCGGCGTGACTGGACCCTCTGTCTGTGAGTGACTCTGCTTTGGTCCAATCACATTCCCCATCCACAGTCTGCGAATCAGAGGCAGAGTAGGGCGGGTCTTCACAGCACGTCAAGTGACATATGCGCCAATCGTGTGACAGCAGGGCTCCGTCGTTACAGCCTCGTCTGCAGCACGGAGAATTCCACCCCAAAACGCTCGTCTAAACGTAACCTCAGTCACTACTTCACGTTTGTGTCAGCTAAGCCGGGTGAAAAAAACATTCATATGCGGAGGAAACAAAATACTGTCTACCGCTAAAAACAGCACATCCAATTGCATTGAAAGCATCTGGAATCACAACACTAGCCGACGCTTCGACTAGGTACAGGAGGACTCGGAGGCCAGCCAAACAGCAAAAGAGAGAGATTGTTTCTTTCCCTTTTGATTAATGTATATTTGATGGTGGCAGAGCAAAAGCTCTTATTTGCCAGATTTACAGTTAATTTACATGTTAAAGAGAGACTGATTGTATATTTATAGAGAGACATTTATAAAAACAATTTAATAGTTACAGTTGATATAATTGAATAGTTCAGCCTGCATTTGTTAGATGTGATACACTGGTTTTGTAAAACCACTGGCTGGCTGCTCTAATGCTGTGAGCATCATAGACTGTTGCTTTACCATACTTGATGGTACAGAAGCTGAAGCACTAGTTTAACAATTTACGTTATGTGCAGAGAAACAAGTTAAAAACAATTTATGCACTTTCAATAAAGCGTTTAAAAAAAAACTGTTGGGGGAACAACGACGAATTCGTAACCTAGTTACTTTCAAAGTAACTAAGTTACTCTGATAATCAAGTAATCAGTAAAGTAACTTGGATTACTTTTTAAAGGAGTAATCAGTAATCAGTAATCAGATTACTTTTACAAGTAATCTGTGGCATCACTGATCCTAACCCTGACCTTATTCCTAGGTATTTAGTCAATTCAATGCAGTAAGTACATTGCAACAATGACTAAGTACAATACTTAGTACTTAATACTGTCATTACACAAATGGCTACACAGGAACAGAGAATGTAAAGTGTGACTGTCTGGGTGGGTGGGATGTTCGGGTGGGGACAGATGTTATTGGATTAGATGTTATTTTATCACACACCACACTACTGACACTTTTTGAGTGGGTGCACAAGTGCAGGGATTTTTGGCTGGTGAAAATGCTGAGTGGCTAGTGACTTTGGAAAACCACTAGCCACAGTGGCTAGTGAGCCAAAAAGTTAATGTCAAGCCCTGCATGTGATGCAAGGTTTCTATCCTCACTACAACCGACCAGTGGGGGGCATATGCAAGCAACGTTCAAGACAGGGGAGGGGAGAATTGGAAACGGCAAATTGGGATGGGAGGAAAAAATTGAAAAAAAGGAGAAAACGGGGGTAAAAAAAATAATAATAGTGTGGTGTGACCTGGGTCACCGACACTAATTATAATACATGAATATCTAGTGAATCCTCCATTCTAAACCTTTAACCTCTTCCGCCTGTGCGGTCCGGTACCGTACCGCAAATGACATCACATCATAAATCAGTCTCTCTAAACTGTCTGACATAATTAGCGTTTTTTTTTCTCAAACATACTGTATTCAAGAGTAAACATCATAACCATGTCACAACAGCAGTCATAGTGTATACTTTCAGCAATATGTTTGTTTACCAATAGGTTAAATTGTTATTAGTGAGATTTTCATTTTTGAAAATGTGTTGTTGTGAATTAGCGGCCATCGCTGAATGATGGAAAATGTAGTAATTTTGAGAAGAGGACAACCAGAGCTTTCAATTAGCGTTGGCATTTTTTTTTAAACTACACTTCCCAAAGGCTTCTAACTCCCTACAAGCAAATTACTTGCTTATGATTTTTTTTTTATTCTCTTATTACTCTTGATTATATACCACAAAACTGAACATTATTGGCATATATTGGAGCCCAGTTAGTCTCCCCTATTTTGAGCATTTAGCAACCATACGATTTGAAATCAGTTTAAAAATGGCGGAGCTGTTGCAAGAATAAAATACCTACTGTACTTACAGTAGATTTAATTCTCTGTTCTTCATGCACGCCTGGTGATACTAAATCCAAACTGAACTCTGCCATTGGAAAGAGTAGATTTGGCTCGATCCATAGTGTGCAAGTTGGCTATAATAAGGTAATTTATAGGCCTCGTATTCTATATTCTTTTTTTTTTCATCCACTTTTTTCTCCTCCTGTTTATCTGTGTTTTTCGCCCATCCCAATTTAGTCGTTATGCCAATCCCCCCCCTCCCCTTCCTGGTCGTTGCTCGCATGTGCCCCCCCACTGGTTGGTATAGGGAGCCCTGAAGTTTATCAGATGCTTCCTCCGAGACATAGGAGACAGCCAGCAGCATCTTTTCACCTGCCATCGCGGACTCTCATTGATGAGGTGTAACGCGTGGGAGGTCACACTACCCTCACCATCTCCATCCCTCGTTGTGCAGGCGCCCTGACCGACCTGTAGGAGTCGCTGTTTACAACGACCAGAATACCACCCCACCGGCTTCCCTCCCGCTGACTCTGCCAATTGAGCCAGTATGACGGCCGGCCAAGCTGGAGGCAACGCTGACAGCCGGATTTGATACCAGCGTCTCTCGCGTTGGTGACGAGCGCTTAGTCCGCTGCGCCACCCAGCCGCCCTCTCATATTCTATATTCTATAATAAATAATATTTCAAATTGCATGGGTCCGGATGGCAGAATTCAGTACTGTATCTACAAAACCTTCTGTTTAATCATCTTCCCTTTATTAATTTCCTTAGATTTTTTGTACACGTGATCTCAAGAAGGTACTGGACGCGTGTATCACTTCCGCAACGGATTTAGTCGGATTTCGGTTTCCGGGTTCGCCTGATTGGCCACTAAGCCCACGCCCCCCTTACCCCGCTTACGCCTGAGAGTCACACACAGCTAGCGGCAGCCAGAGAGCTTTGCTACTACTAGCCGAGTGACGAATGAAGCTCTATCTGTTTCACCTAACAGCACTATTGCTCCGTGATCATAGCCATCCATCTCTAAAGCTAACCACTATTTGTAAAAGCCACAACCACTTTACCATATGTAATAATGTAAATCATTGTGTCGTTGTACATATTGTGTATACACTGTTAGAAGCTAACGTAGCTTAGCTTGGTAGCTATTGTTGTGCTAACGCCATACCACGACACCCAGCTTGTTAGCCAGCATGAATGCCCGATGTAGAAGGCATAAACGCAGGTCGCTTGTTGGCCGGCATGAGTGCCCGATTTGGGGTGGTTCTCTCCTCTTTGTGTGCCTTTGTCCTCGCGGGTGTTCTGCCGGGGGAGCTTGTGGACACGACAATAGTGGTGGTTGTAGGGTGTTTCAGCTTGTAGCGCTAGTTAGCTCATAGCCATCGTTAGCTTCTAACGGTGTATACACAATATGTACAACGACACAATGATCAAACACCTTATAAATACTATTGTCATGTCCATAAGTTCCCTGGCAGAATACTTGTGAGGACAAGGGTATACAAGGAGGAGAGAACCATTTTAAATCGGGTATTCATGATGGCTAACAAGCTGGGTAGCTATGAGCTAACTAGCGCTACAAGCTCAAACACCCTACAACCACCACTATTGTCGCGTCCACAAGCTCGCCCGGCAGAACACCCGCAAGGACAAAGGCACACAAAGAGGAGAGAACCACCCCAAATCGGGCACTCATGCCGGCCAACAAGCGACCTGCGTCTATGCCTTCTACATCGGGCATTCATGCTGGCTAACAAGCTGGGTGTCGTGGTATGGCGTTAGCACAACAATAGCTACCAAGCTAAGCTACGTTAGCTTCTAACAGTGTATACACAATATGTACAACGACACAATGATTTACATTATTACTAAGGCTGTCAAAGTTAACGCGATATTAACGCGTTAACTCCCGATTCTATTAATGCCACTAATTTTTTTAACTCAAGATGAACTAAAACATTTTTTTTTTTTTTTTTTTACTAGACTTCACTCAGGTGTATTATTGATGCTCTCATTGATAATATGTTTGTTTCTGAAGTGTGTGTGTGTGTGTGTGTGTGTGTGTGTGTGTGTGTGTGTGTGTGTGTGTGTGTGTGTGTGTGTGTGTGTGTGTGTGTGTGTGTGTGTGTGTGTGTGTGTGTGTGTGTGTGTGTGTGTGTGTGTGTGTGTGTGTGTGTGTGTGTGTGTGTGTGTGTGTGATATAGAGAGAGAGGGGGGTGAGAGAGATGAGGAAGGGGCACGAGAGAAAGAGAGCTGGGAGAGTGTGTGTGTGTGAGGGAGAGAGGGGGGTGTGTGATTAATCAGCCCTTGTGTGTGTGAATGTAACAAGTTCCTAACGTTTTCTTTCCCCTATGCATTGTTTTAAATTATTATTTTCTTTTAAGTTATTTTGTGCATCACTCTGTTTTGAATTTGATGCAAATTTGCAATGCATGAGGGTAATCCTTTTGTGTTAAATGGCTGCATAAAGCAAGCATTTGTTGACTCGCATGTTGATAAGAGTATTAAAACTTGGAACTTGAAAAAGATCTGTTTAAGGTAAAAAAAAAAAAAAAAAAAAAAATGCTATTAATTTGCGATTAATCGCGAGTTAACTATGGACAATCATGCGATTAATCGAGTTAAATATTTTAATCGTTTGACAGCACTAATTATTACATATGGTAACGTGGTTGTGGCTTTTACAAATAGTGGTTAGCTTTAGAGATGGATGGCTATGATCACGGAGCAATAGTGCTGTTAGGTGAAACAGATAGAGCTTCATTCATCACTCGGCTAGTAGTAGCAAGGCTCTCTGGCTGCCGCTAGCTGTGTGTGACTCTCAGGCGTAAGCGGGGTAAGGGGGGCGTGCTAGCGTAGGGTCACGTGGGCTTAGTGGCCAATCAGGCGAACCCGGAAACCGAAATCAGACTAAATCCGTTGCGGAAGTGATACACGCGTACTGGACAAGCTCAGTGGCTTACAGTATGTCTGCTCATTTTTAGCATGGTGTTTTCACTGTCAAAGATGCAAAGAAAAATCATAATTCACATTCTCCTTTGTTTCATCACAATTTAAACAAGCGTAGTAATAGACTAGGGATGTCCGATATTATCGGCCTACCGATATTATCGGCCGATATTGGCATTAAAATGTGATATCGGAAAATATCGGTATCGGTTTTCAATTTTTATTTTATTTTTTAATTTTTACCCAGGCAAGCAAGTAAGAACAAATTCTGATTTCATTTATTGTCAAAAGTATGCATAATTTTGTGTGAATTCCACAACAAGAGATATGTAATGTTAATTACCTGAAATTATTCAGTTTGTTGGGGGGGGAAACCCTGCATATATCGGTATCGGTTGATATCGGTATCGGAAATTAAGAGTTGGACAATATCGGTATATCGGTATCGGTAAAAAAGCCAATATCGAGCATCCCTATAATAGACACAATATTTCTGACACTGGGAATACATTCACTGAGGTTCATAGATGTCCCTAGATACCAAGAACATGCAAATGGACCTTGTATAAGTGGAGCAATATTCCATTTACTTAGGTATGTATTTTAGGCAGATTTTCTGAAAATAGGGCTCCGGGCTTAAGAGGTTAAACCATCTATCAATTCATTCATCCCTCCCTCCCTTCCTCCATCCCTCCTTTCCTCTCCTCTAGTGTCAGACCATTGTCCCACCAATGTCCCAGAGCTGACCTGCTACACCTGTGAGGGCGAGGCCTACAGGGGAACCATCGCTGTGACAACGTCTGGTAAAGCCTGTCAGAGGTGGGCGGCCCAGACCCCCCACAAACACGACCGCACCCCCGACAACAACCCCTGCAAGTAAGGACACACATACACAAACACACACCCCCGACAACTACCCCTGCAAATAAGAACATACACACACAACCACACAAACACACCCCGACAACTAACCCTGCAAGTAAGAACACACACACATACACAACCACACACACAACAACACACACAACAACACACTGTCACAATATGGTGGTGTAATAGGACCCAATAGCAGACAAGTGGAGGCGGGCAGCAAGTCCAAGGGTTTTCAATAAACAAGACTAATAAACAGAACAAGGGAACAAAAAATAACAAAAAAAAACTCTCAGTAACCACTGGAAGAGGGGAAAGGAAAAACTAAATAATTAACTCTAAACGCTAACATCTAACACAGGGGAACACTTACTTGAAACATGGAACATGATTCCCCTTTTTTATTTTTTATTTTTTAAACACAGAAATACGCAATTTTAGAGTGATTAGAGATGAATACTGAAGAACTAGAATCATTAGAGGTTCTCAAAGTGAGGTACATGTCCATGAGAGGGATCTGGGGCAGTCCCCATAGAAAATTCAAAGTTAACAGGACCAAATCATCAGTTTCTTATTTATTTATTTAACCTTTATTTAGCCAGATAAAACATTGATCTGGTCCAAGAGGCCCCAACAGGAGTACAAATATACATATATACATATATATACATATATACATATATCTTAAAAAAAACACATTTTTTTTTATTCTTTTTTTAAAGCTCCGGGGCTAGGAGAAAAACATCCGGGGCTAAAGCCCCGGAAGCCCAGGGCTAACGATGCCACTGGTGCAATCCATTCTTTGTGGATCCCGCCCTAAAACTAAACAGTAACCTAATACAAGACAAGAAGATTAACACTAGACTAACAGGGGAACATGAAGAACAAGAGAGAGAAGGAGAAAGCAAGAGAGAGAGAAGGGAAAGAACACTAAGGGACAGAAATACCAGGAACACATACAGGGACGCGTGAATACTTTACCCAAGGCAGTTGTCCTTCCGCGTTCGGTTTGCGCGCCCTGATTGGCCTCTCAGCGCCCAATCGACTATCCCCTAACTACTCGCTCAATATACTACTCAGCCCATGTCCTCTATATTATATTAACGGCTCGCTAGTTCTGCCTCTACTAACAGCCTGCATTATCCAATTCATATCAATCGAAATAACATATCTCTCTATATTAACGGCTCGCTAGTTCTGCCTCTACTAACAGCCTGCATTATCCAATTCATATCAATCCTCTCTATATTAACGTGATTCCATCAACACAACATAAATGTTCAAAACACGACAAGACCGTTTGCATCACTTCCCGCGGTTCTCGGCACTTATTCTACCAATAGTGCGGCAGTTGTTCCCATGGTCGGTATTGGGTCTTTGGGTGAATACTTCATTGGCGGGGAAGAAAAACACTGATAGCGGGGTCTGGACCGTCCCGCGAGCCCCAGACCACTGCCCCGCGAGCCCCAGACGACCAGCCGCGAGCCCCAGACCACCGTCCCACGAGCCCCAGACAACCGCCCCGCGAGCCCCAGACCACCGTCCCACGAGCCCCAGACCACCGCCCCGCGAGCCCCAGACCACCGCCCCGCGAGCCCCAGACTCTGGGGAGCCGTCGCGCGAGCCCCAGACCACCGTCCCGCGAGCCCCAGACCACCGCCCCACGAGCCCCAGACCACCGCCCCGCGAGCCCCAGACTCTGGGGAGCCGTCCCGCGAGCCCCAGACCACCGCCCCGCGAGCCCCAGACCACCTCTGGGGAGCCTCTGGGGCTTGCGGTCTGCAGCTCGCGGGACAGTCCACACCCCGCTATCAGTGTTCTTCTTCCCCGCCAATGAAGTATTCACCCAAAGACCCGTGGCAACAACTACCGCACTACCGGTAGAATAAGTGCAGATAACTGGGAAGTGATGCAAACTGTCTTGTCGTGTTGATGCATGGTGATAGTAGGGCTAACGCGATTGGGCGCTGAGAGGCCAATCAGGGCTCGCAAACCGAACGCGGAAGGACAACTGCCTTGGGTAAAGTATTCACGCATCCCTGCCTTGGGGAAAGTATTCACGCATCCCAGAACTGCACTTGTTTCTCAAAATCCCTCTGCACGTAGCACAGATTCATGACGTGGGCATACGACGGTGGCATTTCATTGTCCACCCATCCTTTTATCCGTCCATTCATTCATACATTCATTCATTCATATATCCATTCAGTGCTTCAGCGAAAACGAGTATTCACAAATGGAATGCCGAGGTTCCCGTTTGCAGAGAATAAATGTCCCCATTTGCAGAGATTAATTCGATACACTTGAACAGTACTGTATGTCATGTATGTCAGAAATGTCAAGACATTATCTGTATGTTGCGTATGTCATCATTAATGTCATTATGAATTGAAAATGTGGGACCCTGATGTAAACTAGACGAAAGTCTTTCTCTGGTCTGCATCCCCCAATTGTGTGAGCCGTACGCGTGAATACTTTACCCAGGGCAGTTGTCCTTCCGCGTTCGGTTTGCGCGCCATGATTGGCCTCTCAGCACCCAATCGCGTTAGCCTACACAGAGCTAGCAGAGTATCGGGAGAAATGTAATATTACTGTGAAGAGAATCACGTCGCTGCAGATGCTCGCAGTTAGTTGACCATGGAGATGGTAAAGTACTACGGATGTAAAACATTTGGAATTGTTTACAATAAAGCTGTGATTGTACAACTTCAAGGCTCCTTTCGATCGTGGTGCTGCTGCTAGGAAGGAGCAATAAGAGGAAAATTGTAACGCTCCAAGATAACAAGACGAAAGTCTTTCTCTGGTCTACATCCCCTTAACAATTGTGTGTATTGAGCCGTACTGTATTGTACCCATTCTGCAATCTGTTAATACAATTTTCAATCAATCAATCACCGTGCATTGTAAGTAAGGGTACAATTAGCACCGTGCAATCCATTCTTTGTGGATCCCGCCCTAAGACTAAACAGTAACCTAATACAAGACAAGAAGATTAACACTAGACTAACAGGGGAACATGAAGAACAAGAGAGAGAAGGAGAGAGCAAGAGAGAGAGAGAAAGGGAAAGAACACTAAGGGACAGAAATACCAGGAACACACATACAGGGACAGGGCGAGGTAGAGCAGGGGAGAACAGTCCATGGACTGGTGGGACGTTACACCCCCCCCCCCCTGACAACTACCTCTGCAAGTAAGATCACTATTAGTACTCTGCCCTCAGATTCATCACTAATGATAGATACGACACTCATCACTATGTCCTTTATGAGAAGGTTGGTTGGCCCTCTCTGACGTAGAGGCGCAACAAACACTGGTATTTGTTCATTTGTAAGACTCTTATTGCAAGCTACCTCCTTATACAACATCCTTATTGGAACGGAATTTTGGAACCTATGGAACCCGTTCTAGTGGCTGGCTGGTCCTTAAAACCCTTGTTCATCCCTGGTCCCGATTCTGTGATTTTTGAATGTTGTGTGTGTGTGTGTGAGCACAGCAGTGTCTGTGTTGATGATTATTTCATGAAATTGGGACGATATCTCCATTTTACATATATTTTCATTATGTCAAAAGATTATGATTTGAAACGCTCTAAAAAAAAAGTTATTAATATAGGGTGCCTACAGGGGTCCTGGTGTCCAGTTTTATCCCATTCACTTCCATGTTAAAACGCATTTTTTTATCTGCTCTCATTCATAACATTTTTGATAGAATTATCAAATTAACTCTTTTTCCACAATGTGATGAACGAAGCTTTAGTGCTGGGATGCTGTTACCGAATTTCAACACATGGCGGCGCAATTGTCCTATGGCCCACTTTGCCAGCTAGTAAGCCAGCAGGAGGCGGAGACTATGCTGGTATGTGGCTGCAGAGGTCAACAGACTGCTCCGTGCAGGGACGTGCACAGGACTTTAGAGGGGCAGGTGCTCAAGGGCTGAAAAGGGCACTACACTTGTGTGCATATATTAACCGAGCGCGCGTAGCGCGCAAGCTCGATTTGTAAGGGCCCTTTTCGGGCAGGGGGCCCCCTTTTTATGCTTTTTGGGGGGTTTTGGTGATCAAATATTGAATATTGAACTATAATAATCAGTGCAGGAGCTCACTTATCCTTGAAAGACACTTTTATCACTGACTTAAAAGGCCCATACATCTCCATAAATGTTCAGGGGGGAGGGAATAAGTGCTTACCCTACAGACCCCAAGAAGTGCTGTGCTGTATATTCTGTATTGTTTAATATAAATGCATTTTTTATTCCAATCCCGATTTGTATTTGAGATTCCCAAATCCCATCGGACTTGATTTCTTCGTGTCCCTCAATGAGAGTAATACCAGCATTCAACTGTATGCGCCACAGCGGTTTCTATCATCATCATCATCACCACCCACGCTATGCATAAAATATATAGGTCCGCGGAGAGGCACGCTGAGGAGCCCGTGCAAACTGCAATGGAATATGGGGCATCTCTCTCTTTACCTAATATTTTGATTCTATCCTGACATTTTTCAGTTGGAAGGGCAGTCTATATGCGTAACGGTAAAAAAATTTAAATTAAAAATTAAATAAAAAATATTTTCTTTTTCAAAAAGGGCACTTTTTTGATGAGGCTCAAAAAGGCAGGTGCTCAGGCACCCCTTGGCCTCTATGTGTGCACGTGCCTGGCTCCGTGGGGGGGGGGTTGCGAGAGAGCGATCAGCACGCAGCAACCACTCCTCCACTCCTCCTCCACTCCTCTCCCCTCTATTGCGTGTCACACGCTGAATCACGGAGCCCTCTGATGGGTGCAGCCCATCGGCGTATTTAGACCACTATCACCGGGGCACATGACCCACTGTTGATCAGCTGTGCCCCAGTGATCGATCAATCAAGGCCCCAAAAAAAATATAAAAAAATTCGGCTCGCGTGTATATTTTCCCTAACGGAGTTGCACTTCCGTGTTCGTCCTGTCTCATCTGCGGAGATAATGGGCGTGTTTTATTCTTTCTTTGTTTACTTGTTAAACTGTCATGGCGGCGCCCAGCGTTACACATGATATTGGATATCCTCATTATTTCTCTTTTGTTGAGCACAAAGAAAATAACGTTTTAGTTAAATGTAAATTGTGTCTTGGCTTAAAGAACGTATCTTACGCTACGAACGTTAATAACGACGGATGATAGATACGATATGTCCTTAAGGTCCCTCCAGTTTGCTCAGAACAGGGTAAATCTGCATTTTGCTATGATGCCCCTACAGTAGCCCATGGAAATAACTCCCAACAGTTCTCTACTTTGTCAATCATGTTGTACATCTTTAAATGTATTTATTATTCCTTACTTTTTGCCTCGCCTTGTTGTCTTATTGTTATGATTTTATATGCTGTGTGATTTTATATATACACTTGACATGACTGTAAATGAGGGAAACCTGAGTTGCCTTTCGAGTTTAAATAAAGGTTTGAAATTAAATGAAAAGAACACACACAACCACACCCCCCAAACACTACCCCTGCAAGTAAGAACAGACAACCACAAACACACCCGACAACTACCCCTGTAAGTAAGAACACACAACCACACCCCCCAAAAACTACCCCTGTAAGTAAGAACACACAACCACACACACACCCGACAACTACCCCTGTAAGTAAGGACACACAACCACACACCCCAAAAACTACCCCTGTAAGTAAGAACACACAACCACACACACACCCGACAACTACCCCTGTAAGTAAGAACACACAACCACACACCCCAAAAACTACCCATGTAAGTAAGAACACACAACCACACACACACCCGACAACTACCCCTGCAAGTAAGAACACACAACCACACCCCCCAAAAACTACCCCTGTAAGTAAGAACACACAACCACACACACACCCGACAACTACCCCTGTAAGCAGGGCCGCCTGGGAGAAATGCCAGGCCCTGAGCGAGATTTAAACGTGAGCCCCCCCCCCCCCCCCCCCCTAAAAGGTCAAAACATTTTTATTTTATTTTTTTTCATACAGTCAACATATTCTTAAATAATAGCGCTGCCCGAGGCTGGGCATGATACAGTCAACATATAGCAAGAGAGAGAGCGAGAGAGAGCTCCCGTTCTACAGTCAATATACAGTGTTATCGCTGCACAGACCCGGCAATGCCCCTGACCCTCCACCAGAGCAAGGCCAGAGAGAGAGAGAGAGAGAGAGAGAGAGAGAGAGACACATTGGAAAGAAACAACCCAAAACCAGAGCAAATTGAAATGCTATTTGGCCCTGAGAAACCTGCCCGCCGTTCCCCACCCAGTCCATGGCTGACAGATCCAGTGAGAGAACAAAGACAGGTCCTGAGAGCAGCTGAAAGGAAGTATAGAAAGTCACGCCTCACTGCTGACATCGACACATATCACAACCTCTTGTTAACATTCTCCAAAACCATTACTAATGCCAAAGCTTCTTTCTTTCACCATAGGATCGAGGCCTCTGCCAAGAATCTTCGCAAACTGCATGCTACCATGTCCTCCCTCCTCACTCCCCCCCCACCCCCCCCTCCCTCATCTTTCTCTGCCGAAGACTTTGCGATCTTCTTTGAGGAAAAAGTGGAGAACATCCGCAGCTCCTTCTCCCAACCCCCACCCATTCCAAATGCTGAATCGAGAACCTCATCCTTCACTCTGTCATCTTTCTCTCCCATTACAGAAGCCGAGACCCTGACACTGGTAACGTCGAACCGTCCGACTACATGCCAGCTGGACCGGCTACCTTCCCCACTCCTCCAGTCCATAGCACCAGACATCCTCCCATTCCTAACTGCAACCATCAACTCCTCACTCAACTCGGGGGTGGTCCCCACCTCCCTAAAACAAGCCAGAGTCACGCCCCTCATAAAAAAACCATCCCTGAACCCTACCGTCATAGGCAACTACCGTCCTGTCTCTCTTCTCTCCTTCCTTTCTAAAACACTTGAACGTGCTGTATCCAACCAACTTACTGCTTATCTCTTACAGAATGACCTCCTAGACCCTAATCAGTCAGGCTTCAGGACTGGTCACTCCACAGAGACAGCCCTCATTGCGGTCACAGAGGCACTTCACTTAGCAAAAGCGAAAGGCCTCTCCTCTGTCCTGATTCTCCTAGATCTATCTGCAGCCTTCGACACAGTCAACCACCAGATCCTCCTCGCGGCCCTCGCAGGAATGGGAGTGGCTGGCTCTGCGCTGACATGGTTGTCATCATACCTCAATGACCGCTCCTACCAAGTGTCATGGAGAGGGACCCTGTCGGCCACCCGCCCCCTGCGGACGGGTGTCCCCCAGGGCTCGGTTTTAGGACCCCTTCTCTTCTCCCTCTACACTAAATCACTGGGTAACATTATCACGTCTCATGGCTTCTCCTACCACTGTTATGCCGACGATACTCAACTCTTCCTCTCCTTCCCTCCCTCAGATATCCACGTCTCTGAGCGGATCTCGGCCTGTCTGTCCGACATCTCCGCCTGGATGACGACCAACCACCTCAAACTGAACCTAAGCAAAACAGAATTGCTCCACCTGCCGGCCAAATCCTCCCCCCTGACCGACCTTTCCATCACAGTCGAGAATGCAGCTGTGACCGCGTCCCCGACCGCCAAGAACCTTGGTGTTGTCCTCGACGACCAGTTGAACTTCTCTGCTCACATCGCAGCGACAACCAGAACCTGCCGATTCCTCCTGAGCAACGTCAGAAGGATACGCCCCTTCCTGACAAAAGAAGCCACCCAACTCCTCGTCCAATCAACAGTCATCTCCCGCCTCGACTACTGCAACGCACTGCTCGCTGGCCTCCCGGCCACTGCCACTAAGCCTCTTCAACTCATTCAGAACGCAGCGGCCCGCCTGATCTCAAACCTACCGAAGTCGGCCCATGTCACCCCACTTCTTAGGGACCTGCACTGGCTCCCCATTGCTGCACGAATCCGCTTCAAGGCCCTTGACCTAGCATACCGTGCGGCAAAGGGAACTGCTCCCGCCTACCTCCGGTCAATGGTCTCTAACTACACACCCTCAAGACCCCTACGCTCTGCATCTTCTGGCCGCCTCAGACCTACTCCTATCCAAGCTCCGGGAGGGTCATCAAAGAGAAGTCGCCTATTCTCAGTCCTTGCCCCACAATGGTGGAATGAACTACCCACCCCAGTTAGGACAGCCGAAACACGTCCAATCTTTCGCCGTCGACTAAAGACTCACTTCTTCAACCATTATCTGAATTAAAAAAAAAAAAAAAAAAAAAAAAAAAAAAAAATCTAACCCTAACTAACCATACTGTCATGCACTTGTCCTAATAAACTAACCTACACTGTAGCACTCAACACTTTGATGAACATTGTTACTCAGCTGATAGAGTTGTGCTCTTCCTGATGGCTTGTCGTACAGAACTTGTAAGTCGCTTTGGATAAAAGCGTCAGCTAAATGACTAAATGTAAATGTAAATGTAAACAGAGAGTACACAGTGGCAGAATACCTGAGCACTGTGACTGAAGATCCTTGACTAGGTACAGACTCAGCGAGCACAGCCTAGCCATCGAGAAAGGCAGCCATAGGCAGACTGTGTGTGTTAGAAAGAGAGAGAGAGAGAGAGAGAGCATGTGTGTTTGTGTGTTAGAGAGAGAGAGCATGTCTGTGTTAGAGAGAGAGCATGTATGAGAGAGATAAGCAAAGATGAGCCCCTAAAGGATATTCAACTTTTAATGGAAGAACAAAACAGAAGGAAAAGATAACTTCACAAAGGCAACATGAATATACATAGATCCAAAAGGACAAAGATCAACACTTAAATCCAAAGAGAAGAGGGTCTATACCAGAGAAAACAAAGTAGCAAGGAGCCAATGGCCGACATCAGCTAAATAGGCTAACTGCAAATAGAGTAGCCAGGTACTGACACCAGGCCACACACAGCTTTGGCCAACGCTACCCAAGCTACACAAACGACCAAGACAATTCACACACAGCACATGTCGTATCTCCAAATGCTGTGAAGTAACATATGTTTTGCCTGGAAAAAAACATCGTTATTAACAAAACATTCGGGAGGGGAAGGAAGGAAGAGTGGGGTAATGTCCAATGGACATCTTACCTGCACCAAGGAACGCAGGGTGAAAGGCCGCAACACAGGTCTCCACGTTGACGAAAGGCCTCTCGCTGGCGGGACAAAAAGAAGCTATGGCCGGCGCCTTGTCATGGTGCAGGCCCGACTACATCTTCTGTCAAATATGATGTCGTAGTTAGAGTGCCAGGGCCTGCTATTCTCACGGCTAATGTCAATGGTCGTAGCACAAGCTAACAGCTAACTCTAGGCTAACTGATAGCATCAAGCTAACGCTCCCAGCCGAGCGAAAACGAGCAGCTAACGTCGTAGCTAAACAGCTAACTGGCTAACAGTTAGCTCAACCCGGCTATCGCTAACCACTAGCTAACGCAGAAGCAAGCTATGCGGCTACCACTGAAAAACTGTACAACGTGAGAAAAGCAATACAGGCCAACACTTCAGACAGCCGCTGTGTTTTCCTCTTCTCATACGAAGAGAGAAGGGAAAAAGAAGGCAATACACGTCCCACTACAGGTGCTGACACCAGGCCACACACCGTTAGCTACTACCTAGCCGGCCCGTTTGGCTCCCGAGAGAGAGAGAGAGAGAGATATCCACGGCGGGAATAGAATAGAGTGCATTAAAAACTCACCAAACGTCCAAGAGGATGGAGACAACCGCGTGGAGTTGACGAAGTTCATCTGCCGAACGACCGTCCTCTTCATCTTGGCATAACAATCCTGCACGCGCTCTCTCTAGGTTAGCTAACGCTAGTTAGCCTTTAGCTAAGCTAGCTACTAGCCGACATCATCATGGCTATCCCGACGTTAGCACTCAATATTATAACGTAGCTAAAGCTAACTAGCTGTCCCTGCTTTTAGCCGGGATGGCTAGCCTGACTGAAACTATCTAACATGCAACAACTTTCATCTTCAGTCCATCTGCCGAATGACCGCCCTCTTCGTTTTGGCTGGCATAACTAAGCATAACCTCCAAAGCTGCACGCGCGAAATAGTCAAACGCAGCTGACGCAAGCCGGCGTACACATGATGTAACCCCTCCCTTAGTTGAAACCAATAGTATGTGCAGAGCTCCAATAGTGAGTATGTCTGCAGAGCCGCAGAGCCAGGAACATTCTACAAACGTGTCTAATGTGAAATATATAAGCATATAAGCAAAACTAGATTTTAGGTGTGTGATGAAAAAGGGCCTCGCGGGAAGGGGGGCCTCGCAAAAAAAAATAAAAAAAGAATAATAATAAAAAAAATAATAAATAAAAAATATTTATTTATTTATTTATTTTTTGTGCGAGGCCCCCCTTCCCGCGAGGCCCTGTGCGACCGCACTGCTCGCACACCCCCTGAGGCGGCCCTGCCTGTAAGTAAGAACACACAACCACACACACAACCACACACACAACCACACACCCCAACAACTACCCCTGCAAGTAAGGACACACAACCACACACCCCAAACAACTACCCCTGCAAGTAAGAACACACAACCACACACCTGGCAACTTACCCTGCAAGTATGAACACACACACGACTCCACGCTGACAACTGTCTCTCTCTCTGTCTGTCTGTCAGAGGTCTAGAGAACAACTACTGTCGTAATCCAGACAACGAGCGGATGCCGTGGTGTTACACCACCGAGTCAGAGACACGCTGGGAGTACTGTAGAGTCAACCGCTGTCGAGATGCCCCGGAGCCAGGTAGGATGAAGAGGAGGGTGGTAATGATGATGATTAAGGTGATGATGGTGATGATGTTGATGATGAAGGTTAAACCATCTATCAATTCATTCATCCTTCCCTCCCTTCCTCCATCCCTCCTTTCTTCTCCTCTACTGTCAGACCATTGTCCCACCATTGTCCCAGAGCTGACCTGCTACACCTGTAAGGGCGAGGCCTACAGGGGAACCATCGCTGTGACAACATCTGGTAAAGCCTGTCAGAGGTGGGCGGCCCAGACCCCCCACAAACACGACCGCACCCCCGACAACAACGCCTGCAAGTAAGGACACACATACACAAACACACACCCCTGACAACTACCCCTGCAAATAAGAACATAGTATACACACATACATAACCACACACACAACAACACACACAACAACACACTGTCACAATATGGTGGTGTAATAGGACCCAATAGCAGACAAGTGGAGGCGGGCAGCAAGTCCAAGGGTTTTTAATAAACAAGACTAATAAACAGAACAAGGGAACGAAAAATAACAAAACAAAACCTCTCAGTAACCACTGGAAGAGGGGAAAGGAGAAACTAAATAATTAACTCTGAACGCTAACATCTAACACAGGGGAACACTTACTTGAAACATGGAACATGAAACATGGAACATGAAACATGGACAGTGCAACATCAACAGTGTTAACAGAAATAATGGACCAACAGGAAACAAGGAACTCAAATACACAGGGACAAATGACAAACGAGAAACACCTGGGATGATTACAACTGGAGACACCTGGGAGGGGAAACAGATTGACAAAGAACTACAAGAAACAACACAAGGAACTACAACTATGGACGACAAGACAAACACCAGACACTGGGACAAAACAAGCAGACTACAGACACTAAACGGAGAACCTAATAACAGACAGTAACTACAAAGACTAAGGGCGGGATCCACAAAGAATGGTTTGCACGGTGCTAATTGCACCCTTACTTACAATTCATTATGAATTGAAAATGGGGGACCCTGATGTAAACAAGACGAAAGTCTTTCTCTGGTTTACATCCCCTTAACAATTGTGTGTATTGAGCCGTACTGTATTGTACCCATTCTGCAATCTGTTAATACAATTTTCAATCAATCAATCACCGTGCATTGTAAGTAAGGGTACAATTAGCACCGTGCAATCCATTCTTTGTGGATCCCGCCCTAAGACTAAACAGTAACCTAATACAAGACAAGAAGATTAACACTAGACTAACAGGGGAACATGAAGAACAAGAGAGAGAAGGAGAGAGCAAGAGAGAGAGAGAAGGGAAAGAACACTAAGGGACAGAAATACCAGGAAAACACATACAGGGACAGGGAGAGGTAGAGCAGGGGAGAACAGTCCATGGACTGGTGGGACGTTACACCCCCCCCCCCCCCCCCCCGACAACTACCTCTGCAAGTAAGATCACTATTTCTGTACTCTGCCCTCAGATTCATCACTAATGATAGATACGACACTCATCACTATGTCCTTTATGAGAAGGTTGGTTGGCCCTCTCTGACGTAGAGGCGCAACAAACACTGGTATTTGTTCATTTGTAAGACTCTTATTGCAAGCTACCTCCTTATACAACATCCTTATTGGAACGGAATTTTGGAACCTATGGAACCCGTTCTAGTGGCTGGCTGGTCCTTAAAACCCTTGTTCATCCCTGGTCCCGATTCTGTGATTTTTGAATGTTGTGTGTGTGTGTGTGAGCACAGCAGTGTCTGTGTTGATGATTATTTCATGAAATTGGGACGATATCTCCATTTTACATATATTTTCATTATGTCAAAAGATTATGATTTGAAACGCTCTAAAAAAAAAGTTATTAATATAGGGTGCCTACAGGGGTCCTGGTGTCCAGTTTTATCCCATTCACTTCCATGTTAAAACGCATTTTTTAATCTGCACTCATTCATAACATTTTTGATAGAATTATCAAATTAACTCTTTTTCCACAATGTGATGAACGAAGCTTTAGTGCTGGGATGCTGTTACCGAATTTCAACACATGGCGGCGCAATTGTCCTATGGCCCACTTTGCCAGCTAGTAAGCCAGCAGGAGGCGGAGACTATGCTGGTATGTGGCTGCAGAGGTCAACAGACTGCTCCGTGCAGGGACGTGCACAGGACTTTAGAGGGGCAGGTGCTCAAGGGCTGAAAAGGGCACTACACTTGTGTGCATATATTAACCGAGCGCGCGTAGCGCGCAAGCTCGATTTGTAAGGGCCCTTTTCGGGCAGGGGGCCCCCTTTTTATGTTTTTTGGGGGGTTTTGGTGATCAAATATTGAATATTGAACTATAATAATCAGTGCAGGAGCTCACTTATCCTTGAAAGACACTTTTATCACTGACTTAAAAGGCCCATACATCTCCATAAATGTTCAGGGGGGAGGGAATAAGTGCTTACCCTACAGACCCCAAGAAGTGCTGTGCTGTATATTCTGTATTGTTTAATATAAATGCATTTTTTATTCCAATCCCGATTTGTATTTGAGATTCCCAAATCCCATCGGACTTGATTTCTTCGTGTCCCTCAATGAGAGTAATACCAGCATTCAACTGTATGCGCCACAGCGGTTTCTATCATCATCATCATCACCACCCACGCTATGCATAAAATATATAGGTCCGCGGAGAGGCACGCTGAGGAGGCCGTGCAAACTGCAATGGAATATGGGGCATCTCTCTCTTTACCTAATATTTTGATTCTATCCTGACATTTTTCAGTTGGAAGGGCAGTCTATATGCGTAACGGTAAAAAAATTAAAATTAAAAATTAAATAAAAAATATTTTCTTTTTCAAAAAGGGCACTTTTTTGATGAGGCTCAAAAAGGCAGGTGCTCAGGCACCCCTTGGCCTCTATGTGTGCACGTGCCTGGCTCCGTGGGGGGGGGGTTGCGAGAGAGCGATCAGCACGCAGCAACCACTCCTCCACTCCTCCTCCACTCCTCTCCCCTCTATTGCGTGTCACACGCTGAATCACGGAGCCCTCTGATGGGTGCAGCCCATCGGCGTATTTAGACCACTATCACCGGGGCACATGACCCACTGTTGATCAGCTGTGCCCCAGTGATCGATCAATCAAGGCCCCAAAAAAAATATAAAAAAATTCGGCTCGCGTGTATATTTTCCCTAACGGAGTTGCACTTCCGTGTTCGTCCTGTCTCATCTGCGGAGATAATGGGCGTGTTTTATTCTTTCTTTGTTTACTTGTTAAACTGTCATGGCGGCGCCCAGCGTTACACATGATATTGGATATCCTCATTATTTCTCTTTTGTTGAGCACAAAGAAAATAACGTTTTAGTTAAATGTAAATTGTGTCTTGGCTTAAAGAACGTATCTTACGCTACGAACGTTAATAACGACGGATGATAGATACGATAGGTCCTTAAGGTCCCTCCAGTTTGCTCAGAACAGGGTAAATCTGCATTTTGCTATGATGCCCCTACAGTAGCCCATGGAAATAACTCCCAACAGTTCTCTACTTTGTCAATCATGTTGTACATCTTTAAATGTATTTATTATTCCTTACTTTTTGCCTCGCCTTGTTGTCTTATTGTTATGATTTTATATGCTGTGTGATTTTATATATACACTTGACATGACTGTAAATGAGGGAAACCTGAGTTGCCTTTCGAGTTTAAATAAAGGTTTGAAATTAAATGAAAAGAACACACACAACCACACCCCCCAAACACTACCCCTGCAAGTAAGAACAGACAACCACAAACACACCCGACAACTACCCCTGTAAGTAAGAACACACAACCACACCCCCCAAAAACTACCCCTGTAAGTAAGAACACACAACCACACACACACCCGACAACTACCCCTGTAAGTAAGGACACACAACCACACACCCCAAAAACTACCCCTGTAAGTAAGAACACACAACCACACACACACCCGACAACTACCCCTGTAAGTAAGAACACACAACCACACACCCCAAAAACTACCCATGTAAGTAAGAACACACAACCACACACACACCCGACAACTACCCCTGCAAGTAAGAACACACAACCACACCCCCCAAAAACTACCCCTGTAAGTAAGAACACACAACCACACACACACCCGACAACTACCCCTGTTAGCAGGGCCGCCTGGGAGAAATGAACGTGAGCCCCCCCCCCCCCCCCCCCCCCCCCCCCTAAAAGGTCAAAACATTTTTATTTTATTTTTTTTCATACAGTCAACATATTCTTAAATAATAGCGCTGCCCGAGGCTGGGCATGATACAGTCAACATATAGCAAGAGAGAGAGCGAGAGAGAGCTCCCGTTCTACAGTCAATATACAGTGTTATCGCTGCACAGACCCGGCAATGCCCCTGACCCTCCACCAGAGCAAGGCCAGAGAGAGAGAGAGAGAGAGAGAGAGAGAGAGAGAGAGAGACACATTGGAAAGAAACAACCCAAAACCAGAGCAAATTGAAATGCTATTTGGCCCTAAACAGAGAGTACACAGTGGCAGAATACCTGAGCACTGTGACTGAAGATCCTTGACTAGGTACAGACTCAGCGAGCACAGCCTAGCCATCGAGAAAGGCAGCCATAGGCAGACTGTGTGTGTTAGAAAGAGAGAGAGAGAGAGAGAGCATGTGTGTTTGTGTGTTAGAGAGAGAGAGCATGTCTGTGTTAGAGAGAGAGCATGTATGAGAGAGATAAGCAAAGATGAGCCCCTAAAGGATATTCAACTTTTAATGGAAGAACAAAACAGAAGGAAAAGATAACTTCACAAAGGCAACATGAATATACATAGATCCAAAAGGACAAAGATCAACACTTAAATCCAAAGAGAAGAGGGTCTATACCAGAGAAAACAAAGTAGCAAGGAGCCAATGGCCGACATCAGCTAAATAGGCTAACTGCAAATAGAGTAGCCAGGTACTGACACCAGGCCACACACAGCTTTGGCCAACGCTACCCAAGCTACACAAACGACCAAGACAATTCACACACAGCACATGTCGTATCTCCAAATGCTGTGAAGTAACATATGTTTTGCCTGGAAAAAAACATCGTTATTAACAAAACATTCGGGAGGGGAAGGAAGGAAGAGTGGGGTAATGTCCAATGGACATCTTACCTGCACCAAGGAACGCAGGGTGAAAGGCCGCAACACAGGTCTCCACGTTGACGAAAGGCCTCTCGCTGGCGGGACAAAAAGAAGCTATGGCCGGCGCCTTGTCATGGTGCAGGCCCGACTACATCTTCTGTCAAATATGATGTCGTAGTTAGAGTGCCAGGGCCTGCTATTCTCACGGCTAATGTCAATGGTCGTAGCACAAGCTAACAGCTAACTCTAGGCTAACTGATAGCATCAAGCTAACGCTCCCAGCCGAGCGAAAACGAGCAGCTAACGTCGTAGCTAAACAGCTAACTGGCTAACAGTTAGCTCAACCCGGCTATCGCTAACCACTAGCTAACGCAGAAGCAAGCTATGCGGCTACCACTGAAAAACTGTACAACGTGAGAAAAGCAATACAGGCCAACACTTCAGACAGCCGCTGTGTTTTCCTCTTCTCATACGAAGAGAGAAGGGAAAAAGAAGGCAATACACGTCCCACTACAGGTGCTGACACCAGGCCACACACCGTTAGCTACTACCTAGCCGGCCCGTTTGGCTCCCGAGAGAGAGAGAGAGAGATATCCACGGCGGGAATAGAATAGAGTGCATTAAAAACTCACCAAACGTCCAAGAGGATGGAGACAACCGCGTGGAGTTGACGAAGTTCATCTGCCGAACGACCGTCCTCTTCATCTTGGCATAACAATCCTGCACGCGCTCTCTCTAGGTTAGCTAACGCTAGTTAGCCTTTAGCTAAGCTAGCTACTAGCCGACATCATCATGGCTATCCCGACGTTAGCACTCAATATTATAACGTAGCTAAAGCTAACTAGCTGTCCCTGCTTTTAGCCGGGATGGCTAGCCTGACTGAAACTATCTAACATGCAACAACTTTCATCTTCAGTCCATCTGCCGAATGACCGCCCTCTTCGTTTTGGCTGGCATAACTAAGCATAACCTCCAAAGCTGCACGCGCGAAATAGTCAAACGCAGCTGACGCAAGCCGGCGTACACATGATGTAACCCCTCCCTTAGTTGAAACCAATAGTATGTGCAGAGCTCCAATAGTGAGTATGTCTGCAGAGCCGCAGAGCCAGGAACATTCTACAAACGTGTCTAATGTGAAATATATAAGCATATAAGCAAAACTAGATTTTAGGTGTGTGATGAAAAAGGGCCTCGCGGGAAGGGGGGCCTCGCAAAAAAAAATAAAAAAAGAATAATAATAAAAAAAATAATAAATAAAAAATATTTATTTATTTATTTATTTTTTGTGCGAGGCCCCCCTTCCCGCGAGGCCCTGTGCGACCGCACTGCTCGCACACCCCCTGAGTCGGCCCTGCCTGTAAGTAAGAACACACAACCACACACACAACCACACACACAACCACACACCCCAACAACTACCCCTGCAAGTAAGGACACACAACCACACACCCCAAACAACTACCCCTGCAAGTAAGAACACACAACCACACACCTGGCAACTTACCCTGCAAGTATGAACACACACACGACTCCACGCTGACAACTGTCTCTCTCTCTGTCTGTCTGTCAGAGGTCTAGAGAACAACTACTGTCGTAATCCAGACAACGAGCGGATGCCGTGGTGTTACACCACCGAGTCAGAGACACGCTGGGAGTACTGTAGAGTCAACCGCTGTCGAGATGCCCCGGAGCCAGGTAGGATGAAGAGGAGGGTGGTAATGATGATGATTAAGGTGATGATGGTGATGATGTTGATGATGAAGGTTAAACCATCTATCAATTCATTCATCCTTCCCTCCCTTCCTCCATCCCTCCTTTCTTCTCCTCTACTGTCAGACCATTGTCCCACCATTGTCCCAGAGCTGACCTGCTACACCTGTAAGGGCGAGGCCTACAGGGGAACCATCGCTGTGACAACATCTGGTAAAGCCTGTCAGAGGTGGGCGGCCCAGACCCCCCACAAACACGACCGCACCCCCGACAACAACGCCTGCAAGTAAGGACACACATACACAAACACACACCCCTGACAACTACCCCTGCAAATAAGAACATAGTATACACACATACATAACCACACACACAACAACACACACAACAACACACTGTCACAATATGGTGGTGTAATAGGACCCAATAGCAGACAAGTGGAGGCGGGCAGCAAGTCCAAGGGTTTTTAATAAACAAGACTAATAAACAGAACAAGGGAACGAAAAATAACAAAACAAAACCTCTCAGTAACTACTGGAAGAGGGGAAAGGAGAAACTAAATAATTAACTCTGAACGCTAACATCTAACACAGGGGAACACTTACTTGAAACATGGAACATGAAACATGGAACATGAAACATGGACAGTGCAACATCAACAGTGTTAACAGAAATAATGGACCAACAGGAAACAAGGAACTCAAATACACAGGGACAAATGACAAACGAGAAACACCTGGGATGATTACAACTGGAGACACCTGGGAGGGGAAACAGATTGACAAAGAACTACAAGAAACAACACAAGGAACTACAACTATGGACGACAAGACAAACACCAGACACTGGGACAAAACAAGCAGACTACAGACACTAAACGGAGAACCTAATAACAGACAGTAACTACAAAGACTAAGGGCGGGATCCACAAAGAATGGTTTGCACGGTGCTAATTGCACCCTTACTTACAATTCATTATGAATTGAAAATGGGGGACCCTGATGTAAACAAGACGAAAGTCTTTCTCTGGTTTACATCCCCTTAACAATTGTGTGTATTGAGCCGTACTGTATTGTACCCATTCTGCAATCTGTTAATACAATTTTCAATCAATCAATCACCGTGCATTGTAAGTAAGGGTACAATTAGCACCGTGCAATCCATTCTTTGTGGATCCCGCCCTAAGACTAAACAGTAACCTAATACAAGACAAGAAGATTAACACTAGACTAACAGGGGAATATGAAGAACAAGAGAGAGAAGGAGAGAGCAAGAGAGAGAGAGAAGGGAAAGAACACTAAGGGACAGAAATACCAGGAAAACACATACAGGGACAGGGAGAGGTAGAGCAGGGGAGAACAGTCCATGGACTGGTGGGACGTTACACCCCCCCCCCCCCCCCGACAACTACCTCTGCAAGTAAGATCACTATTACTGTACTCTGCCCTCAGATTCATCACTAATGATAGATACGACACTCATCACTATGTCCTTTATGAGAAGGTTGGTTGGCCCTCTCTGACGTAGAGGCGCAACAAACACTGGTATTTGTTCATTTGTAAGACTCTTATTGCAAGCTACCTCCTTATACAACATCCTTATTGGAACGGAATTTTGGAACCTATGGAACCCGTTCTAGTGGCTGGCTGGTCCTTAAAACCCTTGTGCATCCCTGGTCCCGATTCTGTGAATTTGAATTTTGTGTGTGTGTGTGTGTGTGTGTGTGTGAGCACAGCGGTGTCTGTGTTGATGATTATTTCATGAAATTGGGACGATATCTCCATTTTACATATATTTTCATTATGTCAAAAGATTATGATTTGAAACGCTCTAAAAAAAAGTTATTAATATAGGGTGCCTACAGGGGTCCTGGTGTCCAGTTTCATCCCATTCACTTCCATGTAAAAACGCATTTTTTAATCTGCACTCATTCATAACATTTTTGATAGAATTATCAAATTAACTCTTTTTCCACAATGTGATGAACGAAGCTTTAGTGCTGGGATGCTGTTACCGAATTTCAACCCATGGTGGCGCAATTGTCCTATGGCCCACTTTGCCAGCTAGTAAGCCAGCAGGAGGCGGAGACTATGCTGGTATGTGGCTGCAGAGCTCAGCACACTGCTCCGTGGGGGGGGGGGGGGGGGGGGGTTGCGAGAGAGCGATCAGCACGCAGCAACCACTCCTCCACTCCTCCTCCACTCCTCTCCCCTCTATTGCGTGTCACACGCTGAATCACGGAGCCCTCTGATGGGTGCAGCCCATCGGCGTATTTAGACCACTATCACTGGGGCACATGACCCACTGTTGATCAGCTGTGCCCCAGTGATCGATCAACCAAGGTCCCAAAAAAATAAAAGATTCGGCTCGCGTGTATATTTTCATTAACGGAGTTGCACTTCCGTGTTCGTCCTGTCTCATCTGCGGAGATAGTGGGCGTGTTTTATTCTTTCTTTGTTTACTTGTTAAACTGTCATGGCGGCGCCCAGTGTTACACATGATATTGGATATCCTCATTATTTCTCTTTTGTTGAGCACAAAGAAAATAACGTTTTAGTTAAATGTAAATTGTGTCTTGGCTTAAAGAACATATCTTACGTTACGAACGTTAATAACGACGGATGATAGATACGATAGGTCCTTAAGGTCCCTCCAGTTTGCTCAGAACAGGGTAAATCTGCATTTTGCTATGATGCCCCTACAGTAGCCCATGGAAATAACTCCCAACAGTTCTCTACTTTGTCAATCATCTTGTACATCTTTAAATGTATTTATTATCCTTACTTTTTGCCTTGCCTTGTTGTCTTATTGTTATGATTTTATATGCTGTGTGATTTTATATATACACTTGACATGACTGTAAATGAGGGAAACCTGAGTTGCCTTTCGAGTTTAAATAAAGGTTTGAAATTAAATGAAAAGAACACACACAACCACACCCCCCAAACACTACCCCTGCAAGTAAGAACACACAACCACAAACACACCCGACAACTACCCCTGCAAGTAAGAACACACAACCACACCCCCCAAACACTACCCCTGCAAGTAAGAACACACAACCACAAACACACCCGACAACTACCCCTGCAAGTAAGAACACACAACCACAAACACACCGACAACTACCCCTGCAAGTAAGAACACACAACCACACCCCCCAAACACTACCCCTGCAAGTAAGAACACACAACCACAAACACACCCAAAAAATACCCCTGTAAGTAAGAACACACAACCACAAACACACCCGACAACTACCCCTGTAAGTAAGGACACACAACCACACACCCCAAAAACTACCCCTGTAAGTAAGAACACACAACCACAAACACACCCGACAACTACCCCTGCAAGTAAGAACACACAACCACACCCCCCAAAAACTACCCCTGTAAGTAAGAACACACAACCACACACACACCCGACAACTACCCCTGTAAGTAAGAACACACAACCACACACACAACCACACACCCCAACAACTACCCCTGCAAGTAAGGACACACAACCACACACCCCAAACAACTACCCCTGCAAGTAAGAACACACAACCACACACATACACACACACAAAACCACACACCTGGCAACTTACCCTGCAAGTATGAACACACACACGACTCCACGCTGACAACTGTCTGTCTCTCTGTCTGTCTGTCAGAGGTCTAGATAACAACTACTGTCGTAACCCAGACAACGAGCAGATGCCGTGGTGTTACACCACCGAGTCAGAGACACGCTGGGAGTACTGTAGAGTCAACCGCTGTCGAGATGCCCCGGAGCCAGGTAGGATGAAGTGGAGGGTGGTAATGATGATGATTAAGGTGATGATGGTGATGATGTTGATGATGAAGGTTAAACCATCTATCAATTCATTCATCCTTCCCTCCCTTCCTCCATCCCTCCTTTCTTCTCCTCTAGTGTCAGACCATTGTCCCACCATTGTCCCAGAGCTGACCTGCTACACCGGTAAGGGCGAGGCCTACAGGGGAACCATCGCTGTGACAACATCTGGTAAAGCCTGTCAGAGGTGGGCGGCCCAGACCCCCCACAAACACGACCGCACCCCTGACAACAACGCCTGCAAGTAAGGACACACATGCACAAACACACCCCCCGACAACTACCCCTGCAAATAAGAACATAGTATACACACATACATAACCACACACACAACAACACACACAACAACACACTGTCACAATATGGTGGTGTAATAGGACCCAATAGCAGACAAGTGGAGGCGGGCAGCAAGTCCAAGGGTTTTTAATAAACAAGACTAATAAACAGAACAAGGGAACGAAAAATAACAAAACAAAACCTCTCAGTAACCACTGGAAGAGGGGAAAGGAGAAACTAAATAATTAACTCTGAACGCTAACATCTAACACAGGGGAACACTTACTTGAAACATTGAACATGAAACATGGACAGTGCAACATCAACAGTGTTAACAGAAATAATGGACCAACAGGAAACAAGGAACTCAAATACACAGGAACAAATGACAAACGAGAAACACCTGGGATGATTACAACTGGAGACACCTGGGAGGGGAAACAGATTGACAAAGAACTACAAGAAACAACACAAGGAACTACAACTATGGACGACAAGACAAACACCAGACACTGGGACAAAACAAGCAGACTACAGACACTAAACGGAGAACCTAATAACAGACAGTAACTACAAAGACTAAGGGCGGGATCCACAAAGAATGGTTTGCACGGTGCTAATTGCACCCTTACTTACAATTCATTATGAATTGAAAATGGGGGACCCTGATGTAAACAAGACGAAAGTCTTTCTCTGGTCTACATCCCCTTAACAATTGTGTGTATTGAGCCGTACTGGAGAATTATCCGACGTTTTTCCCAATATATTTATCATTATTATCCCTCATTATTATCATGGGTAACATTTATTGTATACATTTATTGCATGAGTTAATTAGTATCTGGTGCCGCCTAGTGGACGCACTTTGGAGTACGTATTGCGACTCTGAGCAGGTAAGCTGTCTCTGCACCGGCGCGTCGTGCTATTTAAGTGACACTCTCAGTCTAGACTGTAAGGTGAAAAGCCCTGTGGGCGAACTCTTGACTGGCCAACGGTACGTAGCATTATATGCGCCGTTAATATCCGCATTTCTCTTTAATTCATGTATCTAGTTATTAATTAATGCCGCTTGTTTTCCTTTCCTTTGTATAGGTAAATAATCTGACTAACGTCTGATTGTACGTTGCTGACTAAACGCTGACTGAATGTACATGCTGACTATAGACCAACTACATGCAGACCAACTAATGTCTGGCTACACTATCCAGAACCGGTTGCTAAATTGCAACCTAACTATTAACGAACTATCAACAGAGGCGAATTGGTTGAACATTACCGATACCATATCGACCTCTACTAACATTATCCACTAATGCTTGGATGTAAGCTACTACCAACTATAGCTACAAGCTAACCCCTTGTTAATTGACCACCTGGTGATTATTGTAACAGAGGATGAGTTGGATGCTGGACTTCAAGGTCCAAATAAACGAACATTCTTATAAAACGCATTTTTTAATCTGCACTCATTCATAACATTTTTGATAGAATTATCAAATGAACTCTTTTTCCACAATGTGATGAACGAAGCTTTAGTGCTGGGATGCTGTTACCGAATTTCAACACATGGTGGCGCAATTGTCCTATGGCCCACTTTGCCAGCTAGTAAGCCAGCAGGAGGCGGAGACTATGCTGGTATGTGGCTGCAGAGCTCAGCAGACTGCTCCGTGGGGGGGGGGGGGGGGTTGCGAGAGAGTGATCAGCACGCAGCAACCACTCCTCCTCCACTCCTCTCCCCTCTATTGCGTGTCACACGCTGAATCACGGAGCCCTCTGATGGGTGCAGCCCATCGGCGTATTTAGACCACTATCACCGGGGCACATGACCCACTGTTGATCAGCTGTGCCCCAGTGATCGATCAATCAAGGTCCCAAAAAAATATATATATATTTCGGCTTGCATGTATATTTTCCCTAACGGAGTTGCACTTCCGTGTTCGTCCTGTCTCATCTGCAGAGATAGTGGCCGTGTTTTATTCTTTCTTTGTTTACTTGTTAAACTGTCATGGCGGCGCCCAGCGTTACACATGACATTGGATATCCTCATTATTTCTCTTTTGTTGAGCACAAAGAAAATAACGTTTTAGTTAAATGTAAATTGCGTCTTGGCTTAAAGAACCTATCTTACGTTACGAACGTTAACAACGACGGATTCAGTGGAAAATTATACCAAAGATTGCTTCGTTTGCTTATAAAAACTACCTGGTGGTGGTCAACAAAAAACGAATTGCAGTATGCAAAACGTGCGTCTCAAAAACAACTTCAAGCAACAACAACAAGCAACAACTTCCAACTACTTCGTTCGACATTTGAAGCTGCACAAATCGGTAAGTAACTTGGCTTGCTATTGATTGATTGATTGCAAATGTTATTAACAGATTGCAGAATGGGTACAGTACAGTACAGCTCAATACACACAATTGTTAAGGGGATGCAGACCAGAGAAAGACTTTCATCTTGTTTACATCAGGTTCCCCCCTTTTCAATTCATAGTGACATACATGACATGCAGATAGACAGTACTGCTACATCTATACATTTATGACATACCAGATTTACAAATACAGTACTGGTTGTGATACAAAAAGAGTCTAAAAAAGAGAGTACATTTGACGTAGAAACTGTACATTGGAGGAGGTTGGGTAGGTGGGGGGGGGACTGTACATTGGAGGTGGTTGGGTGGGGGGGCGGGTTAGGTAGGCGGGGTGGGGGAAACTGTACAACTGTACAAGCAAAACTGTACATTCGAATATGGACGAAACCATACTTGGTTCTAAGAAGAGGGTCTCGTGTATTCTTGGGTTAGGTAATTTACTGTACATTGGAGGGGGTTGGGGTAGGACATTTACAGGGGCCAGTTTCAAATTGCAGTCTCCCGTAGGTGTTCTTTGAGAGTGGTTTTGAAAGTGGGTAGTGATTCACATTCCTTTACAGCTGTGGGTAGGGCATTCCACATTGATGTGGCATAATTGCGAAACGTGTTTAGTCCCTTGTTTGAGCCGAATCGGGGTTTAACATGATTTGTGGACCTCCCTCTGGTGTTGTGGTCGTGGTATTCACTGGCCTTTGGGAAGTATTTTGACATGTACATGGGTATCCCAGTGGTGTAGTGTATCTTGTAGACCAGGCCCATTGCAAGTTGCTGTACTCTGTCTTCTACTCTAAGCCATCCTAGATAGTCAAAGTGGGCAGGGGTGAGGTGGGTTCTAGGAGTAAGGTCAAGTAGTAGTCTGACCAGTTTGTTTTGTGATGTTTGTAATCTTGTTTTTAGGGCCTTTGAGGTACTTTGGTACCATGAGGTGCAAGCATAGTCATAGTACCCTTGAATGAGTGCTCCTGCCAGAGACTTCAGGGTATTCTTGTTTACCAGAGAGGAGATCCGGTACAAGAATCGAGTTTGTTGGTTGACTTGTTTGATTACATTGGATAGCATTTTGTCACAGGAAAGATTTGCTTCTAGGATGGAACCTAGGTATGTAATTTCGTCTTTCCTTGTGACAATATTGTCACCCACTTTAACTGAGAGAGCCATCGACACAGTCAGTGTGGTAACGTTATCATTACATCCCAGATTGATACACGGCTGGCTAGGCAGTTGGTAGTCATATAAAATAAAACAATCAGCAATGTCTCGGTTGATGAATGGCCAGCAGTAGTCTAACAGTACTGCTGCTCCTTAATTTTTTTTTTATTGATTGACAGATTGCAGAATGGGTACAATACAGTATGGCTCAATACAAACAATTGAAAAATACTTTTGTCATTGATTCAAGGTAGAGAGCGAGAACTCGCACACGAATTAATACCTACTGTAATAAACTACCTAATATACGAAATGCAGAGATGCCTTGTCATTTCAGTACAGATTTTTTATACCCCAAAATGTATAGATATGATTTTTTATACCCCAAAATGTAGACTAGTTAGTTGAACCGAGGTCTGCTATTATGGATCATGTGCCATAGACTATACAGGGCAGGCAGACGTTAAATAAATTATTGGTCCAAGTGGGAAGACAATATGTTGGTTATTGTTATCCTACCTTTAAAATGGATATGGTGATCCTTATTTTTTTTTCTCAATATACTCCTGAACTGGTTTTCTCAAGCAGCTCTTGCCCAAATGTATCTAGTTGTGAGACTAACCCTGATTCTGAATATTATGACATTTATAGAAATTAGATTATGTTTTGCCAACAAGTTGATAATGATTTTTTTTGGTGAAGCGGATATTATGACTTGTTTAGGACTCGAAACCCAAAGGTTAGGACTTGGGACTCGACTTGGGACTTGTCAGTCTTGACTTGGGACTTGACTCGGGACTTGCCTGTCTTGACTTGGGACTTGACTCGGGACTTGAGTACCAAGACTTGAGACTGACTTGAGACTTGCAAAACAATGACTTGGTCCCACCTCTGTTGCTCTGTAACATTTCTCTTTTTGTTATAGGACCGACTAGTAGGATTTCAGTTTTGCCCTCATTTAATTTTAGTAAGTTGTTCGTCATCCATTTGTTTATTGCTAAGAGACAGGCGGAAATGGAGTTTATAGCTGTGTGATCATTTGGTGCAGCGGACATGTACAATTGTGTGTCATCTGCGTAACTATGGAAACATACATTGTGCTTTCTAATGATGTCTCCTCAATGTTCAATGTTCAATGCAATGTTCAATGCAAGTAAAGCACTTTAAACTTTAAGTATGACTAAATGCTTTCTTGACTATATAACTGTTCCAAAATGCATAGATTTCTATGTATTTTAGTGGTTTGGGGGGCTAGCTCTTTTTAATATAAATGTCAGATTGTTTTATTTATTTCATAGATGTCTATGCATTTCAGGAGTTTGGGGGGCTGGCTCCCCCAAAATAATTAAATAACATAACCCTAACCTAACCCTAAAACCGAAATAAAGTAAAGAATCTTTTTTTACAAAATCCACCCATTTTCGCCCAAAACCGGGACAAAAAAAATGCGCGGACGTGCTTTGCGCGCCCGCTTCATATCCTTCAGTGCCCCCCTGTGCCCCAGTAGAGTGCTTGGTCTAGATACGCACCTGGTGCAGCCCCCCCGGCTCTACGCTGAGCTCCCTGTATGCGGAACAGCGCTGGTGGTCAGCAGACAGCGCGCGTGTCTTCAGAATCTACCGGGAGAACGTGTACTGGTCGCCCGCGGAGATAATAATCAATAATCAGTGCTTACTAACATTAGCGTCTCAGCTATTTCTGACCGAATTAGTCATTTTTTTTTTTATAAGGGCAGTTTCTTATTCACAGGGACTTTGTGCAGTTTTCACATGCTGGATTATGGGGTCTAAAACATATAGAGATATGATAAATATGCCCTTTTCTGCTTTTTTCCCCCATAAAAACGCACTTACTATCAAACAAACATGAATATAAGTGGTTAAAATTCTGAAATATTTGTAATCTGTCATAGATATCTTGAGGTTAGGCTCTTAATGTTAATCATGGGGATTTCTTTTTTTAATATTAAAAATAAAAAATTATATGATTTTGAACTTGATCCAGACTTTCATCCTCTAAGCCTCATGAGCTCCACCGGCGCCAAGCCTGCACAAGGGTTAAGGTCCCTCCAGTTTGCTCAGAACAGGGTAAATCTGCATTTTGCTATGATGCCCCTACAGTAGCCCAATAGCCCATGGAAATAACTCCCAACAGTTCTCTACTTGTCAATCATGTTGTACATCTTTAAATGTATTCATCATCCTTACTTTTTGCCTTGCCTTGTTGTCTTATTGTTATGATTTTATATGCTGTGTGATTTTATATATACACTTGACATGACTGTAAATGAGGGAAACCTGAGTTGCCTTTCAAGTTTAAATAAAGGTTTGAAATGAAATGAAAAGAACACACACAACCACACACCCCAAAAACTACCCCTGCAAGTAAGAACACACAACCACACACCCCGACAACTACCCCTGCAAGTATGAACACACACAAGCACACACACATACACACAACCACACACCCGACAACTACCCCTGTAAGTAAGAACACACACAACCACACACACACACACACACACACACACACACACACACACACACACACACACACACACACACACACACACGCACACACACACACACACACACACACACACACACACACACACACACACACACACACACACACACACACACACACACACACAAGGTCAAGGTCAAGTAGTAGTCTGACCAGTTTGTTTTGTGATGTTTGTAATCTTGTTTTTAGCGCCTTTGAGGTACTTTGGTACCATGAGGTGCAAGCATAGTCATAGTACCCTTGAATGAGTGCTCCTGCCAGAGTCTTCAGGGTATTCTTGTTTACCAGAGAGGAGATCCGGTACAAGAATCGAGTTTGTTGGTTGACTTGTTTGATTACATTGGATAGCATTTTGTCACAGGAAAGATTTGCTTCTAGGATGGAACCTAGGTATGTAATTTCGTCTTTCCTTGTGACAATATTGTCACCCACTGTAACTGAGAGAGCCATCGACACAGTCAGTGTGGTAACGTTATCATTACATCCCAGATTGATACACGGCTGGTTAGGCAGTTGGTAGTCATATAAAATAAAACAATCAGCAATGTCTCGGTTGATGAATGGCCAGCAGTAGTCTAACAGTACTGCTGCTCCTTAATTTTTTTTTATTGATTGACAGATTGCAGAATGGGTACAATACAGTATGGCTCAATACAAACAATTGAAAAATACTTTTGTCATTGATTCAAGGTAGAGAGCGAGAACTCGCACACGAATTAATACCTACTGTAATAAACTACCTAATATACGAAATGCAGAGATGCCTTGTCATTTCAGTACAGATTTTTTATACCCCAAAATGTATAGATATGATTTTTTATACCCCAAAATGTAGACTAGTTAGTTGAACCGAGGTCTGCTATTATGGATCATGTGCCATAGACTATACAGGGCAGGCAGACGTTAAATAAATTATTGGTCCAAGTGGGAAGACAATATGTTGGTTATTGTTATCCTACCTTTAAAATGGATATGGTGATCCTTATTTTTTTTTTTCAATATACTCCCGAACTGGTTTTCTCAAGCAGCTCTTGCCCAAATGTATCTAGTTGTGAGACTAACCCTGATTCTGAATATTATGACATTTATAGAAATTAGATTATGTTTTGCCAACAAGTTGATAATGATTTTTTTTGGTGAAGCGGATATTATGACTTGTTTAGGACTCGAAACCCAAAGGTTAGGACTTGGGACTCGACTTGGGACTTGTCAGTCTTGACTTGGGACTTGACTCGGGACTTGCCTGTCTTGACTTGGGACTTGACTCGGGACTTGAGTACCAAGACTTGAGACTGACTTGAGACTTGCAAAACAATGACTTGGTCCCACCTCTGTTGCTCTGTAACATTTCTCTTTTTGTTATAGGACCGACTAGTAGGATTTCAGTTTTGCCCTCATTTAATTTTAGTAAGTTGTTCGTCATCCATTTGTTTATTGCTAAGAGACAGGCGGAAATGGAGTTTATAGCTGTGTGATCATTTGGTGCAGCGGACATGTACAATTGTGTGTCATCTGCGTAACTATGGAAACATACATTGTGCTTTCTAATGATGTCTCCTCAATGTTCAATGTTCAATGCAATGTTCAATGCAAGTAAAGCACTTTAAACTTTAAGTATGACTAAATGCTTTCTTGACTATATAACTGTTCCAAAATGCATAGATTTCTATGTATTTTAGTGGTTTGGGGGGCTAGCTCTTTTTAATATAAATGTCAGATTGTTTTATTTATTTCATAGATGTCTATGCATTTCAGGAGTTTGGGGGGCTGGCTCCCCCAAAATAATTAAATAACATAACCCTAACCTAACCCTAAAACCGAAATAAAGTAAAGAATCTTTTTTTACAAAATCCACCCATTTTCGCCCAAAACCGGCCAAAACCGGGACAAAAAAAATGCGCGGACGTGCTTTGCGCGCCCGCTTCATATCCTTCAGTGCCCCCCTGTGCCCCAGTAGAGTGCTTGGTCTAGATACGCACCTGGTGCAGCCCCCCCGGCTCTACGCTGAGCTCCCTGTATGCGGAACAGCGCTGGTGGTCAGCAGACAGCGCGCGTGTCTTCAGAATCTACCGGGAGAACGTGTACTGGTCGCCCGCGGAGATAATAATCAATAATCAGTGCTTACTAACATTATAGCGTCTCAGCTATTTCTGACCGAATTAGTAATTTTTTTTTTTATAAGGGCAGTTTCTTATTCACAGGGACTTTGTGCAGTTTTCACATGCTGGATTATGGGGTCTAAAACATATAGAGATATGATAAATATGCCCTTTTCTGCTTTTTTCCCCCATAAAAACGCACTTACTATCAAACAAACATGAATATAAGTGGTTAAAATTCTGAAATATTTGTAATCTGTCATAGATATCTTGAGGTTAGGCTCTTAATGTTAATCATGGGGATTTTTTTTTTTAATATTAATTAAAATTAAAATTATATGATTTTGAACTTGATCCAGACTTTCATCCTCTAAGCCTCATGAGCTCCACCGGCACCAAGCCTGCACAAGGGTTAAGGTCCCTCCAGTTTGCTCAGAACAGGGTAAATCTGCATTTTGCTATGATGCCCCTACAGTAGCCCAATAGCCCATGGAAATAACTCCCAACAGTTCTCTACTTGTCAATCATGTTGTACATCTTTAAATGTATTCATCATCCTTACTTTTTGCCTTGCCTTGTTGTCTTATTGTTATGATTTTATATGCTGTGTGATTTTATATATACACTTGACATGACTGTAAATAAGGGAAACCTGAGTTGCCTTTCAAGTTTAAATAAAGGTTTGAAATTAAATGAAAAGAACACACACAACCACACACCCCAAAAACTACCCCTGCAAGTAAGAACACACAACCACACACCCCGACAACTACCCCTGCAAGTATGAACACACACAAGCACACACACATACACACAACCACACACCCGACAACTACCCCTGTAAGTAAGAACACACACAACCACCCACACACACACACACACACACACACACACACACACACACACACACACACACACACACACACACACACACACACACACACACACACACACACACACACACTCACGTGTATACCAAACCAAGCCGCATTTCTCGGAGACGCTCTCTTATTGGCACTGACTGACGCTCTCTGATTGGCCACTGACGCGTTTGCCCAATCCGTGACAAGCTGTGTCTTTGCCCATTTCCTCGTCAAACAGCCTGCAAACTACCTGGCGTTCTATCGCCATGCTCTAAGACAAACTCTAACCTTAACCAACTTCGAAAGAGTGCCTAAGCTTAACCGTCGAAAGAACTTGCCGTCACGCTCTAAGACAAACTCTAACCTTAACCAACTTTGAAAGAGTGCCTAAGCTTAACCGTCGAAAGAACTTGCCGTCACGCTCTAAGACAAACTCTAACCTTAACCAACTTCGAAGAGTGCCTAAGCTTAACCAGTGTAGAAACAGGCGTCGGCCAATCAGAGAGCGTCTCCGAGAAATGCGGCTTGGTTTGGTATTCATGCCACACACACACACACACAGACACACAAAACCACACACCCGACAACTACCCCTGTAAGTAAGAACACACACACACAACCACCCACACAACCACATACACACACACGCACACACACACACACACACACACACACACACACACACACACACACACACACACACACACACACACACACACACACACACACACACACACACACACACACACACACACACACACACACACACACACACACAATCACACACATACACACACAACCAGGGCCGGACTGGGGAAATAATTCATACCGGGAGATATACAGATGTGGGACTGGAAAACGAGGCGTCTCCCGCCGGTAGCAAGCTAGATGCCGGTGGTTGACGCAAGATGACGTCTTTTGACGCTGCTCTGCCTGGTTCAACCAGTAGGGGGAGTCGAGTTACACGGTGGAGAGAGGGAGCTATTCTACAATCTGTGTGTGTGTGTGTGCATGCGACACTAGTCTTGGACATATTATTTTGCAATGTAATGCTTTTCTGTAGATTATTTGACTGTCATTGGTACAGTAATGGTGTGGTATTTTCGATTAACGTGCTATCAGCGTGTAATCAGCTAGATACAGTGCAGTATTATTCTTTACGAGACAACCCAACGTACTGGCACCGAAGACCCGCCCCTACTCTGCCTCATGTTTACAAAATCAGCTGTTTAGCCATTAGCCATTAGCTGCTAAACTAGCGTTAGAGTCGAGGAAAAGCAATTGATGCTTTGGATCTAATGAACGAGGGCATATTGGACTTTGTTACAGAGCTGTACTCGAGTGGATTTCGTGGAGGGGCGTTTATAGGTGAGTGCAAAATAACTATAACTCACCAAGAGCTAACGTTAGCTAGCCGCACACCGGTAGCTAACGTGATAGCTAATACTAATGTTTCATACTGTATACACTTGATAACTCTGGTGATGTGCTGCTCTCACTCTCGCAACTGTGTGTATGTGGGATATGAGGACTGTGTGTAACTAGGAGGGATATGAGGACTGCGTAACTAGGAGTGATATGCATTAGCTATTTATAGTCTGTGTCTATTTTCACGTCATTTTCCATACCCAGTTCTCTTCTCTAATGGCTATTTTCTTTTTATGTTGCAGGTACCTGTCAAACTGGAGACTATTTCCACTCCATCGCCATCAGCTACAGAGTGGGGTTTTGAGCTACTACTTAAAGGCACTGGGTCCTATGTACAATATATAGTTTTACTGCTATGCCCCTATGCTATAATTGCTATTACTAACTATATTATGCATTAATCACAACAAGTTATTTTCTTAAAGTGTCCTTTGTGTTTAAAGTGACCTATGGTGTGAGCGAGTGCACTGTGTGTTCATGTGTTTTTAAGTTAGACCCACATTAAAGTCAAGATAACTACTATTTGGATGGTATCTGTGTCAATGATTCCATTCAACCAAAGTGAGTATCACTGTATTATACTACAACTCCTACGCCTTTAAGTAGTAGCTCAAAACCCCACTCTGTAGCTGATGGCGATGGAGTGGAAATAGTCTCCAGTTTGACAGGTACCTGCAACATAAAAAGAAAATAGCCATTAGAGAAGAGAACTGGGTATGGAAAATGACATGAAAATAGACACAGACTATAAATAGCTAATGCATATCACTCCTAGTTACGCAGTCCTCATATTGGACCCTCCTAGTTACACACAGTCCTCATATCCCACATACACACAGTTGCGAGAGTGAGAGCAGCACATCACCAGAGTTATCAAGTGTATACAGTATGAAACATTAGTATTAGCTATCACGTTAGCTACCGGTGTGCGGCTAGCTAACGTTAGCTCTTGGTGAGTTATAGTTATTTTGCACTTACCTATAAACGCCCCTCCACGAAATCCACTCGAGTACAGCTCTGTAACAAAGTCCAATATGCCCTCGTTCATTAAATCCAAAGCATCAATTACTTTTCCTCGACTCTAACGCTAGTTTAGCAGCTAATGGCTAATGGCTAAACAGCTGATTTTGTAAACATGAGGCAGAGTAGGGGCGGGTCTTCGGTGCGCTGGATGGATATAATTCCAACTTGACTTTGCGCCTCCTGGCGGCACAAAACAGAAGCCGCACCCACCCTAATAAAACCATTTGACGAGGGCCGTTAACGGGCGGCAGAGGCCGTTGGAATGGCGGTAGGAGGGACCTCAATTTGCAATGCTGTAACTGTAGCGCGAAATATAGCCCCAATCAGGCCACTTTTTAAGTGGAGGGTCTGGGGGTCCCCCACCCGGACATTTTTTGTTACAAAGACTTAATTTCCTGCATTCTGGTGAATTTTAGTGCATGTGAATCACAAACTAATGAGCCAACAATTGCTTAGTACAATGTACTGTTATGAACCTCAAATAAAACTGTTGTGGCACTAGCAATGCTACTCTCTCCACCTTCAAAAAGAAAAAAGCAAGAGCACAACATATTTTTCTATTTACTATTATAATACAGTTAACCACTCTCTCCACCTATTCAAACAAGGCAAGAGCACAATACCATATTCACTTTACTGATGCACTACCCATCAACAGTTAAAATAGCCCTTTACACAAACATTAAATAAAAGACCTTTCATTACAATACTATAATAAGAGTAGCCACTGCCAGAATAGTGACACATGTATCACGTGTGGTGAGCACACGCATGCATGCACAACGAAGACAGAATATTGCGTTGTCTCAATCATTTTAACTATAAAATGAGCTCAAAGTATGAGCTCACTGACTGAAATTTCCAACAAAAAGCATCAATTGTCAAATAATATAGATCACATTAACTAGACTAGATGTTTTTGAGGAAATTAGAAAGGAAACAACAACTTAACCCTTGTGTCTGATCAGATTCTTATTTTTTGATAACTTTGCAGTGATTATGTTTGTAGCCAATGTGGCAAAGGTGTGTAATCTTTGAATTATCTTGGAATTATTTTGACTCTCTCTTTCATAAATTGTTTATTCAACTTCAGCCCCAATCATAACCACCACATATTGTTTTTTGTAATGTCAGATTTAACAACTCCTTTTGGGAGTGTGCCATCTGCCATTCCATTCGCCGCCTCCACGGTCAATCAGTTGTATCGCCTGGTCCCGCCTCCACCAATCACAAGCGGCAGCACGGCTCCATTGTGTGTGTGTGTGTCCACGTGAGGGAGAGAGAGTCAGATAGTTCTCCAACTCTGTCGCAGACAGTGAAATCCTGGTTGTTCCCCACCCACCTGGTTATCTAAAAACTATCGCGCCGCGCCGCCGCCACAACTAGAAACAATGGCCTGGCAAAAAAAATTTAAATAAAATTATAATAAAAAAAAAATATAATATTTTCTTTTTTATATAATTTTTTTTTTATCTGTGCAGGCCAGGCCACCGGGAAAACTCCCGGTGCTCCCGATGGCCAGTCCGGGCCTGCACACAACTATACAGATACACAACCACACACCCTGGCAACTTAACCTGCAAGTATGAACACACACACGACTCCACGCTGACAACTGTCTGTCTCTCTGTCTGTCTGTCAGAGGTCTAGATAACAACTACTGTCGTAACCCAGACAACGAGCAGATGCCGTGGTGTTACACCACCGAGTCAGAGACACGCTGGGAGTACTGTAGCGTCAACAGCTGTGGAGACGCCCCGGAGCCAGGTAGGATGAAGAGGAGGGTGGTAATGATGATGATTAAGGTGATGATGGTGATGATGTTGATGGTGATGATGAAGGTCATGATGATGACTATGAAGGTGGTGATGATGATGACGATGGTGATGATGAAGGTAATGATGATGATGATGATGATGATGATGATGATGATGATGATGATGATGATGATGATATTGATGATGATGATGATGATGATGATGATGATGATGATAATTATGTTAACTAGACAATTCCGCGGGGGAAATTGTGAAAGTGTGGGTGATGCCTTTGCACCGCCGGCCAACGGGAGAGGGTCTCTCGCGAGTCTCTATGACAAACGGTTCAAAAGATTAAAAAGGGGGCGCGACTTAAGCATAGGGGGCGTAGTCAACATAGACCAATGAAAGGGGATCTCCTTGCCGAGTTCAACGACCCCTCTCATGAGTCTTTACGACAAACGGTTAAAAATATACAAAAAGGAAGGCGGTCAGGTGGCGTAACGGAGATTGCGTTCGTCACCAACCCCGGAGCGGCTGGATTCACCTGTTCGAATCCAGCTCACAGCTCCGGGGTTGTCACCAGCTTGGCTGGCCGTTCACACTAATACAATTGGCAGTATTAGAGGGTGGGAGAAGCTGGCGGGGTGGGTCCGGGTCGTTGTAAACAGCGACTCCTACAGTTTGGTCGGGGCGCCTGCTAAGCGCGGATAGGATCTAAGTGGGATAGTGTGATCCTTCCACACGCTACGCCCTCTCAGTGAGAATCCGCGCTGCCAGGTGAAAAGAAGCGGTTGATTGGCTGGACGTGTGTCGGAGGAAGCACGTGGTAGCCTCCACTCTCCCAGACTGACTGTGGGGGGTAAGTGCGCAGCGACCAGGAAGGGGATTGGGAATTGGCATAACGACTAACATTGGGATGGGAGAAAATCGGAGGAAAAAGGAGGGGGAAAAAGATCAAAAAAAATATATATATATATATATACAAAAAGGGGAGGTGTCTACATTTAGGGGGCGTGGTCAATATAGACCAATGAAAGAGGATATCCCTACTGAGTACAATGGCACAAGTACAGGGCCGTAGCCAGGGTTTAGAAATTAGGGAGGTCCAGTTATTTTTTTGGCCCAGACCGGCCCACCATAATCGGTCGGACACCACCCACCAGTACACCATCCTTGCAGTCCCCTTAAATATGTGTACCTACTGTACTATTCCCCCAAACCACTACAAGGATGGGTAGTAAGTACAATGGACAAGTGGACCAGTGCAAGTGGACGAGTGTACTCACTCGCTCTTGGCTGAATCTTGTTTTGGGTGGTGATGTAAAAACACCTGCATCATAGCAGGCTCAGGATGGGCAAAGTAGTCTATAGCCCAGGGGTGGGAAATTATTTTTCCCGGGGGGCCGAATGAGCAACTGAAAATATGTTGGAGGGCGGGCCAAAATTCCAAACTCAATTATGCATAATATACATTTTATTTCTATATAAAAAGCAGTAAATGGCATTGTTTTGACCCCTGGTAAGGGTGTATGTTATTATTTGGCAATTAAAAGGTGAGGTTAGCTTTCAAAAATATCATTTATTCAAATAGAATTTATTTCCAAAATGATAAACAAAATGTGAAACATTAATAACAAAGGGCATGTATGAAAAAGTGCTATACAAATAAAGTTATTATTTTGAGTTTCATATACTATTGAAACAAGGATTTTCTTAGCTTTCTAAAGACATCACATCATCTTATAGCCAAAATAAACAAGACATGTCACTGAACTGTGTAAAGAAAAGTGTCCCAGTTTTGTAGCCTTTTTTACTTTACATGCCTATATTAAACATTTAATGTTTTCAGAACTGTGCAAAAAAAAGAAAAAAAAATATCAAGTGTCCCATTTCACTTGTTATATTTCCACATTTTAGTGTTCTTCAGTTCTTTTTTTTTCATTCAGTGTGATAAATCCAGTCTCTGTTGAACAAGTCCATCAAAGTCAGGTTGCATGTCTGAGGTGGAGATGCGAAGCACAGCTGCCAGATGTTCATCAGTGAGAGAGGATCTGTACCTGGACTTGGTAAACGTCATGACTGAGAATGTCTGTTCACATAATATAGGTGGATCCAAAGAGAACCAACATCTTCTGAGCATGTCTCCTCATGTTTGGAAAGTTCTCCTCCTTGAGAGCAGAGTAGAACTCTAGCAGTGATGCTGACTTAAAGTGCTCTTTCAGTAGTGAATCAGACTGCAGGTCAATGAGTTCAAGCTGAACATCAGTGGGTGCACTATCAACACTGCAGGTAAAGGGAGAGGAAACCAGCTGCATTTCATCCTCAACCATTTTGAAATCTTGAAAACGCCTTGAAAATTCATCATGCAGTGCTCCTAACATGGATGAGTACCTGTGCCGGTGATCAGCTGATGGTTTGACTTGTTTCATGGTTTTCATGTGTTCGAGATTGTTGCTGCCTAGCTGCCTTGAAATTAATTGCAAATAAAAAAAATGTAATCTACCTACCTCAGTTGTGAAAAAAACCCACACTCGACGGTTTTCGGCTTGCCATTGCCCTGACTGCTTTGTTGTTGAATCAAGTAAAATCCTAATTAAGCGTATATTGTGCGTGTGAACGTTGACATGAAAAAAAAAACGTAAAAAAAAAGAAAAAAAAATATATTTTTTTTAATTTATTTTTTTATAATTATCATAATCTTTCACGGGCCGGTCAGTATCATCCCGCTGGCCGTACAATGCCCAGGTCTGCTATAGCCTGTTCATCCCTGTCTCTCTCCTCCACAACCTGGCTTGACTAGACATAAGGAGAGAGAGATGATTACAATTAACTGGTACATTCAGGTCCAGAATTGTTGGAAAAAGCTGTACAACTTAAACAATACCATACTGGTAATGAGCAAATAGTTGTTTATTCAATTAATGCATGGAGCTGTTCCATCTTATTTCATTTGATACTAACTACTCAGTTCATACAGATTTCAAGTATCCAAATATCAATGATGAATATTGCATAAGGTTTACACAGTTAATAGATCACCTTTTTGTTTTATATTCATGTTCAGAGAGGAGTAATAGTTAGATCTTTGTATGTGTGATTTATATGGCAATTAAATTAATGGTGTGCTTGTTTGTTTGGGGAGTATCGTATTTAGGGAATAAGGATTTTTCCCTTAAAATCCTCTATCTAACTTACTCTGCGTTGTGTTCTAGATTCACCTTAAACCCTATTTACTGATAAGACCCACACGGTTCAATGGAAAAGGAATATATGCAATAATATCAATGAGTCAGAGCACTATGCCGCTCGTCATTAAATATTAGTCTAATCAAAAGTAGTATCTTCAATGGAGCCTTGGTGGTGGAGCGTCGTTGATTGTTGATGTCTTTGTTTCCAGGAGACAAAGAGATTCTTGGTCTCGTCCTCAGCTTCAAGCAGTTCCTCTGTTCTCGTTCGCCGTCCTCTTCCGGTGCATGGATGGTTTCAAAAAGCGTGTGTCTTTTCTATCTGCCCGGCCTGCTAGTTTTAAAGCTTAAACTCCTCCTCTCAAATCTTACGTCAGAGGAGAATGTCTCTACTTCCTGATTGGTTGAAACCTATCGCGGCCATTTTGATTAGGCCCGGTGTCACATATGACCCCCTGGGAGAGGCCGGCTTAATATCTCTAAGAGGATATTTCTATATTTCACTTATTTAACGTTTTATACTCCAGTATCTATTTTTACTGTCTAACAGTTTAAGAATTAGCAATGACTATACTTGATCGTGAATGTTATCGTTTTTCTGATCGAATTTGGAGCTTAAAAACTAAGTTTAGCCTTATTGATGGTTTTTGATAAGCACAATGGAACAAAGAAGCCTATATTTTTTTGTTGAATATAGAATCTTCAACTGTTAGCTATTTTTGACCCTCTTGGTTTTGAGACAATCCTGTTGCATTTATTAATACCATAACCTTATCTTTGACGTTAAATTAACTTTATAATTACATTACTGTATTAATTAGATTTTACAAATGGTCCACAGTCTCCTATATAGTCTTAAAATGACGGGATAAACATGGGCTATATTTTGTTTTAAATGGACTGAAATTAAAAGGTCTATATTTTCCTGTTATTATAAATGTCTATTTTTACATTAAAACTATAGTTTCAACCACGCTATTTTTCTCTGCCCAGTAAACAGGAGGAACCATGTGATTACATGCAATGCCTCTCTGTCTGGCCGGAACACCCGACACTTCTTTGAAGTGATGTAGCCAAATGCTCTCACAGAGGTGATATCTATTGTTGAATAGAAACTTGGATGATTGCCTTATCCCCCCCCCCAACTAAGACCTTTCTCTACAAACCAGTTGGCTGGGGGCTCCAAAAGTATTTTGTTTGAATGTTTACAGGGAAGGGGGAAGTTTAGTCATCTTAAGGCGAGACACTGCAGGTGAATAGTCAAATATACTTTTTTTGTTGATTTTGAGATTTTGTTATATTTTGCTTCCTAAACATGTCTTCTATGAAACTAGTGACAATAAAACGTCAATAACACACATTTAGTTGTTTATTTTACATCATTTTTCCTTATTGCATCCATAAATGTGCACATATTTAATGGGGAAGTGCCTCATTTGCATATATAAACATACATTTCAGAAAACTTGCAATATATTTTTTCTTAGTTTATATGTACATAACAAATTGGGAAAGTTTCATAGTGATATCTATTCAAATATTTTTTGCCTATTAGGGGGTACTACACTGTACTAGACTGTTTGTAGCCTGTGTGTAGTTCTGTTCAGTTCAATAACATCATTATTATTATTATTCAGTTATCAGGCATGTGTTTAGGTTGTCTATTACTAATGGTTTGATTAGGTATTGTGTTTGTAAATATCTGTTTAAAAAAAAAAGTATGGCATTTTACAATACAGAACTTTGAAGGCGTTTTCCCAAAAATGAGTTTTAAGAGTTTTTCCTCATACTCTGAGCCAGAAATCTCCACTTCAGTAGCACACACATACACCAAACCTTCCAGTTCTATTCATATCTATGTTCTGAAGGTATTTACAGAAGGGTTTGTTGATATCGCATTCATACCCTGATTTATATCACATTTTATTCCTAAAAACATGGCGAAATATGGAATTTTACCATACAAATGGACTGAATGGAGTATTTTCTGATTTATGGAGTGATAAAAAGAGATATCCAAAATCCCCTCTGTAATAACCTTTGGCTCTAATATGTCAACAAAATGAAACTATAATTTTGAAAATGGCTTTATCCAATGTTCAGATTTCTGTCCTGGAATTATATACAAATTAGTGCATATTTAAGTAGATCATGCCTCATTTGCATATTTAAACATACAATTTCAGAAAACTTGTAATACAAAAAAGTCTTGTCTTAATATAAGTAATCAACTGGGGAAGTTTCATTGTGATATCTATTAGTTCATTTTTTTACCCTATTCACCTGCAGTGTCTCCCCTTAAGACTGTATTTAAATCTAAGGGGTTTCATTCTCCCCCGTTGTGGTTCTCCAGAGAAACAGGCCCCACAGTATTTGGCCATGACCAACCTTTTAGTCTAATGGTGAATTTGTCCAACACTTTTATTATCTGTGCTGACTTTTAGAAGTCCAATTTGTACTTATCCTTAGTTTAGAGCACCTGTATCTTAATAACCTATTTTAGGGAGAACATAGAGACTATTCTAAAATGTGTGTGCACTGGTCCTTACCAAGTTCAACCTCTTTCTGGAGCCGTTGACCTTTGGGAATCAAGACTCAACAAATATACCCATTTTTCATAATAGTTTGAGCAGAGAATGATACCACAGGAGTTTGACCCAAACAAAAATTACCGCCGGCCACTAGGGGACAGCGTCTCGTTAGTAGTGCTGGACCTAGGTCACTCACAGTAACGTGGGCTTAGCTTAGTGTCAAAGGTCACAGACAGCGTGACCAAAGAATGATGACCTCTCGGACACCTGAGGAAACACGCTCCTTCTCCCCACTGCTATATTCTGGTTGGGGTACCAGAATACTAAACAACAAGGCAACGAGCCAAGGGGGAGAAGACCTCACCACCCTGTGAAGCCCTACTCCAGAAAAACTGAAAAATAAACATATATCTGTTTAAATCAGTGTATTAGATTAGCTTGTTAAAAGAACAGTATGCCTCTGATCTAAAAATCAGTGATTGATGAAGGAGGTCTTGTTGTATTCTTCCTCCTACTTGTGTACACTTGTATAACCATAACTATAAAACTATATACCTGTAACTTGTATAACTATAACTATAAAACTATATACCTGTAACTTGTATAACTATAACGATAGGTTATGAATATAACTGTAGTTCTATGAGTACTAGTGACGCTCAGCGTCATTCTGCACATATCTCACTTCGTGCATATGCACTGAATAAAAACTCACAATGTACCTTTACATACCAACATTCGGAAGCAGGTGTGTGGCCCCACACTCGCCTCCTTCCCAAACTTTCACCACAAGGCAAGATCAAAGGCAGCAGTGGCGTCTAGATGCTGAGCGTCACTAGTACTCATAGAACTACGGTTATATTCATAACCTATCGTTCTATATCGTACTAGCTTCCGCTCAGCGTCATTCTGCACAACTGGAGCTGAGCGGGAGCTTGAAGCTCGACAAATGTACCCCACTGAGGCCCCCCACAACCATCAGAACCGGGGAGGACCGAGCACCCCGACCCTCCCTAATAGAGGATACCCTCCCTATTGGAGGACGGGAGGGAGACGGATCCGACCGTGCGAAGAGGAACTCGAGCAACTCAACGCACAGGGTGAGCAGACCGTGGCTTGACCCCACGACTACGCACACGCACAACCCGCATGCCACCAGGGAACGAACGGAAGGAACAAACCTCGTTACCGCCCCCAAAATCACAGGGTCAAGAGCAAACTCAACCCCGTGGCAAGGCCATAGCAGCGGAGCGCGAAGGAAGACCCAGACCCACTGAAGGGACTGGATCCCCCCGGAAAAAAGGGGGCCCGGAGAGGTCAACGACGCCACAGCATCAAGACCTCACCAGGCGGTCACTAGTGACACCGCCCCCCCACATCACCAGCGTATTTGGACAGGGCCCATCCAAGAGCGGGCCCTTCCCCCCACTAGCACGCCGCTTGGCACACTGACCCTGGCATACTCAGGCAGTCAGCATGGCTGTAACTCGAAGCACTGAAGAGGCTACACTACAGTGGAAGCAGGCAGCGCACCGGGGAGACGACCTCCAGAAGAGGTCGATCCCTCAATCCAGGCAGCAGGCACTTGACCCGAGCCTGGAGCACTGCGGACGAGACAGGCGCCAAAGGGGTCAACTGAAAACAGCACCCGGTGGAAGGGGCATATGCTGGCATTGTTGCGCACCATGACAAAGCCTCCACCAAAAAACCCAGACTCTCCAGAGGGGCCGAGGCAGAGAAGGCTGACACGATTGGCAGACGTCATGAACGTGCAGGGGCACACTCAACCGGGTAACCCGGGAGTTGACTCCGCTCCAACACACCAGGGAATCAACCACCCTCTTGGTACCATATGCGGTGGTTGTTCCTATAATCCCTCAAGAAAAAACTCCAAAACACACCTGCGGGTATACACTGCTTATACCGCAGTACAAGTGTTTCAGTTTTCAAAAAGGGGTTATCCCAGGCCTACGGGTCGACGAAACACAACTTCGGACCGGGCCCGGCGGACCGGGAAGCACACAGGGATGCCAGAGGAGGTCTATAAGACCACCCCAACAGCCCCCTCTTCGCCATGCGTAAGAGAGGGGCGAAAAGAATGGAGAACCAGCCCCTTTATGATAGCACAGGGTACAACATGTACCCAACAAAAGGGTCTCCATAACGCCCAACCCTGTGACACCCGGGCCGACCCGGCATTTTTCCCCCTGAAAAAAGCACAAGTCCCTCAGGGCACCAGAACAGAAGATCTGCGTCCCCGGCGGACAACAGGTTAACTGACCTGGACCAGCGTGACCAGAACCAGTCCCATGCCCTAATCACGCCGACATCCCCACTCCAAGAGAGGGGGTAGGTACGCGTGTCGATCTAAAACATTAAAGAGGGCGCCACCCAGACGGTCCCATTCGTACCGCGCTCATTGGCCCACCCCAAGGGCGTGAGACCCCTCTACCTATGTTTTGATCTATTCCGTTAACATCCCCCAGATATGAACGAGAATTCGTCGAGACCTATTAACAGGCGCTCGGAAGAGAAAACCTCCATCCCAGTTGCCCTATAAAAACGCAGTTTTAATAATGAGCAACAAAGGCGTACCAGCCTCATGCGTGATTCTTATCAGAAACACCCCGAGCCAGCACTATGTACGCGTCGAGATCCAAACACATCAATGGATAGTCCAACAAGACACCAGACATTGTTCCTCCAAGTCGCCTGGGAGAACGACAAGGAGCCGTCGTGCTTCATGTTCTTTCGTCTTTTTTATTAAAAAAGAAAGAAAAACACAGACTGACATGAATCCCACGTGACGCGGCCGAGGGAAAAAATCTTTTCATATTTACATCCCGCCAACCTCACCACAGGGAGGAGACGGGAATCCTCAGAGAGACTTCCCACGTGAGCCATGAATTGAAAAGTCACGGTAACATTGAGCCATGTGACCAACAGACTCAAGTTACACATATATCGAGCGTAGCAGAACACCAAGTTCCTACGCTCTGCCCCGACAACTTGACAATAACAGAACCACACATGGGTCTGCAAAAAACTCACGGAAGCCGTCGTCCAATAGAAACGTGCCCAGTGACGTATTCTATGATGGGGGGAATCCCATGACTCAACTGCCTGTGATATGTGCGGAGTCAGGGAAGAATTAGCAATGACTATACTTGATCGTGAATGTTATCGTTTTTCTGATCGAATTTGGAGCTTAAAAACTAAGTTTAGCCTTATTGATGGTTTTTGATAAGCACAATGGAACAAAGAAGCCTATATTTTTTAGTTGAATATAGAATCTTCAACTGTTAGCTATTTTTGTCCCTCTTGGTTTTGAGACAATCCTGTTGCATTTATTAATTCCATAACCTTATCTTTGACGTTAAATTAACTTTCTAATTACATTACTGTATTAATTAGATTTTACAAATGGTCCACAGTCTCCTATATAGTCTTAAAATGACGGGATAAACATGGGCTATATTTTGTTTTAAATGGACTTAAATTAAAAGGTCTATATTTTCCTGTTATTATAAATGTCTATTTTTACATTAAAACTATAGTTTTAACCACGCTATTTTTCTCTGCCCAGTAAACAGGAGGAACCATGTGATTACATGCAATGCCTCTCTGTCTGGCCGGAACACCCGACACTTCTTTGAAGTGATGTAGCCAAATGCTCTCACGGAGGTGATATCTATTGTTGAATAGAAACTTGGATGATTGCCTTATCCCCCCCCCAACTAAGACCTTTCTCTACAAACCAGTTGGCTGGGGGCTCCAAAAGTCTTTTGTTTGAATGTTTACAGGAAAGGGGGAAGTTTAGTCATCTTAAGACTGTATTTAAATCTAAGGGGTTTCATTCTCCCCCGTTGTCACAGCCTGCAAGACCCAAGATTGATGACCTCTCGACCCGGGACGTCATGACAAGAGGTCCCAAGTTCTTCACCACCACCAACCAGAGGCTGGGCGGAGTATGAGAGGCCAAAGAAGACTAGGAAGACAGCCAAGTATACAACCACACCTTATCAATAAAAGAAATGTTGGTAAAAATATAATAAAAAAAAAGCAAAGCCCTGTTCTCTAAAAAAGGACAGTGAATATATGGGGGGGTGAACAGTGATTTCTGTTCTACCTTTTTTTGTTTATGTAACAATATAGCCGTATAAACCTATTTTTCACATGTAATTATATGCTTCATTATTCAATTATATGCTTCTGCGTGGAGAAGAATGAATTGACAATGGAAAATGACCGACCAGGATGACAGAGAGGGTGTAGTGTCACAGCCAAATAATGACACTGGTTAAATGACATCCTGTTCTGTCTGTCAATTGTGGGATGTAAAAGTTTTAAACATATGTTTATTATATAGGATTGGAGCTATGTATATGACCTGTATATTCTTTATACACTTTAAAACTAAACTCTGGTTGGAAGACAGTGATTGTGTGAATCTAACCTCTTCAGCTTAAGAATGAATTGCCTGTTCTGTTTGTGCAGGGGATAACGGAAAGAGGGGGGGGGAGGCCTCTGCCTCTGAGAGCATGCCATGAGAGCACAGAGGGCCTAGCCTGCCTGCATCTGTTACTACCTGTTACTTACTGGTCCGCCTGCTTTTTGCTGATAACATGGCAAGCGAGGGGGCCCCAGGGAGATAAAGGCGGAGGTTGTGAAGGTTTAGAGTAGAGGAGACACACGTTATGTGTGCCACAAATCAACAAGCGCCACCTGTGTTATAAACTTATACAGAGTCTTGAAACGATAGAGAGAATCTTAAAACTATATAACAATTAAATGTTAAATGTTTACAGTCAGAAATGTTGGTGTAAGAGGTGTATACATTTCTGCTGCATTAATTATATGTTTCATAATGTCATGCTTAAAATTAACTGTCAGTAGAGAATAATACTATATATTGTGTAAACTGTGTTTTCTGGAGGAGGGCATCTCTGAAGATTCTCTGCTATAAACTCTAAGGAGTCTTGATAAGAATTCTCATGGATGGCCTCGCCCGGTACTGCCTGGTACTGCCTGGTGGCCAGATTAACCCTTTGTTTGTTCTGAATAAGAGATGAAAAGTGGAGGGACTTTCTCATACTTAAAAAAAACTAGGTAACTGACGCAAGTAAAAGAAGGCGGGGAATCCATCCTTACTGCGTATTGTACGTTGGTTGGCTAGTTAAATGACATCCCTGTGACATCACTGTTTTTAGACCAATCGAAATATAATACAGGATCAATATAAAAATGACTGTTGCTCCTTCGAGAGCCAGATTTTTTGAGAGATTTTATGGAGATGACTGGATTCTGATATATTGTGAGCAGAAATCTTTGTACTTATAAACATGAAACTGTGCCTTTAATGTAATCTTGTACTTTTAAAAAATAAAACACCCTTCTTTTGGAACACACCTTTTTGCTTCCATTCTTCTAACTGAAAGACGACGGGTAAGCATTGAAATGTTTTTTGCATTGTAACTTTACCCATTGCTTCCTGATTTATGATGTAAAAACTTTAGAAGTGACCCTTTAACCAGTCGGCAACCACGCGGTCCCGTAATGTTCCTGATTTATGATGTAAAAACTTTAGAAGTGTGGCTTTATCCAGACGGAGACCTAAGGAGAGAAATATATATATGTATATAGATTAAAGGTGGGTTCTGTATAATGTGATTATCAAGTAAAGCCATACAGTGATAATACGTGTAACCGGATAAGGGAAATGGACCTCATCTGAATAAAAAAAGTCCTTCCCAGTGCAAATAAAATAAATATACTCCGCAACTCCAATCACTCGACCTAAGGCCGATGACTGGGGAGGACGGAGTGGTGCATGTGTCAGGTCTGTCGGTCGGGTTTAACCCCTGCAGTTTGTGGACGCATTGAGTCCTGGATATCACAGACATCGCAGGACGCTGCTTGATGTTGAGATGCGGACCAATGAGTTATTGGGTTATCAATCTGACCGAGGCTTTGCACGGGCACTTATCATGGCGTCCCTGGCGTTGGGCATTTATACTAACTGAATAGGTGCTAACGGCCGAAGAAAAAAATCACGCTTCACTAGAAGGCTCTGGGGGGAGTTACAAGTGCAACATAATTTCGTGCTTTGCCCACAGGAATGCAGGCTGACTAGCCACAAGCTAACTGAATGCTAACTGGGTGGCTACCTGGCCTGGAGCTACGTGAGCTAGCTAAAACGGCGCTCACTGGAATGCAGGCTGACTAGCCACAAGCTAACTGAATGCTAGCTGGGTGGCTACCTGGCCTGGAGCTACGTGAGCTAGCTAAAACGGCGCTCACTGGAATGCAGGCTGACTAGCCACAAGCTAACTGAATGCTAGCTGGGTGGCTACCTGGCCTGGAGCTACGTGAGCTAGCTAAAACGGCGCTCACTGGAATGCAGGCTGACTAGCCACAAGCTAACTGAATGCTAGCTGGGTGGCTACCTGGCCTGGAGCTACGTGAGCTAGCTAAAACGGCGCTCACTGGAATGCAGGCTGACTAGCCACAAGCTAACTGAATGCTAACTGGGTGGCTACCTGGCCTGGAGCTACGTGAGCTAGCTAAAATGGCGCTCACTGGAATGCAGGCTGACTAGCCACAAGCTAACTGAATGCTAACTGGGTGGCTACCTGGCCTGGAGCTACGTGAGCTAGCTAAAACGGCGCTCACTGGAATGCAGGCTGACTAGCCACAAGCTAACTGAATGCTAACTGGGTGGCTACCTGGCCTGGAGCTACGTGAGCTAGCTAAAACGGCGCTCACTGGAATGCAGGCTGACTAGCCACAAGCTAACTGAATGCTAACTGGGTGGCTACCTGGCCTGGAGCTACGTGAGCTAGCTAAAACGGCGCTCACTGGAATGCAGGCTGACTAGCCACAAGCTGACTGAATGCTAACTGGGTGGCTACCTGGCCTGGAGCTACATGAGCTAGCTAAAACGGCGCTCACTGGAATGCAGGCTGACTAGCCACAAGCTGACTGAATGCTAACTGGATGGCTACCTAGCCTGGGGCTACGTGACGCTAGCTAAAACGGCGCTCACTGGAATGCAGGCTGACTAGCCACAAGCTGACTGAAGGCTAACTGGATGGCTACCTAGCCTGGGGCTACGTGATGCTAGCTAAAACGGCGCGTTCACTGGAATACAGGCTAACAAGCCAAGAGTGAATTGATGGCTAACTAGCCAACCACAGGCTAACAAAGCCAGGAGCTGATTGATAGCTAACTAGCTCTCAACAGGCTAACAAGCCAAGAGTGAATTGATGGCTAACTAGCCAAGAGCTAACTAGCTCCCAACAGGCTAACAAGCCAGTGCTAACAGGAAGTGAACTGGCCCTAGCCAGACGAGAGCTAACTAGCTCACCATCGGCTACCGAGCTGGTGCTAACTAGGTGAAGCTACCTAGCCCGAGGCTACACGAGGCTACATAGCCCTAGTCTACAGGAACGCAGGCTAACTAGCCAAAAGGGAATCGAGTGCTATCTGAAGGCTACCTAGCCGGAGCCCGAGCTAACATCAGGCTACATAGCTGAAGTGAACAGCAGACGCTAGCTCAGGAGGAGCTAGCACAAGAAAAGCTAGCCCAGGAGATGCTAGCTCAGGAGGAGATGGCACAACCAACGCTAGCGCAGCAGATACTAGCACAAGTGATGCTAGTTCAGGAGAAGCTAGCACAAGAGAAGCTAGCACAAGAGAAGCTAGCACAAGAGAAGCTCGCACAGGAGATGCTAGCTCAGGAGGAGCTGGCGCACCCAACGCTAGCTCAGGAGAAGCTAGCACAAGAGAAGCTAGCTCAGGAGATGCTAGCACAACAGATGCTGGTGCAGCAGACGATAACTCAGGAGAGGCTGGCGCGGCAGATGCTAGCTCAGGAGAAGTTGGCACGGGTAGCTCAGAAGAAACTGGCGCAGCAGATGCTAGCTCATGAGAAACTGGCGCAGCAGATGCTTGCTCAGGAGATGCAAGCACAAGAGACGCTAGCTCGCATGTTGAGACATCTCAAAGGACTAGAGATCCCCGAAAGGGCCTCAATGGCGCAACGGATGGAAAGAGAAGTAAGGACCCCCGGTCAAGATCCAGGGGATAACATGGTGGAGAAACTAATCCCACAGGTGCGAGACGGGAGCATGTCTCTCAATGTTGCAGCCGAATCAGTCATGAATGGAACACCTATGCAAGGATCATGCTTACTGCTTGAAAAACTATTCAGAGGAGTCCCAGGGGGTAACCTACTGGCAGCCCGATGCGCAGCATGGTCACAAGACCAGTTAAGTATCGAATGTATGCTGTATGACCAAGTCAAAATGCTATCTGACAAAAGGGGGGCCTCCCAGGAGTTTCCCCCGAAAACAACCAAGGAGAGAACAAAGAAAAAGGATCCTTCCGGCATCGAATACCTCTCTGCAGACGACTGGGGGGCATTAACCCCAGAACAGCAAGCAGAGACGAGGGCAAGAAGGGAGGAATCCAAATCCCGGAAGGAGAAATACTAGAATCCTTACCTCCTGGGGATGTGACACATGACACTCGAGCATGGGAAGAAGGCAGAGTGACAGAGAATCTATTAACCATCAATATAGATCCCCAGGAGAGGCCCCTACTGAATGCTATTGCACTCAAAACACAGGAGACTGACGGGAAAAACATGGGGGAGAAACTAACCCCAGAGCAGCAAGCAGAGATGAGGGCAACAAAGGGAGAAATTACCTTCTGGGGCCCTGACACATGACACTCAAGCAAGTGCAAACTGCACTTGACATACCGCTCATCTGTCAAGAGGAATAATATACAGATACAGCACCCAAAACTCAAACCTCTCATGCGCCTCTACCACTCCTCCACCACTGCACTCCAAACTGATTGTGCGACTCCTATTGTTCTTGACCGGGCCAGATTTCACACCTCCACTTCCTCCCACAGGCTGGGCAGATTTTCATCTTACATTTTTATTCGTCCCAAATGTCCCAGCCCCATCGGATTTCTTAGCTTTTTTCACTGTTTACTTATCATGCATTGCAACACTAATATATGGTCAGTACCCCAAGTCAGACTGCCCATATAAAAATTATTTTGGGGGTCTGAGGGCAGTAGCCCCCGACCCCCTCCCTGGGGAAGCACTTAAGTTAACTACCCTCCCTTTGTTCCCCCAGCCAACAGCCCCGGAAAATTAACACCTGAGTAGACTTAAGTGGCACACAAGCAGCAACAAGCAGCAGACAAGCAGCAGACAAGCAGCAGAATTGGTTTGATTTTTGAGCGCTGCGTCTGTATAGTGTTATTGTCATTTAGGAAGAAACATGACATAGAATACTACATGCATTGTGTATATATTTTAAGTATAATATGTAAAGATGTCCGTCCTTGCTCTAGACCCAGAGTAAAGTAAAGTGAATTTGTAATCTATTTCATTCAGAAGGGATAAAAAATTGAGACTCTGCAAACTCTCATCAAGCTTAGCACCTTGACGCGGGGGGACAGAGCGAGCATCAGGGTCTCTGTATCCGACGGGCCTATCAGATTTGTGGGGGCTCGGAAGCTTCAGCATAACAGCACGCTGTGGTGCTGGGGCGGCCAAGTCACTGGTTTATAGGTCTGTCAAAACGGATTGGAGGTTCCGGGGCTTAGAACATGAGTTCAAGTGAGTTGGGCTGTATACTAATTGAATAGGTATTAACAGCCGAAAGAATATTAACTGGAATAACTGCTGTCAGGTGCCTCTGGATTAGTTACAGATTTGAGTCAACCTTACTCAAGATTGATCTTATCGGCAGAACCTCTCCAACCAAGACTCTTCCTAATGTTCAAGATCTGGAACAATGGTGACGTAGATGGTCTGCAGAGCGCAGCAGACAGCCTAAAAGTGAATTGGTAAAAAAATCTATCAGGAACAAGAGAGGGTTGATAAGTAACAGCTTGAAGTAGCGTTTACTCACGACTAAAGGGTAACGTAATGTTTACTTACAGTCAAAACCTAAGTAGAAAGCTCTACAGTAGAAAGCTCTACACGCGACTAGAAACCTAAAATAAAAGACTTGAAGTCACACTCGAGTGGAAAGCTCTACTCGGGAATATCACACTTCAATAGAAAGCTCTATTTTTGTGATTACATTAGCGTTTACTCACGACCAAAGGGTAACGTAATGTACAGGTAACAGGTCACCTGAACTAGAAGTAACCTAATGTTTACTTAAAGTCAGAATAAGTCCTGAATAAGTCCTGCTACTGTGACGGAAGTGGAACCAGCGTAATCATACAGGCTGGTGTTATCAGCAGGAGCTGAGTCTACAAGAGGCTACATAGCCTGAATCTACAAGAGGCTACCAAGCCTGAGTCTACAGCGGGCTAACTAGCCGGAGCTAATACCAGACATAACAGTAACTAACTACCCAGTCTGGACCGAGACAAGCACAACACAGGGTAGACCCCCTGTGCAAGAAGGAAGTGGACGGAAACAACAGTCCGAAAGGCCTGTGAACAATGTGCGCTGGTAAGGGGGACAAAACCTGAACCAGTGCCATCGAGACGAATAGCAGTATCTGAGAGCAGGACTGAAACTACTGGAGGAAGCGGGTGTAATGGCCCAATACTCTGTACCCTACCAGCCCAATACGAACGAGGTGGCAGAGAGAGCTGTACGCTATATGAAGGATCAGATGATCAAAGTGGATATGTTGCGATCCTGGAATGAACCGACCTCCCTCCTTAGGATACACCAAGGAGACCGACAGTACAGTTCGGACCGGAAGGATCAGAACCTGCCCTATTTCGGGCCAGGAGCATTCTTAGCCGGGGGGGGAGGTCCCCCGGAGTCAGTGGACGACGCAGCGAATGGCAAGAAGGAATATACTGACTCAGGTCAGAACTCGGAAATGGAGGAAGACCGGGATAGGTCAAGCTCCAGAGCATCCTCAAGGTCCTCATCTAGACCTCCCAGACCTCCCAGACCTCCTAGACCGGACAGGGAGACATCGGCCTGGACCCAGGTTACAGGGCGACGAGAGCCCTGAATGGACCTGAAAGAGAGAAAAGAAATGAGTCCTCTGTGGACCGTATCTGTGATGTCCTGTGAGGCCTACGGACAGGGTCACACGACCAGGCCAACCACCCTTCAATAAAGGACTGCTGCTACAATTCTCGGGGACCCGTGGGGTCGCCCGAGAAGTGACAATTCAACCTACCTCAAACTATGGGAGAGATCCAAGAGGTCAGAGGGGGTGACCCCACGATGACCAAGATGACCAAGATGACCAAGATGACCAAGATGACCACGATGACCAAGATGACCAAGATGACCAAGATGACCACAAGATGACCACCAGGTGTTGTCTTCAGGTGCGTTGGCCGGGAACAACAGATGCAAGTCTTCCCGCCGGATACCAAGCAACAACGTGACCCCTATCCTGTCGAGCCGTCCAGCCAGGGAACAACAGATGCAAGTCTTCCCGCCGGCTACCCCGGAACTACTTATGATAGAAGGGGGAAACAGTATTGTACGCAGAATGATCAGAGTCTGTGTACAGTGAAGGATGCTTATCCGGACCTACATGTGGAGGAGGCTACCTCAGCTATGGTGGACTTAGCTTCTACTCGGACCCTGACTAGGGGGAGATCCTGGAATGGGACTAACAGTACGTGGATCCATTGGGGCACTCTCCCTCTGGCAAAGGCTCAGGAGATAAGATGCGACCCTCGAAGAATGGTAGAAAGGTACTACATTGTGCGTAACCCTCCCCCGCAAGAACATGCATGGAGTAATATGCATTGGTTCGACTCTCCAACCTCACGGGACACCAATGACCTAATGAGGTGGAGGGCAGTTTCGGGGGGGGGGGTGGAACACTGTATTATGACCCAAAATTCCCCCGTTCTGTGAGCATCCCCTTGATAGTGGCTAACTGCTACCGCTCTTCTCCCACTGCACGCCTAGGAGCTAAACAGAATGAAGCCACATGGCAGGCAAAAACTTCAAAATGCGGACCCTTAGCAACGCTGTTTGAACACACCCTGGATAGAGGATTCCCTTACTATTGGCCACCGGAGGCATACCTGTTGAACGGATGGAATTTCATCAATACCCAGTATTGTAATAACCGACGGGGAAACAACCGACATCTGTTTAACACCTTTACGGGGTGTAGCAAGGCCCTGTTTGACTTTGTATCCCCATGGAAACCCATATCTGCTTATCTGGAAACAGGAGGAAAGCTGAATCAAGATTTTGGATGGACAGGAAGAGGATTCCACCTGGATGGTGTTTTTCCCCTTTCACATGCTAACAACATGACAAACGGATCCTGTTCACAGGATCGAGCGCCGCATGTGGACGAATGGAGCAAACGGAGGGACATAACTCAATTTGCGATAGTACTGGGTACCATTATCGGGCGTGCAGCTGAAGACATTGGGGGGGCAGTGAAAGACGGTGTGGGAGATGTTTGGAATTTTGCCGCCTCCATGATACAGACAGCCAGGACGGTCATTCTGGGAATTATGCGTTGGGCTCTCCCCTGCATTTTGATAATAGGGGTCATTATTGCAATAAATCTACTACGTCATATGGGTCTCTTCCCCCGGACGGGGAGGGCCGTAAATTATGTAAAAAAACGACAGTGGCCTTCAACTATGACGGCGCCTCTTCTAAAATGATTATAAAGGATCAGTGCTCTCTCTCTCTTGCACACCAGTCAGAGACACATAGACACAACAGCAACTGAAGGAGAATGGCTGCTACGGAATATGTCATCCTACAGGACGAACTCATGCTACATGGGGGTCATTTAGATAGCGTACTGGGTATTTTGGATCGTGACCCCCACGTTCCTAGGAGAGCGACACTCGTGTCATCATCACCAAGCCTGGTTTCACCTATAATGCCTGACCAGGGCCCGCCAGCGACTACGACTACATCACCGGAAGTTACACTGTCTCAGACCCTAGGAGCAACCTGGTTGAAGAGGATATCGCTCCAGAGAGGAAAATGGGACGGAATAGACGACGGCCAGCGATCTCAGCTATATGCAGTAGACGGAAGAATGATGACGAATGAAGAGCTTAAGTTGCCCGCCAGTTGGTCTGAGATAGTGGGCATAAGACCAGGGAGGAGACCCTACTCTGACCCCTTCACCAGAATTCCGTTCAATGATTTCTTCCTCTTGAGCGGAGGGTCAGAGTTGAGAGCGAGTAGGGCCCATGTTCTGGAAGGAGACAACTGGACCGGAATTATCCCGGCCTGGGTGAAGATTTACACGGTTACCCGAGTAAATTACCCCCATGTTGGCAAGACATGGGCCACCGTGGAGACCTGGGGAAGGAGCTGTGAATATTTCAGGGTTGATTTGATTTTTTACCCTAAAATGAGCGCGTCTCGCATCGAGGCTGTGTCCGGAATCCGTCAGGTGCGGAGGGATCTGAAGATGTATCCAGTCCAGCCGTCCACCGAGCACAGGAGTGTGGTCAGTCAAGAGGTCAGGGGAGGTGAAAAGGGTCACATCCTGCAAGACCCAAGATTGATGACCTCTCGACCCGGGACGTCACGACAAGAGGTCCCAAGTTCTTCACCACCACCAACCAGAGGCTGGGCGGAGTATGAGAGGCCAAAGAAGACTAGGAAGACAGCCAAGTATACAACCACACCTTATCAATAAAAGAAATGTTGGTAAAAATATAATCAAAAAAAAGCAAAGCCATGTTCTCTAAAAAAGGACAGTGAATATATGGGGGGGTGAACAGTGATTTCTGTTCTACTTTTTTTGTTTATGTAACAATATAGCCGTATAAACCTATTTTTCACATGTAATTATATGCTTCATTATTCAATTATATGCTTCTGCGTGGAGAAGAATGAATTGACAATGGAAAATGACCGACCAGGATGACAGAGAGGGTGTAAAGTGTCACAGCCAAATAATGACACTGGTTAAATGACATCCTGTTCTGTCTGTCAATTGTGGGATGTAAAAGTTTTAAACATATGTTTATTATATAGGATTGGAGCTATGTATATGACCTGTATATTCTTTATACACTTTAAAACTAAACTCTGGTTGGAAGACAGTGATTGTGTGAATATAACCTCTTCAGCTTAAGAATGAATTGCCTGTTCTGTTTGTGCAGGGGATAACGGAAAGAGGGGGGGGGAGGCCTCTGCCTCTGAGAGCATGCCATGAGAGCACAGAGGGCCTAGCCTGCCTGCATCTGTTACTACCTGTTACTTACTGGTCCGCCTGCTTTTTGCTGATAACATGGCAAGCGAGGGGGCCCCAGGGAGATAAAGGCGGAGGTTGTGAAGGTTTAGAGTAGAGGAGACACACGTTATGTGTGCCACAAATCAACAAGCGCCACCTGTGTTATAAACTTATACAGAGTCTTGAAACGATAGAGAGAATCTTAAAACTATATAACAATTAAATGTTAAATGTTTACAGTCAGAAATGTTGGTGTAAGAGGTGTATACATTTCTGCTGCATTAATTATATGTTTCATAATGTCATGCTTAAAATTAACTGTCAGTAGAGAATAATACTATATATTGTGTAAACTGTGTTTTCTGGAGGAGGGCATCTCTGAAGATTCTTTGCTATAAACTCTAAGGAGTCTTGATAAGAATTCTCATGGATGGCCTCGCCCGGTACTGCCTGGTACTGCCTGGTGGCCAGATTAACCCTTTGTTTGTTCTGAATAAGAGATGAAAAGTGGAGGGACTTTCTCATACTTAAAAAAAACTAGGTAACTGACGCAAGTAAAAGAAGGCGGGGAATCCATCCTTACTACGTATTGTACGTTGGTTGGCTAGTTAAATGACATCCCTGTGACATCACTGTTTTTAGACCAATCGAAATATAATACAGGATCAATATAAAAATGACTGTTGCTCCTTCGAGAGCCAGATTTTTTGAGAGATTTTATGGAGATGACTGAATTCTGATATATTGTGAGCAGAAATCTTTGTACTTATAAACATGAAACTGTGCCTTTAATGTAATCTTGTACTTTTAAAAAATAAAACACCCTTCTTTTGGAACACACCTTTTTGCTTCCATTCTTCTAACTGAAAGACGACGGGTAAGCATTGAAATGTTTTTTGCATTGTAACTTTACCCATTGCTTCCTGATTTATGATGTAAAAACGTTAGAAGTGACCCTTTAACCAGTCGGCAACCACGCGGTCCCGTAATGTTCCTGATTTATGATGTAAAAACTTTAGAAGTGTGGCTTTATCCAGACGGAGACCTAAGGAGAGAAATATATATATGTATATAGATTAAAGGTGGGTTCTGTATAATGTGATTATCAAGTAAAGCCATACAGTGATAATACGTGTAACCGGATAAGGGAAATGGACCTCATCTGAATAAAAAAAGTCCTTCCCAGTGCAAATAAAATAAATATACTCCGCAACTCCAATCACTCGACCTAAGGCCGATGACTGGGGAGGACGGAGTGGTGCATGTGTCAGGTCTGTCGGTCGGGTTTAACCCCTGCAGTTTGTGGACGCATTGAGTCCTGGATATCACAGACATCGCAGGACGCTGCTTGATGTTGAGATGCGGACCAATGAGTTATTGGGTTATCAATCTGACCGAGGCTTTGCACGGGCACTTATCAGTTATGAATATAACCGTAGTTCTATGAGTACTAGTGACGCTCAGCGTCATTCTGCACATATCTCACTTCGTGCATATGCACTGAATAAAAACTCACAATGTACCTTTACATACCAACATTCGTCTGGTCACACCCCTATCCGCTACCTTCATAAGCAGGTGTGTGGCCCCACACTCGCCTCCTTCCCAAACTTTCACCACAAGGCGAGATCAAAGGCCGCAGTGGCGTCTAGACGCTGAGCGTCACTAGTACTCATAGAACTACGGTTATATTCATAACCTATCGTTCTATATCGTACTACCCCGACCCTCCCTAATGGAGGATACCCTCCCTATTGGAGGACGGGAGGGAGACGGATCCGACCGTGCGAAGAGGAACTCGAGCAACTCAACGCACAGGGTGAGCAGACCGTGGCTTGACCCCACGACTACGCACACGCACAACCCGCATGCCACCAGGGAACGAACGGAAGGAACAAACCTCATTACCGCCCCCAAAATCACGGGGTCAAGAGCAAACTCAACCCCGTGGCAAGGCCGTAGCAGCGGAGCGCGAAGGAAGACCCAGACCCACTGAAGGGACTGGATCCCCCCGGAAAAAAGGGGGCCCGGAGAGGTCAACAACGCCACAGCATCAAGACCTCACCAGGCTGTCACTAGTGACACCGCCCCCCCACATCACCAGCGTATTTGGACAGGGCCCATCCAAGAGCGGGCCCTTCCCCCCACTAGCACGCCGCCTGGCACACTGACCCTGGCATACTCAGGCAGTCAGCATGGCTGTAACTCGAAGCACTGAAGAGGCTACACTACAGCGGAAGCAGGCAGCGCACCGGGGAGACGACCTCCAGAAGAGGTCGATCCCTCAATCCAGGCAGCAGGCACTTGACCCGAGCCTGGAGCACTTTGGACGAGACAGGCGCCAAAGGGGTCAACTGAAAACAGCACCCCGGCGGAAGGGGCGTATGCTGGCATTGTTGCGCACCATGACAAAGCCTCCACCAAAAAACCCAGACTCTCCAGAGGGGCCGAGGCAGAGAAGGCTGACACGATTGGCAGACGTCATGAACGTGCAGGGGCACACTCAACCGGGTAACCCGGGAGTTGACTCCGCTCCAACACACCAGGGAATCAACCACCCTCTTGGTACCATATGCGGTGGTTGTTCCTATAACCCCTCAAGAAAAAACTCCAAAACACACCTGCGGGTATACACTGGTTATACCGCAGTACAAGTGTTTCAGTTTTCAAAAAGGGGTTATCCCAGGCCTACGGGTCGACGAAACACAACTTCGGACCGGGCCCGGCGGACCGGGAAGCACACAGGGATGCCAGAGGAGGTCTATAAGACCACCCCAACAGCCCCCTCTTCGCCATGCGTAAGAGAGGGGCGAAAAGAATGGAGAACCAGCCCCTTTATGATAGCACAGGGTACAACATGTACCCAACAAAAGGGTCTCCATAACGCCCCACCCTGTGAACCCCCCCCCCCCCGTGCCAAGCTGTCTAACAGCTTGGCCGGACCGAATGAAAAAGAGGGTAAAAAAAAAACCTGACCAATCAGAAGAGGGAAGGAGGGGTTTATCCAGTACCCCCTCGCAAGCCCAACCCTCGAATACGACAACAACAAATAGCCATATGATACCTTAAGTAGCCAGTATGCTAATGAACAGCGCAAAGCTAACTCAATGCACACTAGCCACAGACAAGTCTGTGAACAGGGTTTATAACAAGGCCAAAGTTTTATATGTGTGAACACGACACCAGTGTTTATGTTGAAAGACACAGAAGATTTGATAGAGAGAGAGAGCGGCCTAAAAGACTGCGGTACCTTTACACACACGAGCATTACTGCAGACCAACACAACAGTGTTGTGGCTCAATATCACTGTTTAAGCAACAGAACACACAACTAACCTCTACCTTTATATGAAGAACCTAAGTCTTCAGGTTGAGGAAGAAAAAACCTTTTCAACCGAGTGTAAGCTGCAGGCCTTGCTTAAGCTCTATAACATGCAATGTAGCGACCAACAAGACTATAAGTCTAGCCCTCCTATCAAACCCACACTAGCGAAGGTTCACACATTGTATCCCCATCATATGTAGTGAATAAACACACAAATACAATTTTATTTAGACAAAAAAATCATATGTTGAGCAGCCGGGAAGGGAACAGGGGGAACCAATAGAGGGAAAAGTCACTAGCGACGCCTGCCACGAGCCGCTCGGGGTTTGCCACCCCGGGGAGCCCCGGAGAGACGGGAAAGGACTGGAGGCTTGTCTCGACGATCCCTACCATCACCTCCGAGCGTGGATGGGCCGGCTGCAGTGGCCGAGGCGCCCTCTCTCCTCCTGGCCTTCTTCGCTGAAGGGCCAGCAGTGGCAGTGGTAGCAGCGGCGGCTTCAGCGGCGGATCCTCGACGACGAGCCTTCCGTCTGACCCCACCGGCGACATCGGGCGGGGGGAAATGAGGCTGGAGCACGGACCGCTCCTCCTGCATTTCCCTGCAGGTTGAGGTCATCAGCTGCAACGCCGACCCGAAGAGCCCAACATCGGAGAGGGGTGCCGTCAGAAGTGGTGTCCTCTTCCTCTCCGGCACATGCGGCTGCTCCAGCCAAAGGTGGCGCTGGGCTAGAGTGGCCAGGGCGCGTACTTTCCCAGCGGCGACGGCCTGCAGCTGGATCAGATGCAGGATGGCTCCTGCCGCCTGGGCGAGCTGATCACGTTGCACTTCGGTCAGCTCCGTACCGCTCGTCATTATCCCATCATTATGAATCTCGCCAGCTGCGCGATGTTAGACGTGGCAGCCAGGGATTGAGTCGCAGAGAAGAATGACTGGTCACTCCAGTAAGCCAACCGCCTCGCCGATTTCCCGTGGGGAACCGGCTTCCGTAAAGGCTCCCACACCACCTCAGGACAAAGGAGAGCTGCCATCGGCCTATCAAGCCGAGGCACCCCCTCCTTCATACCTTCTACCAAACCCACCACCCTTGTGACTCGCACGTAGGCGGGAGTGAGGCCTGTGATGTGGGAGACCACCTGTCCCTGACAGACGTAGGCCTCCATCGAGGGGAAAAATGGGCAGACAACGCCCGTCTCTCTCACAGGACGACGTTGCCATAAATGACCTATGAGATCATCAGGGACAGGAACAGGCAGTGGCTGCGACAGCGGCATGCCGTTTGCGACTGCCGCCGCCGCTATGAGCTCGGGGAACAAAGCACGCAGTTCCCCCTGCATACTTTCCCCCACCGAGCTTGCGTCCCTCACATGCGGCAGACTACTAGACATCGCAGAGCCACATTCCGATGTGGCTGATAGCAGGGCATCCCGCCGCTGAGTCGGAGGTTCTAACCCAACATCAGCGTACGAGGGACCCCAAGGAGACCTATCACCCCCCGCCAGTGTAACCTGGACGGGAGGCAGACATGTCTCCACCGGCGCGTCAAACAAGAACCCATCTGCCTCTACCATGTAGTCCTCAGTTTCCATCGGCCACGGAGAAGCAGACGCATCCTCATCCGGCTCCAGCAACTCCCCAAAACCAGGCCGTTCGCGTCTACAAGCCACCATCTTACGACGGGAGCGAGCAGACGCAAAAAGCTTGCGTCTCAAATCCTCCGCCACCAGAGGAGCCGGCCGCCCAACAGCGGACGACTCTCCGGCGGCAAAGGAACCAGAGCAGGAACCAGGCCATCTCACAGGAGACGGCGCTGGTGCACCAGCTCCTTGGAGAGGCAAACTATCCACCGGACGCCTACCGGGCGCGGATGCCGTCCACGACAGTGGCGTCAACCCCGCTCCAAGACGTAGGGCAGAGGAGGAAATGAAGAACCGCTGGTGAAGGGTAACGTTGCTAGCGCGACCCTCCGAGGTAAACATTATGACTTAGCTTTTTTCTTTGTAAAAGTATGAGAGAAAGAAAAAAGCAAGAAAAAATGTAAACACGTAACTCAACTTTCTTCAGCTTAATACACTTGTCAAGTGATTGGTATACAGGCACTCTCTTGTGGTGAAAGTGAAGAAGGAGGCGAGTGTGGGGCCACACACCTGCTTATGAAGGTAGCGGATAGGGGTGTGGCCAGACGAATGTTGGTATATAAAGGTACATTGTGAGTTTTTATTCAGTGCATAAGCACCAAGTGAGATATGTGCAGAATGACGCTGAGCGGAAGCTAGTACGATATAGAACTATAAAACTATATACACTAAAAAAATGTATAGAACAAAAACCTTTTTGTTACTACGGGGGCTGCTGGAATGTGTGGCTACGGTGTGCTGACCCTGAATGTCTGGGAGGAAAAGTGAACTACTTCTGCAACGGTTAACCCTTTCCTATCACACTACTGATGGAAAAGCCATCATACATTTAAACTACATGTGTGATGTATAAACATATAAACCAATGATTAAGTATATGTGTACTGTATTGTACATGTATATATATATATCTATATCTATCTATCTGTAAACTCAGACCAGTGCAAAATGCACAGTCATGACATTGATGTATGTATTAGGGGTTTTCCACAGCACAGTAATCTGTTACTTTCCTAGTTAAAGTAACGACTGGAAGAGGGAGGAGTGGTTATCCTTACTGATTGTGTGTTATTTGGTTGATAGAATGACATCAATGTTTTCAAACCAATAAGTAAGAAGTTTTGCTATGATGCAGACTGGGGTAGGCATTTAATTCCAGCCATGCACGCTGATTGGTATTGTACTATCAAAAAAGGGGTATGTAATTTTATGACGAAATCAGTATTATAAGAACACCCTGCAAAGTGAAAAGGAGACACTCTTCTTTTTTCTTGCTGCCTTTTTTTGCTTTAGAGATCCTGTGACTATATAATAATTGTGCATTCTTTTGTAACTCTGGTATTTTCTAATTAAAACTTTTGAAACTGGACCTTTTTCTTTGTGTTACTTCTCCTAAAATACTGGTAATACTCAAAGCTGTGCGGTGTAAGGAGCTTGAGAATAAAACCGGGTTCCGAAGGAAAGTCTCCCTATGATGACCTCCTATTTAGCATTCTATTTTTTTAGCGTCTATCTTCCAAAGCCTTGCGGTGTACTGAAGCTTGGAAATAGGCCGGTTGAATAAGGAATGCTTCCCTCAGACAAGCATTCTATTTTTTTTAGCGTCTATCTTCCAAAGCCTTTCGGTGTACTGAAGCTTGGAAATAGGCCGGTTGAATAAGAAATGCCTCCCTCAGACGAGCATTCTATTTAATTTTTTACAGGTTAGATTTACAACACTCCACCTGACGTTCAGCTCATCTCACGAGGAGAATAATATATAGTATTATTGTCATTCGGGAAGACACATGACATAGAAATACTTCATTCATTATGTATAGATCTTAGGTATACTATGTAAAGATGTCTGTTTTTGCTTTAAAGTAGAAGCAAAGAGGACAAACATTTGTAATTGATCTAACTCAAAGACAAGGGGGTTTTCCTGACATCAACTATTTGCTAATGGTAACACTATTTGTACACTCCCCAGTGACTATAGATTTACTAGGAAATGATTATCACTATTTGCTTGCTAAATAAAATTAAGACTGCAACTCTCATCAAGCTTAGCACTTTGACACAGGGGGACAGAGCGAGCATCAGTATCTCTGTAATCGACAGGCCTATCAGATTTGGGGGGGCCTGGAAGTTTCAGCCTGCAGGACGCTGTGGTGCTGAAACGGCCAGATCACCGGTTTATGGGTCTGTTGAGCTGATCAGAGGTTCTGGGGCTTACATCACTTAGCCAACGCGATGTTGACCAAGTAACGGTATCATTCATATTATTATCGACATCACCATGGCAGTGATGGCACACACAAACTACCTCAGGCTCCTCCTGCTGCTTACTGGCCTTCCTCGGCCCTGCTGCCTGTGTCTCTGCCTGGCTGGCTACCTGAGGCTGTTGCTTCACAGCCTGCACTATTATTGTGGGTGACGATGTTGAAGCTGCAGCAAACATGTCTGTGATTTTATTATATTTTGCAGCATCCACCTCTAGATTTTAGATTTTTTTCCGCTCGCAATTTCTCCGCACCCCTTTACGCTTCTTCTGTTTGTCGATTTTTTTTGCTCTAAACCGCATCTGTTCTTCTCACACAAGAAACAGGTGAGAGAGGAGGGGGGGGGCTTATTAACACTTTGAGTGCCGGCGACGTGTATTGTCGCCTTATCAGCCCCCCCATTGAGTGCCGACGACGACAAATGTCGTTTGTTTGCCGTATTTTTTTGTATTGGCGATTTGAATTAATATTTCATCAATCGAGCCATGGGTTAGTGCTGCAGAGTCTCTCTGAGCTCAAATCGGAAGATACCGCCCCCTATCGTCTCTCCCTGTGTAACTGCACCCCATCAGCTCAGACTGATAGAGGGGGAGTGGTTAGTTTGATCATTTTATTTTTCCGTTAAGGCATCTGAAGAGACCAAGTGATCGCCGGCCCTCAGAACAGCGACGATTATGTATTTACAGTACCAACACTGTAATCAATAAGCGTGATCGATATTTGGAATGGCGATCAGGAATTGGAATAATCTTTTTGGATAACATCTGATCTCAGGTAAGGAATCTATTTTACCAGTCTTAGGATAATCAGACCTGTTTTCACGGAGATATAAGCTTTTGCCCTATGTGTGATGTGGCTGTGTGGCGTGAATACTTTACCCAAGGCAGTTGTCCTTCCGCGTTCGGTTTGGGCGCCCTGATTGGCCTCTCAGCGCCCAATCACGTTAGCCCTACTATCGCCGCACTACTCGCTCAATATACTACTATGCGCTGTGCTCTCTGTCTGAAGCGGAGCGGGGCTCTGCTGTGCTTACACTTGATGCAATACACGATACTAACTAGAGAGATTCGCGTCACATAGCTGGCCTTTTTCTGAAAACCCAAGCACATATTGTTCCATAGCATATGCCTTCAGTTGATCATGACATCCTCTCTTACCTTGACGATTAAAAAGCCTCCATAATTTAGTAAATAAAGCTGTAGCCAGCCAGCCAGCTAGCATTGATGCTATTCAAAATGCTATCCACATTAGCTACATAGCTAACCAACTAAATACAATACAGTGGTATCCTGAGGTAACGTTAAATACAACGTTTGCTAGACGAAATGACTGGACACACACAGGGACAAGTTAAACATCAATCAATTAATTTGTTCCAACAGGTAGTTTGAGCTGCTTGTGAGCCGAGGTCTTTCTCTCCTCTGCGTGATTACGAAACCTAGCCGCATTTCTCGGAGACGCTCTCTGATTGGCACTGACTGACGCTCTCTGATTGGCCACTGACGCGTTTGCCCAATCCGTGACGAGCTGTGTCTTTGTCCATTTCCACGTCAAACAGCCTGCAAACTACCTGGCGTTCTATCACCATGCTCTAAGACAAACTCTAACCTTAACCAACTTCGAAAGAGTGCCTAAGCTTAACCGTTGAAAGAACTTGTCGTCACGCTCTAAGACAAACTCTAACCTTAACCAACTTCGAAGAGTGCCTAAGCTTAACCAGTGTAGAAACAGGCGTCGGCCAATCAGAGAGCGTCTCCGAGAAATGTGGCTAGGTTTTGTAATCACCCCTCTCCTCTCCGTTGGAAACTAATGACGTTACGTTAGCTCGAAAAAGCACAGAGTAGTTAGGCGATAGGCGATTGGGCGCTGAGAGGCCAATCAGGGCGCGCAAACCGAACGCGGAAGGACAACTGCCTTGGGTAAAGTATTCACGCGCTTGTGTGGCTGTGATCGCTGATGAGGAAATAAGAGAACCGATTTTCAGCCCGCCTCTATAGCGTGCATACGTACACATACTATCAATAATCTATTGTTTATTTGAAAACTATTCATAAATAGGCCGAAAAATTACAAAGTTTTTGTGTATTCTAGAATATTCCAGTAAATGCCGTTTATGGGGGAATATTTAAATTTTCCGAAAATTTTCAAGAGAACGATAGCTTTTCTAAATGCTATAAAAAGAATATGATCCGATTAAAAAACAATCCGTTTCGACAATGTTGACTGCAAACAAGTCATTGATAAGCGACGGGCAGATTATACACATAGCCATAATTTAAAACATAGATTACGCGTTTTTAATGCTAACATTGAAGTGGGTGGCGGCACGCAAGGAGGTTCCGGGGGCACCCCCTGCTGGCACGGAAAGTGTTAAGAGATGTGATTGGGCGGTGGGCCAGCATAATGGGCCGCTGTTCCCAGCCTAGTGGGGGGGGGGGGCTTAGTAAGAGTTATGATTATTGGGTCAGTACCAAATGGGCCGCTGTCTCAGGCTAGTGGGCCGGTCGTTGACCAAACAGCCCACTGTGCAGGCTTGTCAGTCACTGCTGTTCTGTCACAAGCACGTGCATGCTTTGAACAAGTAACGTTAGTTCAAAGCAAAGCCACCTGCATGTCCCCTGCCTGGGCAGAATTGACCAATTAGTGCTGTAGCGATGCAGGAAGGAGTACCTTTGCCAAACATCAGACATTACCGGACATTTTCAACTCCCAAGTGTACATTTATATTGTGATATTTCTATATATATATATATAAAAAAGCATATTGTGTAATTCCGGCGACAATTAGATCACTGTCACAATTTACAAAAGGTGACGGTAAAACAAAAAAATGCAGTTTCTACACTCTAGTCATTTACATTCCGCCATTCATTCCTATGGACCAACATTTCCCGTTTAGAGTCGATTTGTAGCCAAACGTTGCAGTGAAACTTTCCAAAAAGTAATAGTAACTCGAGTTGGACCAATCCGGTCGTTTTGATACCTTACACTTGTGTGGGGTGTGAAAACTCTGGCAGGAGTTACTGGACAAAAATCGGCGGAATAAATAAAGAATAAATAAATAGTATGGATTACAATAGTGTGGCAGGTCACCCACACTAATAAATAGTATGGATTACAATAGTGTGGCAGTGTCCTGGCTTTGCCAGGTCACCCACACTAATAGAGAATATAAAAAAACAACATACTAAATCCTGTGGTTGTTCTCTGGCACACACATGCCTGCTCTTTCAGTGATGTGGCCTTGGGGCCAAACAAAGCACAAGATCTTAAATTTAATTCTAAAACTAATGTTAATGCTCTGCTAATGTCAGGGTAATGTGCCTCCCCACCCTCTGTTTCTTCTTTGACACCAGGACACCATTCCCCCGACGTGTGGACTGAGCTGAAGGGTCTGAGAGACATGGTCCACAGCCTGGGATCCACGGTGGTGGAGCAGAAGGAGAGGCTGAGGAACACGGAGGCCAGAGTGGCAGCCAGTGAGGGAGAGGCCAGGGAGCAGAGAGACCGGGTCACTAAACTTCAAGTAGAGCTGGAGGGAATGGCAAAGGAGAATGCAGGTAGTAAACAAAATACAGGATTTGTTTGTATAAAGATTGTATAAAGAACGGTTTAAGAATGTATTGATTTATTTAGTTTTTTAGAAAAGTGGACTGCCGCCGCCGCCATGAGCTCGGGGAACAAAGCACGCAGTTCCCCCTGCATACTTTCCCCCACCGAGCTTGCGTCCCTCACATGCGGCAGACTACTGGACATCGCAGAGCCACATTCCGATGTGGCTGATAGCAGGGCATCCCGCCGCTGAGTCGGAGGTTCTAACCCAACATCAGCGTACGAGGGACCCCAAGGAGACCTATCACCCCCCGCCAGTGTAACCTGGACGGGAGGCGGACATGTCTCCACCGGCGCGTCAAACAAGAACCCATCTGCCTCTACCATGTAGTCCTCAGTTTCCATCGGCCACGGAGAAGCAGACGCATCCTCATCCTCCAGCAACTCCCCAAAACCAGGCCGTTCGCGTCTACAAGCCACCATCTTATGACGGGAGCGAGCAGACGCAAAAAGCTTGCGTCTCAAATCCTCCGCCACCAGAGGAGCCGGCCGCCCAACAGCGGACGACTCTCCGGCGGCAAAGGAACCAGAGCAGGAACCAGGCCATCTCACAGGAGACGGCGCTGGTGCACCAGCTCCTTGGAGAGGCAAACTATCCACCGGACGCCTACCGGGTGCGGATGCCGTCCACGACAGTGGCGTCAACCCCGCTCCAAGACGTAGGGCAGAGGAGGAAATGAAGAACCGCTGGTGAAGGGTAACATTGCTAGCGCGACCCTCCGAGGTAAACATTATGACTTAGCTTTTTTCTTTGTAAAAGTATGAGAGAAAGAAAAAAGCAAGAAAAAATGTAAACACGTAACTCAACTTTCTTCAGCTTAATACACTTGTCAAGTGATTGGTATACAGGCACTCTCTTGTGGTGAAAGTGAAGAAGGAGGCGAGTGTGGGGCCACACACCTGCTTATGAAGGTAGCGGATAGGGGTGTGGCCAGACGAATGTTGGTATATAAAGGTACATTGTGAGTTTTTATTCAGTGCATAAGCACAAGTGAGATATGTGCAGAATGACGCTGAGCGGAAGCTAGTACGATATAGAACTATAAAACTATATACACTAAAAAAATTTATAGAACAAAAACCTTTTTGTTACTACGGGGGCTGCTGGAATGTGTGGCTACGGTGTGCTGACCCTGAATGTCTGGGAGGAAAAGTGAACCACTTCTGCAACGGTTAACCCTTTCCTATCACACTACTGATGGAAAAGCCATCATACATTTAAACTACATGTGTGATGTATAAACATATAAACCAATGATTAAGTATATGTGTACTGTATTGTACATGTATATATATATATCTATATCTATCTATCTGTAAACTCAGACCAGTGCAAAATGCACAGTCATGACATTGATGTATGTATTAGGGGTTTTCCACAGCACAGTAATCTGTTACTTTCCTAGTTAAAGTAACGACTGGAAGAGGGAGGAGTGGTTATCCTTACTGATTGTGTGTTATTTGGTTGATAGAATGACATCAATGTTTTCAAACCAATAAGTAAGAAGTTTTGCTATGATGCAGACTGGGGTAGGCATTTAATTCCAGCCATGCACGCTGATTGGTATTGTACTATCAAAAAAGGGGTATGTAATTTTATGACGAAATCAGTATTATAAGAACACCCTGCAAAGTGAAAAGGAGACACTCTTCTTTTTTCTTGCTGCCTTTTTTTGCTTTAGAGATCCTGTGACTATATAATAATTGTGCATTCTTTTGTAACTCTGGTATTTTCTAATTAAAACTTTTGAAACTGGACCTTTTTCTTTGTGTTACTTCTCCTAAAATACTGGTAAGCTACACTAGGATTAAATTTTTTTGCGTCTATCCTCAAAGCTGTGCGGTGTAAGGAGCTTGAGAATAAAACCGGGTTCCGAAGGAAAGTCTCCCTATGATGAACTCCTATTTAGCATTCTATTTTTTTAGCGTCTATCTTCCAAAGCCTTGCGGTGTACTGAAGCTTGGAAATAGGCCGGTTGAATAAGGAATGCTTCCCTCAGACAAGCATTCTATTTTTTTTAGCGTCTATCTTCCAAAGCCTTTCGGTGTACTGAAGCTTGGAAATAGGCCGGTTGAATAAGAAATGCCTCCCTCAGACGAGCATTCTATTTAATTTTTTACAGGTTAGATTTACAACACTCCACCTGACGTTCAGCTCATCTCACGAGGAGAATAATATATAGTATTATTGTCATTCGGGAAGACACATGACATAGAAATACTTCATTCATTATGTATAGATCTTAGGTATACTATGTAAAGATGTCTGTTTTTGCTTTAAAGTAGAAGCAAAGAGGACAAACATTTGTAATTGATCTAACTCAAAGACAAGGGGGTTTTCCTGACATCAACTATTTGCTAATGGTAACACTATTTGTACACTCCCCAGTGACTATAGATTTACTAGGAAATGATTATCACTATTTGCTTGCTAAATAAAATTAAGACTGCAACTCTCATCAAGCTTAGCACTTTGACACAGGGGGACAGAGCGAGCATCAGTATCTCTGTAATCGACAGGCCTATCAGATTTGGGGGGGCCTGGAAGTTTCAGCCTGCAGGACGCTGTGGTGCTGAAACGGCCAGATCACCGGTTTATGGGTCTGTTGAGCTGATCAGAGGTTCTGGGGCTTACAGTACATCACTTAGCCAACGCGATGTTGACCAAGTAACGGTATCATTCATATTATTATCGACATCACCATGGCAGTGATGGCACACACAAACTACCTCAGGCTCCTCCTGCTGCTTACTGGCCTTCCTCGGCCCTGCTGCCTGTGTCTCTGCCTGGCTGGCTACCTGAGGCTGTTGCTTCACAGCCTGCACTATTATTGTGGGTGACGATGTTGAAGCTGCAGCAAACATGTCTGTGATTTTATTATATTTTGCAGCATCCACCTCTAGATTTTAGATTTTTTTCCGCTTGCAATTTCTCCGCACCCCTTTACGCTTCTTCTGTTTGTCGATTTTTTTTGCTCTAAACCGCATCTGTTCTTCTCACACAAGAAACAGGTGAGAGAGGAGGGGGGGGGGGCTTATTAACACTTTGAGTGCCGGCGACGTGTATTGTCGCCTTATCAGCCCCCCCATTGAGTGCCGACGACGACAAATGTTGTTTGTTTGCCGTATTTTTTTGTATTGGCGATTTGAATGAATATTTCATCAATCGAGCCATGGGTTAGTGCTGCAGAGTCTCTCTGAGCTCAAATCGGAAGATACCGCCCCCTATCGTCTCTCCCTGTGTAACTGCACCCCATCAGCTCAGACTGATAGAGGGGGAGTGGTTAGTTTGATCATTTTATTTTTCCGTTAAGGCATCTGAAGAGACCAAGTGATCGCCGGCCCTCAGAACAGCGACGATTATGTATTTACAGTACCAACACTGTAATCAATAAGCGTGATCGATATTTGGAATGGCGATCAGGAATTGGAATAATCTTTTTGGATAACATCTGATCTCAGGTAAGGAATCTATTTTACCAGTCTTAGGATAATCAGACCTGTTTTCACGGAGATATAAGCTTTTGCCCTAAGTGTGATGTGGCTGTGTGGCGTGAATACTTTACCCAAGGCAGTTGTCCTTCCGCGTTCGGTTTGGGCGCCCTGATTGGCCTCTCAGCGCCCAATCGCGTTAGCCCTACTATCGCTGCACTACTCGCTCAATATACTACTATGCGCTGTGCTCTCTGTCTGAAGCGGAGCGGGGCTCTGCTGTGCTTACACTTGATGCAATACACGATACTAACTAGAGAGATTCGCGTCACATAGCTGGCCTTTTTCTGAAAACCCAAGCACATATTGTTCCATAGCATATGCCTTCAGTTGATCATGACATCCTCTCTTACCTTGACGATTAAAAAGCCTCCATAATTTAGTAAATAAAGCTGTAGCCAGCCAGCCAGCTAGCATTGATGCTATTCAAAATGCTATCCACATTAGCTACATAGCTAACCAACTAAATACAATACAGTGGTATCCTGAGGTAACGTTAAATACAACGTTTGCTAGACGAAATGACTGGACACACACAGGGACAAGTTAAACATCAATCAATTAATTTGTTCCAACAGGTAGTTTGAGCTGCTTGTGAGCCGAGGTCTTTCTCTCCTCTGCGTGATTACGAAACCTAGCCGCATTTCTCGGAGACGCTCTCTGATTGGCACTGACTGACGCTCTCTGATTGGCCACTGACACGTTTGCCCAATCCGTGACGAGCTGTGTCTTTGTCCATTTCCACGTCAAACAGCCTGCAAACTACCTGGCGTTCTATCACCATGCTCTAAGACAAACTCTAACCTTAACCAACTTCGAAAGAGTGCCTAAGCTTAACCGTCGAAAGAACTTGTCGTCACGCTCTAAGACAAACTCTAACCTTAACCAACTTCGAAGAGTGCCTAAGCTTAACCAGTGTAGAAACAGGCGTCGGCCAATCAGAGAGCGTCTCCGAGAAATGCGGCTAGGTTTTGTAATCACCCCTCTCCTCTCCGTTGGAAACTAATGACGTTACGTTAGCTCGAAAAAGCACAGAGTAGTTAGGCGATAGGCGATTGGGCGCTGAGAGGCCAATCAGGGCGCGCAAACCGAACGCGGAAGGACAACTGCCTTGGGTAAAGTATTCACGCGCTTGTGTGGCTGTGATCGCTGATGAGGAAATAAGAGAACCGATTTTCAGCCCGCCTCTATAGCGTGCATACGTACACATACTATCAATAATCTATTGTTTATTTGAAAACTATTCATAAATAGGCCGAAAAATTACAAAGTTTTTGTGTATTCTAGAATATTCCAGTAAATGCCGTTTATGGGGGAATATTTAAATTTTCCGAAAATTTTCAAGAGAACGATAGCTTTTCTAAATGCTATAAAAAGAATATGATCCGATTAAAAAACAATCCGTTTCGACAATGTTGACTGCAAACAAGTCATTGATAAGCGACGGGCAGATTATACACATAGCCATAATTTAAAACATAGATTACGCGTTTTTAATGCTAACATTGAAGTGGGTGGCGGCACGCAAGGAGGTTCCGGGGGCACCCCCTGCTGGCACGGAAAGTGTTAAGAGATGTGATTGGGCGGTGGGCCAGCATAATGGGCCGCTGTTCCCAGCCTAGTGGGGGGGGGGGGCTTAGTAAGAGTTATGATTATTGGGTCAGTACCAAATGGGCCGCTGTCCCAGGCTAGTGGGCCGGTCGTTGACCAAACAGCCCACTGTGCAGGCTTGTCAGTCACTGCTGTTCTGTCACAAGCACGTGCATGCTTTGAACAAGTAACGTTAGTTCAAAGCAAAGCCACCTGCATGTCCCCTGCCTGGGCAGAATTGACCAATTAGTGCTGTAGCGATGCAGGAAGGAGTACCTTTGCCAAACATCAGACATTACCGGACATTTTCAACTCCCAAGTGTACATTTATATTGTGATATTTCTATATATATATATATTTATATATATATATAAAATGAGATTAATTAATTACAAATCCTGTAATTAATTAGATTAATTTTTTTAATCGCCTGACAGCACTAATATATATATATATATATATATATATATATATATATATATATATATATATATATATATATATATATATATAAAAAAAAGCATATTGTATTCCGGCGACAATTAGATCACTGTCACAATTTACAAAAGGTGACGGTAAAACAAAAAAATGCAGTTTCTACACTCTAGTCATTTACATTCCGCCATTCATTCCTATGGACCAACATTTCCCGTTTAGAGTCGATTTGTAGCCAAACGTTGCAGTGAAACGTTCCAAAAAGTAATAGTAACTCGAGTTGGACCAATCCGGTCGTTTTGATACCTTACACTTGTGTGGGGTGTGAAAACTCTGGCAGGAGTTACTGGACAAAAATCGGCGGAATAAATAAAGAATAAATAAATAGTATGGATTACAATAGTGTGGCAGGTCACCCACACTAATAAATAGTATGGATTACAATAGTGTGGCAGTGTCCTGGCTTTGCCAGGTCACCCACACTAATAGAGAATATAAAAAAACAACATACTAAATCCTGCGGTTGTTCTCTGGCACACACATGCCTGCTCTTTCAGTGATGTGGCCTTGGGGCCAAACAAAGCACAAGATCTTAAATTTAATTCTAAAACTAATGTTAATGCTCTGCTAATGTCAGGGTAATGTGCCTCCCCACCCTCTGTTTCTTCTTTGACACCAGGACACCATTCCCCCGACGTGTGGACTGAGCTGAAGGGTCTGAGAGACATGGTCCACAGCCTGGGATCCACGGTGGTGGAGCAGAAGGAGAGGCTGAGGAACACGGAGGCCAGAGTGGCAGCCAGTGAGGGAGAGGCCAGGGAGCAGAGAGACCGGGTCACTAAACTTCAAGTAGAGCTGGAGGGAATGGCAAAGGAGAATGCAGGTAGTAAACAAAATACAGGATTTGTTTGTATAAAGATTGTATAAAGAACGGTTTAAGAATGTATTGATTTATTTAGTTTTTTAGAAAAGTGGACAGAGTAGGGGAGACACAGGAGAGAAGGTTCTTTATTGAGACAGTAGATTCTGAATATTGAAATATATAACAGTATGTTATTCATTTAAAAGGGATCAATAAGGATTATGTGAAAAGCCTGTCAACACTGTGATTGGAATAGCTACTTTACTTAAAGATAGCTGAAAATCATTTCTGATCAAATTGACCTAAAAACCTGCTAACTGTTAAAGGGGAAATATCTTATAAATGGCCTTTTCCAGTGTTTAGCATTGTTTTCTAGCAATGTGGGTTTGTATCAATGGGGTCTATGTCTCTAATTCTCATTTTGGCGCAATCGTCCAGTTTACATGTCACAAGATTCTCCCCCACTGAACTAAGCCATTCTGAAACGTATACGTACCTCTGACGTGTAAGAATTCTCATCTGCATAATAATGCCCCCTCTATGGTTGTAGCGTATGTTTGTAGAAAACACACACACGCAGTCAGGAGTGTGTGTAAAATGCTCCGTATCCCTCTCTCTCCCTCTCTCTCTCTCTCCCTCTCTATCTCTCTCTCTCCCTCTCTCTTGCTCGCTCGCTCGTTCTCTGCTCTCTCTCTGTCGGCACTCGCGTCACGTCAACCTGTTGCAAAATATAATAGCGCACACGCACACTCCCACACGTATTCCGATCCATGCAATAATATTCACAGGGTATATATTGTAATTTGAAACAAGTTACCAATGCATTGTCCCGTGGGATTATGCCCCCCCCCGGGGCAAAATTAATTAGTCTCCCTCTCTATCTCTCTATGTCTCTCTCTGTCTGCCAGTGCAGACTGTGGGTGACTGTCACTCAAAGCGCTTTGCGAGTATGGGCGGAGCCCAACCCAAAACAGCTTGAAATCTTGAAGTGGGAAAATGCTGCTTTAGAGTACTTGATTTTTTTTTTAAACGTACAGATGTGTTCCATAGACTCACAGGAATTGTGTAAAATTGCCCAAATAGTGAAAGAAATAGTAAAACAGTTCCCCTTTAATGGTAAAAAAAATAAAAGGGGGGAGATGTGTTGACTCTCATGAAAAAAAACATGGCAGCTAGTGGTGCAGAGTTTGCATGTTCTCCCCATGTTTGCAAGGAATTCCTTTGGGTGCTCTGGTTTCCTCCCACATCAAAAGGCCGTCTTTTGGTACCGGGATTATAGTGGACACCTTGAAGCAGGCAGGGACCACGGACTCAGCCAGGGATAGATTAAATATGGTGGTGAACACTGGGGCTAGCTGGTTAGCACAGGACTGGTTAGCACAGGACTTAAGTATCAGTCCTGTTAGCCAGTCTGGGAAGCATCCTTGTCGCCGAACCACATAACTTTGGTCTTGCTGGTGTTTAGGACCAGGCAAAGGGCGGAGAAACCAGCTTGGAATTTTAGAAAGCTCTCCTGGAGAGTTTTCAGGACAGCATCATGGGAGGGACCAGAGGTGTACAGGACTGTGTCATCACCATAGAGGTGAATTAGGGAGTTTACAGCGAACTGGCCTATGTTGTTTATATAGATGGAGAAGAGGATTGTAGCTAGTAAGGAGCCTTGGGGGAGCCCCTTAGAGATGGATAGGGACTGGGTTATTAGGTTGTTGGATTTTACTGACTGAGTGCGATCAGAGAGGTAGTTGTCGAACCATGCTACACTGTGATTAATGACACCAATGTCTCTCAGCCGCTCCAAAAGCTGTTCATGATCTACAGTGTCAAAGGCTTTAGCTAGGTCTGTAAAGGCAGCAGCACAGTAGAGTTTGGAGTCAAGGGCGTTGAGGACATCATTGAGGACTTTCATTGTAGCAGTCTCACATCCATGCCCTGAGCGGAAGGCAGATTGGTTTTCCGAAAGTATGATGTAGGTTTCTAGAAAGCTTGTGAGTTGTTTTTCAAACTAGTCTCTCTAGCACTTTTGTGATACAGGGTAAAATTGAGATTGGGTGGTAGCAGTTGGGGTCAGTATTGTTTCCTCCTTTGAACAGGGGCCGTACCAAGGCGGCTTTCCAAGCGGGGGGGCAGTTCTGCTGTATGCAGGGACAGGTTACATAGATGGGAAATAGGTTCAGCTATGATGGGGGCTGCAGTTCTGTAGAAAAAGGGGTCTAACCCTCAAGGCCAGGAGGTTTCTTGGGGTCGAGTTTGCTGAGTACTTCTAAAACCTCTTTCTCAGTAAATTCCTGCAGTGCAAAACTATGATGCGTGGCTAGACTAGGGGCACTAAGGTTGGATGGTGAGGCAGGTGGCGCTGTAGGGCTGAGGGGCAAGGGGTTGGATGGTGGGGCAGGGGGTGCCATGGACTCAAACAGTCTCCCAGCTTTAATAAAGTGATTATTAAAGGCCAGCTGGGTGGGCAGCTGGGAGGATGAGGGTTTAACTGTTTTCCAAAACCTGCTTGGGTTTGAGCTACTAAGACTAAACTGCTCTTGAAAGTAACCAGTCTTGGTTTTGCGGATGGCCTGGGTGCATTTATTTCTTATTTGTCGAAAGGATAACCAGTCTTTGTGATATTTTGACTGACTGTTCTGCTAGGTTGTGGTCGAACCATGGGCTGCATCTGTTTTTGATCCTCATTCTCTTCATAGGGCCGTGTTTGTTGACTATTTTGCTGAACGAGTCATTAAAGAGGCAGCAGTAGGATCAAAGTACGGCAGGGAGTTAAGGCGAGACACTGCAGGTGAATAGGCAAATATACTTTTTTTGTTGATTTTGAGATTTTGTTATATTTTGCTTCCTAAACATGTCTTCTATGAAACTAATGACAATAAAACGTCAATAACACACATTTAGTTGTTTATTTTACTTCATTTTGCCTTATTGCATCCATAAATGTGCACATATTTAATGGAGAAGTGCCTCATTTGCATATATAAACATAAATTTCAGAAAACTTGCAATATATTTTTTCTTAGTTTATATGTACATAACAAACTGGGAAAGTTTCATAGTGATATCTATTTAAATATTTTTTGCCTATTAGGGGGTACTACACTGTACTACACTGTTTGTAGCCTGTGTGTAGTTATGTTCAGTTCAATAACATCATTATTATTATTATTCAGTTATCAGGCATGTGTTTAGGTTGTCTATTACTAATGGTTTGATTAGATATTGTGTTTGTAAATATCTGTTTCAAAAAAAAAAGTATGGCATTTTACAATACAGAACTTTGAAGGCGTTTTCCCAAAAATGAGTTTTAAGAGTTTTTCCTCATACTCTGAGCCAGAAATCTCCACTTCAGTAGCACTCACATACACCAAAACGTCCAGTTCTATTCATATCTATGTTCTGAAGGTATTTACAGAAGGGTTTGTTGATATCGCATTCATACCCAGATTTATATCACATTTTATTCCTAAAAACATGGCGAAATATGGAATTTTACCATAAAAATGGACTGAATGGAGTATTTTCTGATTTATGGTGTGATAAAAAGAGATATCCAAAATCCCCTCTGTAATAACCTTTGGCTCTAATATGTCAACCAAATGAAACTATAATTTTGAAAATGGCTTTATCCAATGTTCAGATTTCTGTCCTGGAATTATATGCAAATTAGTGCATATTTAAGTAGATAATGCCTCATTTGCATATTTAAACATACAATTTCAGAAAACTTGTAATACAAAAAAGTCTTGTCTTAATATAAGTAATCAACTGGGGAATTTTCATTGTGATATCTATTAGTTAATTTTTTTACCCTATTCACCTGTAGTGTCTCCCCTTAAATGAGAATTGTGATGTTTGCTCATAGCATGCACATATTTATCAGATGGTAGCAAAATCATTGCATCTAACAATTTCATGATATGGCATGACAGCAGTGGCAGGGTAAAGTAGTTCATATTGTTATGAGTCAGTCCAAAAGTTCTGGTTATCATTAGTGCATCATTGTCTCTATTCTGTGCATAGGTACCGGCTGTTTCCCTGCTGGGTACCAGATCGCTTAAGCGTGTTGGTAACATTGCACAGTGTTCACGCACAAGTGGGGAGAACGCAATGAAAAGTGCAATGAAAAGACAGGCTTTAGCCATGGTTGGTCCGGTAGAGTAAGGAAATGTCACTCACCCAGATGTAGATAGACCTCAGCAACTGAGCGAGATAGCTAAGAGGGTCACTCACCTAGATGTCGACAGACTTCAACGCCCAGTGGAGCTGTAGGCTCAGGTAGAGTAGGCTGGAGGCCCAGTAGAGCTGGAGGCCCAGTAGAGATGGAGGCCCAGTAGAGCTGGAGGCCCAGTCGAGCTGGAGGCCCAGTACAGCTGGAGGCCCAGTAGAGCTGGAGGACCAGTAGAGCTGGAGGCCCAGTAGAGCAGGCTGGAGGCCCAGTAGAGCTGGAGGCCCAGTAGAGCAGGCTGGAGGCCCAGTAGAGCTGGAGGCCCAGTAGAGCAGGCTGGAGGCCCAGTAGAGCTGGAGGCCCAGTAGAGCTTGAGGCCCAGTAGAGCTGGAGGCCCAGTAGAGCTGGAGGCCCAGTAGAGCTTGAGGCCCAGTAGAGATGGAGGCCCAGTAGAGCTGGA
>NC_140183.1:93543420-93663420 GCF_963971535.1 Notolepis coatsorum
TAGATAATTCTATGTGAAATATGGTGGAGTTTGAACAGTATCTTTGTTGTTGTTGGAACTTGACATAACAAAGTATTATTGGGCAGCAAAGATGCTATGATTGGTGTTGAATCATAAATTCATCCCACATGCACTGCATAGAGTACAACAAAAAAAGAAAAATGTGGTTGGGTGGTGCAGTTTGAGGACATGCATGGAGCGAGGTTCCTGGTGAGTATCCAATCATCCAAAAAGAAAGGAAGGGGTGTACTTATATTATTATATTGTTATATTATATATGTTATATTTAGTTAATTAAGAAATGTTGATCCACTTGTGTGTTGACAGACCAACCAAAGGTGGCCTTCTCCGCTGGTCTTACTGACTCTGGAGTAGTAGGACCCTTCAGTGATGATACCACCCTGGTCTACACCAGAGTCCACACCAACATCGGCAAGGCCTACAACCCAATCACAGGTAGGCTGTGATTATGTTATTTCAATATAGCAACTACATCATGAAACACATTAATTTCCAGGCCAACTACAACCAACAAACAAAAAAAAATAATTCTATTTTATAGAGTAATGTTTGTATGTTTATTAAAACATTTAAAATGTCCATTCTGATAAAGATGCACAAAATATAGTTTTTCCTTTATAGCACACATATTAACTTTGTTTTTGAAAAGTTCTTCACAAATAAATATTAACGTTAGGTTATGACTATAACCAAGTTCTGTTAGTATAGCGACGCTCGGCATCGCTCTCTGCACTATCTCGCATACGTGCACGCGCACTGAATAAAGACCACAATGTACCTTTAATCCCAATATTTGTCTGACCACACCCCTATCAGCTTACCCATATAAGCAGGGGTGGGGCCACCCACTCTCCTCCTTCCCAAGCTTTCGCCACAAGGCGAGGTCAAAGGCTGCAGCGGCGTCGGATGCCGAGCGTCGCTATACTAACAGAACTTGGTTATAGTCATAACCTAACGTTCTGTATCGTATCGCTCTCGCTCGGCATCGCTCTCTGCACAAGGGAGGCCGAGCGAGAGCCAACGGCCGACAAATACACCCCGCTGACAGCCCCCCACAAACCATCAGAACAGGGAGGGCCGAGCCCCCCCGACCCACCCTAATGGCGGGCACCCCCCCTATTAGGGGCTTCACGGGAGGGCGACGGACCCGACCGTGCGAAGAGGCACTCAAGCAACTCAACGCACAGGGTGAGCAGACCGTGGCTTGACCCCACGACTACACACACGCACAACCCGCATGCCACCCGGGAACGAACGGAGGAACAACCTCGTTACTGCCCCCAGAATCACGGGGTCAAGGGCAAACCCAACCCCGTGGCAAGGCCGTAGCAGCGGAGCACGAAGGAAGACCCAGACCCACCAAAAGGACTGGACTCCCTAGAATGGGGGCCCGGAGAAGTCCATGATGCCAGCATCAAGACCCCACCAGGTGGGCACGTAGTGCCCCGCCCCCCACATCGCCAGCGTATTCGGACAAAGGCCCCTCAGTTACTGCACCTGGTATTCCCAGGCGGAATCCCATCCAAGTACTAACCAGGCCAGAACCTGCTTAGCTTCCGAGATCGGACGAGATCGGGCGTGTTCAGGTTGGTATGGCCGTAAGCCGAGCGGGCCCCGTCCCCCCAATAGTACACCGCCTGGCACACTGACCCTGCAGAACAGGCAGTCAGCATGGCCGTAAGCACACAAAAAAGGTTAACCAACGGAAGCAGGCAGCGCACCGGGGAAAAACCAGGCAACAGGCTGTTAACCCTAGCCTGGAGACTGCGGACGAGACAGGCGCCAGAGGGGACAGCTGAACACAGCTGCCCCGGCGGAAGGAGCGTAAGCTGGCGGTGTTGCATGACCAAGCCTCCATTTAAAAACCCCCACCCAGAGGGGTCGAGGCAGAGAAGGCTGACACGATTGGCAGACGTCATGAACGTGCAGGGGCACCCTCAAACGGTGAACCCGGGAGTTGACACTGCTCCAACACACCAGGGAATCAACCACCTCGGTGTTACCCAATGCGGTGGTTGTTCCTATAACCCCTCAAGAAAAAACTCCAAAACACACCTGCGGGTATACACCGGCTATACCGCAGTACAAGTGTTTCAGTTTCCAAAAAGGGTTAACCCAGGCCTACGGGTCGCAAACATCACTTCGGACCGGGCCTGGCGGTACGGGAAGCACAGGGTCACCAGAGGAGGTCAAAAAACCACCCCCACAGGCCCCTCTTCGCCATGCGTGAGAGAGGAGCGAAAAATAATGGAGAACCAGCCCCCTTAAGCACACCGTACCTGGTATTCCCCGGCGGTCTCCCAACCAAGTACCAACCAGGACCAACCTGTGTAGCGGCCGAGATCCGACGAGATCGAGCTCGTACAGAATGGCATGGCTGTAAGCCATGACGACAGTGCTGAGTAAAAACATACCCAACCAGGGTCTCCATAGCGCTTAACCCTGTGACACCCAGACCGACCTGGCATTTTTCCCCCTGAAAAAAGCCCAAGTCCCTCAGGGTACCAGAACAGCAGATCTGCATCCCCGGCGGACAACGGGTTCAACTGATCTGGACCAGCGTGACCAGAACCAGTCCCGTGCCCTAACCACGCCGACATGCCTACTCCAGGAGAAGGGCAGATATGCGTGTTGATCTTAACATGAAAAGAAGGCGCCACCCAGACGTTCGGACGAACCGCGCCTGGTGGCCCACCCCAAGGGCGTGAGACCCCACCACATATGTTCAGATCCATCCCGTCATCATCCCCCAGACATGAACGAGAATCCGTCGACAACCCACCCAGGTCATGGGATGTGGTCGTCGGAAGAGGAAAAACCCCCATCTCAGTTGCTTTATAAAAACGCTGTTTCAACCACAAGCAACCAAGGCGTGCCAGTCAATCGCCTGTTTACAGCGAGCTAGCACTATACGTGCGTCGGGACACACCCCCATCAATGAACAGGCTAATTAGACCTGTCATTGAATCCCCAAGGCGCCCAGGGGAACGACAAGAGGGGTGTGACACTCCCTAACTCCAACACTTCTGGAATAGAAAGAAGGAAGCATCAACAGTATGTATCCCAGTCTACACAGCCGGGGTAAAAAAATTTCACATTTTTACATCCCACCACCCTCCCATAGGAAAGAGACGGGGATCCCCAGAGAGACTTCCCACGCGAGCTGTACAGATTGAAAAGAATATATTGCACCTTGAGCCATGTAAAAAACTGGTTTTAGGGCCTCCGGGGAAGAGGCACTGAACCCATACACACTCAATAAACGAATTGAATCGAATATACATACAATAGAAAAGGACCCTTCTAGAGGGTCCACTCACTTTGACAATCTGAGGAGGAAGGCTCTGTACTCTGATGGAGGCTTCCTCACATGGAAGAAGGAGTCCGAACTCACAGAAGGCCTGAATAGGCGCTTGGTGAGGAGGAGCCCTGACCACCCCCCCTGAAAACAGATCCATCACATGGACCTGAACAGCACACGGAAGTCCTACCAACAGAGACGCGCACGGTGACGTACTCTATGGCGGGGGAATTCCTGCGGTGCACACGCCCAATATACCAGGCCGTGGGACCAGGAACTCCCTCCCCCCCCCCCCCCCCCCCCCCCCCCGTAACGTGCCGAACCGCCACGTGACGGGAACCTTGAAGGACAGGGGGTGTACCCCTGACCGACAGAACAATGGGGAGAGGAAAGGTTACCAGTTCACCCCTTTACGACCCCACACCCATGATACGATGTAACGACAAAAAGAGAATATGACACAGTCATAGTCAGCTCTATGAAGCGTTTCACAGCTCCACACAGCGCATGAGCTAACCTGCTATCTGATTTTTACTAAGGAAAAACACAGAATAGAGAGGGCTCTAAGAACCCCGGCCCAACATACACATGTGCTTCTGTGGCCAGTACAACCCAGTTGTAGGTCACATGACACACACAACCCATCATCACCTACAAAAAATGGCAAAAACACTCAACAGAGGAACGCCGTTTTTTTCACAATGAGAGAATACATCATTCTTGATTAGTATCGACCACAGGCCTTGCTAAGCACACATGACAGCAACCAAACCAATTTCCCTTTAGGAAATAAGTTTCTCCAGCAGATTTAGCACAACCTCAGCAATCAAGCTAAGAGTTACATCGTATCCCTACCACACAAAAGACACAATTAATGCACAACATGTCTGATAGGAGGATGAAAAAGTCCCCAGGGAACCGGGGGGGAAACACAATCCTCCTATTTTACCCTCAATACGGCCAGTTAAAACAGGAAAACCTGTTAATGTGTGAACACACTGTTCATTGTCATTACAGTCTGAGAAAGAACATTCTTTTACTCACTTGTCACCAAGCATAGCTTCATAGGTTAGTTACCTTAGTTGTGAGCATATAAACACCATGATGTTTCTCACACAACAACCAGATCCGATTTGCACGGAGAAGCTAACTGCCAGTGACAAAAAACAGCTCACACATAACCCGCAACGTATCCTAAATGCATTGCAACAACACACGTTTTGGGAAAAAACACCGTTATTCACAATACACTTAGCAAAGTAAAACCAGAAGACGTGTTATGAGGTCTGGTCAACCCCGTACCTACCCGGAACGCAGATCAGCGAAGTGCAGTCACAGACACCGTAGGAAACACAGCCGCTCCTGTGTTGTCCGAACTGGGTAGCGTCACCGCCCCAACCCGTACTACAGTCCCCCGTTGATGCAACCTTGCCGTCCAGGCTCAGGGCAGGGTCGACGAAACATCCCCTGTCAAGGATGACGTCGCGGTCAAGAGTGTAAAACATGTTAAAATCAAAGCACGTTCAACAGAATAGCCTAACGACGCACGCGATCAGAAGCGAGCTCACGGCGGCGCGCGAGAAGCTAAGCTACCCCGCGCCAGCCATGGCCCATAGTAGCAAGCTAACGTTACCTAGCGACCACGACATGCTAGCCCCGCAGCTAACAGCTGACTGGCTAATAGTAGGCCCTAAGCAGGCCATGCAGCGATCCAGCAGGCTAACGCAGCAGTTAACAGCTGACTGGCTAACCGTAAGCTATGAACATGTAAACAATGACATAACACTCACCCAGACAGGCCGCCGTTCTGAACCTCTCCTCACTTTTTAAGAGAAAAGAGAAAACAAGATGTCAACACCGCTTCACAACGGTGACTTTACCACATCCGACGGAATCAGCACAGTACCAACTGGCCTGTGTAGCTGACTTTGAACATGAATCTGCCGCTATCGCACATTACATGCACATATCCCCTCGTGAAGGAATACTCTCATTTGGATATGAAAGATGGGGCCTTAACACGGTGACAGAGAGAATCCACTCGTCCAGAACACACAGGGATCACCAGTGTCAATGGTCGCGGCCCACTAGTTAAAACTATAATGGTCTCCAGACCAAGGCCTTCTGTCGCCTAGGTGGCTAAACAAAGGACCCTAGCCTGGGGCCGGTTTCCATAAACTTTGTCAAGTAGCCCCCATAGCACTAACAGACAAGTGGAGCCCGCCAGCAAACACTACTCACCCAACCTGGAACGCACCGCTTCTCACAACAGCGGCATGTCCGACAGTTCAGCTGTGGCCTGACAGGTTTCACCCCAACAAACACAGCAAGGAACTGCAGTTGAGAAGCATGCAGCGGCGTGCTCCCAATACGAAAACCGGTGGAGGGTTTTTAGAATGATCATCATCTTCCAGACACTCCAGTACGAAGACAATATCGCCGTATTTTCTCGAAAATAGTGAGAGAGAAAATAAAGATATGATGTCAACGTATCCTTGTTTCCCAAAGCTGCTCCTAAACCTTTCTTCCATCATGGTGTCAAGTGTGGGGATCTACCGAGGCACTTCTTCCTTGTGGTGAAAGCGAGAAGGAGGAGAGTGGGTGGCCCCACCCCTGCTTATATGGGTAAGCTGATAGGGGTGTGGTCAGACAAATATTGGGATTAAAGGTACATTGTGGTCTTTATTCAGTGCGCGTGCACGTATGCGAGATAGTGCAGAGAGCGATGCCGAGCGAGAGCGATACGATACAGAACTAAGATTTTCGATCATTTAAAATGAGGACCCTGTAGACTCAACCACTAAATAGTTTATTCAAGGTAGCTGTTGGTACACGGTTGAGTCTACACAGTCCTCATTTCAAATAATCACAAATTTTTATTTTCACAATTGTTGTTGTTTTTGATTCCCTGTGTATGTGTCTTACAGGCGTCTTCACGGCCCCAGTGAGAGGAGCCTACAGCTTCACATTTACTGCAGCTGACAATAAATCAGGGGAGAACATGAACATCATGATGTATAAAAATGAACAGAGAATCTTTAATCTGTATAAATACAATAATCATGGAGACATTGTTAGTACTAAAGGCTTTGAGCACATAACTAATGGCATCATCCTAGAGCTGGAGGAGGGGGACATTGTGTACATGCGTATACCAGGTGGTAGATACAGGCTTTATGATACCTCAGACAACCCCAACATGTTCACTGGCTTCCTGCTCTATCCTATGTGACCACACTGACTACAACATGTTCACTGGCTTCCTGCTCTATGTGACCACACTGACTACAACATGTTCACTGGCTTCCTGCTCTATCTGACCACACTGACTACAACATGTTCACTGGCTTCCTGCTCTATCTGACCACACTGACTACAACATGTTCACTGGCTTCCTGCTCTATCTGACCACACTGACTACAACATGTTCACTGGCTTCCTGCTCTATCTGACCACACTGACTAAAACATGAGTCATTTGAAAGTAGATAGCGGTGTTGCTGCAGGACTGGTCTTTAAAAATTTGAATACATAAGTAAATAATGATGTGTTATATGTATAAATATACACAGCTTGGTTTAGCTCAGAAAAAGACAAATCATATGCAAATGTGTTTATGCCCTCTTACTCTATGCTGATAGGATGCAGGCAGCCAACTAGTTTAGACGATGGAAAGCTAAAATAGGAGACCTAGGGCAGAGAAGGAGAATGGTCGCTACAGTTTTACATTTCAATACACTATTATCTTCTCATATAAGAATCACGGAAAACACAGCTCTTGAAGAATAAGGGTTCAGGATCATCACATGTAAGAGGGAAACCTCAGGCATTCTTGTATGGAGCTGAACAAAAATACTTAGATTTCAGTTTAAAAGCCTTTATTTTCACATGTTTTGTGTAGAACAATAAAAAAGAATAAGCACCCGATGAAGACCTGAAAGGTCTTTTTCATTGTTGTACACAACAAGAATGTCAAAATAAAGGCTTAACTAAAATCTAAGTATTTTTGTTTCTGCTCCATGCAAGACTGCCTGAAGTATGTTCACTGTAAATGCTAGATCCCATGGTCTGGAAGGATGTTTTTAAATACATTTTAATTTGTAGATAGTGGGAGTGGTTAAGGTTAAGTTATGGAATAGGTTTATAAACAACTTTGAATGTGAAAAAGTTGACGAGTCACAACTTTGCAGCTTGGACAAAAAGTGATGACCTGTGTTTTCTACCAGTACCATCTACCTTCAGTGAAGACAGTGTGTTTGTCAGGCCTTTTCTTGACCCCATAGAGCACTCTTCCCCCTGTCAATAAACTCATTATCAATAATATGAGTCATCTGTTGAACTGTGTTTATTTCTAAGACTGTGGTTGCCTTGTTCCATTATGTGTAAACAGACCACGTCATGGAGTGGGGAGTTAGCTAGTCAAAATGAGTCTGTTTGTTAAATTCAAAGACAGGGCTTAGATATGATTCTACAGATGCCACAACTGAAATGAAGAAGTTATGTTATCGTTTGTCAATTTCCATAAGTCATTTCAATAAAGCTCTTGTTATTGTCAGTGAAAACAAGTAGCATTTACTGCTGTCTCACACAGCAGCAATATGTAATGTCAGTAAAATAGGACAATTAATCAAGGACTTAAGAAAAAACACTTTCAGATTGACACCCGAGTCATGAAACTTGCTGAGAACATAGAGGTCCAGACCTGGGGGACCCTGCTGTTTTTATCATGAATCTATCAATACAGACCGTATTAATTAATTTTGTGTTTATTTTTCAAATGTAGCCAAGAGTAAAGACCTTAACCCTATCAAAACAGCAGTCAAAGTGTATATTTTCAGCACTACGTTTGTTTACAGATGTTTTTAAGATTTACCGAAAATATGAATTTATCGTAAAAATGCTATATCTCTCTTTTATCGTAAAACCGTGAGGAAATGACTAAATCCAGATTTAACAATGCCATTGGAAAGATGAGCCTTTTCTCTATCCATAGATGTATGATTTGGCCATAATAAGGTCAAGTTCAAGGTAAAAATGGTTATGTATAATTCAAATGGATTATAATTTATTAGTGTATCTACAAATCCTTCTGTTTAATAATCTTCTTTGTATTCATTTGCTTAGATCTTTTGTACACTTGATCTACAGAAGGTGCTGAATGAGCTCAGTGAGGGAAATCTGTAGCCCCACAATTGTAACATGGTGTTATTCACCGGCATAGATGCAAGAAAAAATCATAACTTATATTCTCCTTTTTTTCATTATAATTTACTCAAGCCTAGTAACAGACACAATATTTCTGACACTGGGAATACATACCCCCCGGTCCCTAGATGTTCCTAGATACCATGAACATGCTAATTTACCTTGTAGAAGTGGAGCAATCTTCCATTTACTTGGGCATGTACCTTTAGGTGGGATTTCTGAAAATAGGGCTACAGCATAACAGGTAGAGCCCGCGTTTTATGCCCATTTGATATGATATGATACATTTATTTATGTTGCACCCCTCAACCAATAGCTACATCGGCCTGGGGCGCAGGGAAAAAAAAGAAAAAACAGAAAGACAGGAACAATACGAAAACAGAGAAAATACATGCAGGCCAACCAAGCAGACAGAGAACGGACGGACATAATACAACAGTCATACTACAACACAAAACTAGCTCATGGATTTTTTATGGCGAAAAGGTGGGTTTTGAGCATGGCCTTAAAAGTCTATAGAGTGCTTACAGATGTTATGTTTAGTGGGAGCTTGTTCCAGAGTTTTGGCGCTGCGACTGCGAAAGCCCGGTTTCCCTTCGTCACCAGTCTTGAGTGTGGGATTTTAAGGCAGATTTTACTTTTTAATCTGAGGGATCTGGAGCTTGTTGATTGGACCAGAAGCTCCTTTATGTAAGCTGGGGCGAGACCGTTTAGGGCTTTGTATGTGAACATACACCGGAAGCCAGTGTAGTGATGCAAGGACTGAGGAGATGTGGTCCCTCATCTTGGTGCCCGACATGAGCCTGGCAGCTGCATTCTGGACATGTTGAAGGCGGTTGATGTATTTGTCTGCCACACCAGAATAGAGGGCGTTGCAATAGTCCAGTCTTGAGAATATGAGAGTGAGGAGGGCCCTCTGAAGGTCCCTGGGGGAGAGGAATGTTGTTATTTTAGCGATGGTGCGCAGCTGGAAGAAGCAGGACTGTGCCACTGCTCGCACTCGTTTGTCGAGTTTCAGCTCAGAGTCAAAAAGGACCCCCAGGTTTTTGACCTGGGGTTTTCCCAGTCTAATATTTTAATTTCTGTGGGCTATTTACAAACATTTGCAAATGTGTTACATAGTGACGTAGACAAGTAACAGGCTAAGACAAGGCTGGACTACAAACGAGATGATTCAGGCCGTTGAGGAGCAGTGTTTACTGTTGGAGATAACAACTGCTTTTGGTGTGGACCTCAAGCTTTATACCGTTTTACATGCACCGCCAGATATATAACACACTAACTGATGACCCTGTGTCACCTACCAGTACCATCTAACTTTGTTCACTGATATATCAGTCTTTAGTGAAGACAGTGTGTCTAATCACACTATGATGACAGTTTAAATAAATTACTCAACATGGCCAAACCCGACTTGTGGCGGCGAGTTACAAGCATCCGAAATCGCGAATATGTTGCGCACTTCAGAAATATAGCTTTTTTGACTGCTTTGAAATGTTCTTTCTATGTTCCCTTATTTGCTAAACCTAATACAACTTGTAAATTAGTTAATTATTGTTATTTGTCCGATAGTATGTGTCCCAATGCTCGCCAAAAAAACGATAGTGCTGGTCTGGCTTTAATGCTTGGGGTGTGGTCTAGCGTGAATGGCTTGGCATTCAGTCATTACAGATATACTTGAGAGGTCTTGATTGATTGATTGATTGATTGATTGAAAACTCTATTAACAGATTGCAGAATGGGTACAGTACAGTACAGCTCAATACATACAATTGTTAAGGGGATGCAGACCAGAGAAAGACTTTCGTCGTGTTTACATCAGGGTCCCCCATTTTCAATTCATCGTAACATATATGACATACATGACATACAGATAGACAGTACTGCTACATCTATACATTTATGACATACCAGATTTGCAAATACAGTACTGTTTGTGATACAAAAAGAGTCCAGAAAGAAGAGTATATACATTTGATGTAGAAACTGTACATTGGATTGGGTAGGTGGGGGGGGTGGGGGTGGGGGGGACTGTACATTGGAGGTGGTTGGGTGGGTGGGTGGGTGGGGGGTTGGGTAGGAGTGGGGGGGGAGGTTGGGTAGGAGGGGTGGGTGGGGGACACTGTACAACTGTACAAACAAAACTGTACATTGGAATATTGACAAGACCATACTTGGTAATTTACTGTACATTGGAGGGGGTTGTGTTCGCACATTTATAATTTAATAATTTAGGACCTGCTCAGAGGTCATCATTCGGCACGCATGCGATGCATGAATGCGATTCGTATCTGCGATTAACCCATCCCGTCGTCCTTCCCCCCCAAGGGCAGCCGGGAGCAGACAGGCGTCAACATGAGCCGCGCCAGGGGACCAATCCAAGTGCTCCTGTCCGTCTTCGTCAAGGACGCCACAGGACTTTGCCGTGCTACCAACCGGTTAACCCCTTTCACTGCGACAATACACCGAAGGTTAACCCTTTCACGACCGTCGGTTGTGTGATAGTAAAGGGTTAACCCTCCGTCGTGTGGCAGTGAAAGGGTTAACAGTTATACAGTAAAGTACTGCACCTTTATTTTTTACAAGCAAGAACAAGAGCTAAGAATAAATGTAAAGTGCACACTAAAGAATTAAAACAACCAACTTAGCTAACAATCAATAATAATAATAATAATAATAATAACAATAACAAACAATAAAATAACGTGCAAATTTGCTTTAAAAGGAAATTATGTATTGTAAAATATGTTACACATATATAATTAAAATATAATATGCTAAATAAACAAACAAATAAATAAAAATTACAAATTCACTTTGTCTAAAGAACTATTTACATTCCACTCCCTATCATCACACTTCAAGGTTAGCCTGTAGCTCCTACTGGTTTCCATTTACAGTGCAATCCTTCTGGCCTTCCTCGCTGCAAAGTCATCAATCACATCAAATTGTCCAACTCCTGCCTCTGCTTGCTTCATCAGCTCTTGGTGTGGCAGGTCTTGGAAGTTGTACAAAATTGCATACCTTTCACCTTGGCACGTTTCTCGTCTTCTTCTTTTCTTCTCTTTTTATACTGGATGGCTTTTGCCTCTTCAACGCTCAATTCTATAAACACTTGACTGATACCCATCAATGCACAGCACTCTAGCATGTTCTGACTGTGAACACCTAAAGCTGAGGCTCAGACCGAATTTCTTTTGTGTAAAAATAATGGTTGCAGATATAGAGGGGGGCGCCAAAACTGCGCAGAGCAAAACAAATTTAAAATTTAAAATTTAAAATTTAAAATTAAAATTAAAAAAAATGTTGTGCTCTAGGCGACCGCCTATATCGCCTGTAGGAAGCTCCACCCCGGCCACATGAGAAACCTGAACTGTGTTTGATTAGCTGCTACTGGTAATCAGAAGAATAAACATGTAAAAAAAAAAATATATGGAATATAAACAGTAAAAACAAAAACAATCATTACATCAGTGTTCCATTTTATTTTTAACTTGTTAATCTTCACAAACACTGAAAAGGTGTTTTGCAGTATGTTAACTCATTCAGCGCCGGTGATTAGCCGGGTCTCGTTGTAGCTATGCCACGCTTTAAAGATAGGAGTGCGTCACCTTGTTTGTAGAGCTAGATCTATATTCTATATTATAGCTATGGAGACAATACTATAGTAATTTGACACTGACTTTCTTCCGTCCAAGATGCAAAAAAGAGAAAAAAATGTCATGCATACGTTCACACGTTATCCCGTGGTGAATATAAGTATAATTTCAGAGTGATCCGGGATAATTACTGGGAAGCAAGTAATAGGGCGCAACATGAATTCTACTATAACCGTTTCTTGCCTGGACACGCTACTATTTCCAAATCAAATGTATATAATACGTATTATGTGTAAGGGTCCACCTGTTCTAGGACCCTCCCCTCCTGTCTGTACTCCTCAACAACCCCCACCTTTGCACATACTCTTCCATGGACTTCCTCCACCTGCTGGACAATTCTCAACATTGCACCTTGTACATTTATGTCTGCTCAAACTGTGTGTCTTTCTGAGTGTTCTCACCATCCTGCTGTCTATCCCTGTGTACCTCTTGCCCCTTGTTTTCTCTTGTCTGGTATAGCTTGTGATTCTTGTCTATAGTGTTTTGTCCCCAGTGTGTTTTGTGTTGTTATTCAGTATTTTACCCCAGGGTGTTCAGTCTTTTCTTGTATGTTTCCTTCCAGGTTGTCTCACCCCATGTGTGTCTCGTTTTGCTAATTGCTCTGCTGTCTCTCTAGTGTTAATTGTTCCCCCTAAATCTGGTGTGTGTACCCTACCCTTTTTGTGGGTTCATTGTTTTCGGTCCCTGTTTGGTGTTTCATGTTTCAGTTCCATGTTTGATGTCCACGTCCTTCTTCATGTGCTGTTCTCCTGTGTTCCTAATAAGTTTCCTAGTGTCAATTTGTTTGTTCCACCATTCTTTGTTTTCGTGTAAAGTTTGTCTCGTTTGTTAGGGTTTTATTTGTAGTCAGTTGTTCTATTTTTCTTTGCCTGCCTTGCAGTGATTTTGTGTTGTGCCTTTGGACTTGCTCTCGTTTATGAGATTATTCTTTGTTTTGTATTTTGCCCTCTGCCAGCCTTTGCTGAGCTATTCCTTGTTTTGTTTGCTGCTGCCTTTGAAGTAAAGACATTTGTGATACTATTTACCGCTGGCTCCACGTCTCGTCTGCCTATTCTCTCCTCGTCCTGTTCAGCAATTGGGTCCTCGAAAACACTATCCGTACCATCATGTTTCATCATGAATGCATGAAAGGGGGGGGGGGGGGGGGGGTCGTTTCTGATGCTTTGAGCGCATTCATATTGAACACTAAAAACGCTGATCAGCTGGATCGGGATCAAAACATTGTTGGATCAAGCTGAAATTGATGTCAGATAGTCCTTACCTCTGGTAGGCCAAAAGGGTGGGGGTGTTTCTCTATATCTCAATCCGAACATGGTGTATAAAGAAAGGCATGACATCGAAAAGTATTTAACCCTTTCTGCTGAGGCTGTGTTTGTTGAAACCCACCAGGCCATTATTGCATGTATTTATAGACCTCCCAGCTTTAGCTTGTCTGCATTCAATGCTGATCTAACAAATGTTCAGGAAAAAGAAGGGAACAAATGCTATTTAATGGGTGACCTAAATATCAATTTTATAAACCATAAGAATGATAACTCAACTAAGGAGTTTATTGACACAATGTATTCCCACTACTTTCATCTTATGATTGCAGTACCAACCAGAGTGACGGAGACATCTGCCACTCTGATTGACAATATCTTTACTAATGTGTTGGATAAGAGCATGAAATCAGGAGTTCTGTGCATGGATATTGCTGATCATTGTCCAATCTTTCTCATATTATATAGGGAACATGAAAAGTCTCCAACTATGCTATATCCTAAATATAAGAGACGCTTTAATGAAGCTAGTTTGACCAGGTTTGGACTAGTGGTCGGCGAGTATCCATGGACAGATATCCTCCACTCTGTTGATGCACAAAAGTCTTTTACTTTGTTTTCTGAACGTATCTCCCAGGCCTATGACCTATGTTTTCCCCTTGTACAGGCATCTCCCAAGCCTCATCATAAACTGATCAAACCATGGATAACCCCAGCTATTATCAAATCCCTAAATACTAAACGTAGATTGTATAAAAAATATCTTCTCAATCCCACTCCATTTTATCTTGCTCAATTTAGGAACTATAGAAATAAATTAAACCACATTATCAGAGGAGCTAAAAAGCATTACTACAATATGGAATTATCTAAAAACAAAAATAACATGACTCTCTTATGGAGAACAATTAACTCTATCCTCAACAAAAAAAATAAACGTAATCAGTTGCCTAATGAATTTAAGGTTGATGGGGTTATTATCACTGACCCGCAATTAATTGCCAATAACTTTAATAACTTTTTCTCAGAAGTTGGTCCAACACTGGCTGCAAAGATTCCATTTAGTAACCATAGTCCCCTTCAGTTTATGAATCCTCCAATCAATGACAGTTTTAACTTCTTGCCGGTTACAGAGGATGAGGTTCGGGAGATCTTGATCAACCTGGGGGACTCTTCTCCGGGTTATGATGGTAATGGAGGCAGATTACTGATATCCATTCAAGAATCCATTGTGAAGCCATTATGTCATATTTTTAATACATCACTGGAGAAGGGAATCGTCCCACTGGAACTTAAAATAGCTAAGATCATCCCTATTTATAAAGATGATGACCCAGCCGTCTTCAACCATTACAGACCTATATCCATCCTTCCTACCTTATCAAAAATACTTGAAAAGCTGGTCTATAAAAGATTAATTGAACATCTTAATAAGCACAATATTATTTACACTCACCAGTACGGGTTCAGAAAGAAACATGCAACATATATGGCAATAACACATCTAATTAATGAAATATACAAAGCTAAAGACAGAAGGGAAAACACTATAGGTATTTTTTTAGACTTATCAAAGGCATTTGATACAGTCAATCACAATATCCTCCTGCAGAAGCTCTCACATCTTGGAATAAAAAACAATGCACTGCTATGGTTCACCAGTTACCTTAAAGATAGATGTCAGTCTGTATCCTATAATGGGATAAATTCTCCTTTTCTTCCTTTACTTTGCGGTCTGCCCCAAGGTTCAATTATTGGGCCTTTGTTATTTTTGTTATATATCAATGACCTCCCTAACGTCTCAGACAGGCTGTCGAAATTTTTATTTGCAGATGACACGTGTGTATTCTATTCACATAAAGATCCTGATACCATCATTAGGGTCATAAATGAAGAACTTAACAAACTGTCAATTGGTTTAAATGCAACAAATTATCACTAAACATTAAAAAAACGAATTTCATTTTTTTTGGTCTCAAATCTGTGATTTTTAACTCTTCATCTAAAGTAGTGATCAATGACATCCCCATAGCTAGGGTGTGTTTTACACGATTCCTTGGTGTTCTGCTTGATGAATCCCTATCATGGAAACCTCATATCACAGCCATAACTACAAAAATGGCCAAGAGTATTGGTATTCTTGGAAAAACACGTCACTTGCTGAGCACCGAGGTTGCCACAATGTTATATTACTCTATGGTTTACCCATATATCAATTACTGTAATTTAGTTTGGGGTAGTACGCATCAGACCAAACTTGAGCCCATATACCGTCTGCAGAAACGAGCTCTAAAAATAATCAGCTGTGTACATCGAAGTCATTCTTCTCAGCCTCTATTCCATAAGTTAGGCATCCTCAGTGTTTATCAAGTGAATCATCTTCAGACTGGTTTATTTGTGCATAGTTCTTTAAACAGAGCCCTTCCCCCTTTTTTTCATGACATGTTTGCCCACAATCACCAAATTCATAATTACCCCACACGTAGTTCCTGTTTGCTTAGACCACCCTTTTCCCGCACTTCTGACGCTACACAAATTGATGGTTATTTATCGGCGACTGCTATCGGCACATTTGAGCTTATCGGCCGACAGGCCGATAGCAGTCAACAAGGCACTTATCGGCCGATACCGATACCCGACCGATATATCGGTGCACCCCTAAGTGAAAGGGTTCATTTGTGTGACATTCCCCTATAAAAAAGCAACTAGCAAGACTATAGCCTTCATCACAGAAGAAACATGCTCAATCATACACTCACCAACCAAAACTATTAACAAATAGATAGTCAGTGACTACTCACATTCAACGTGCCACGTGCTACCCAGCTCTATGGTAATAAATGGTCCGGGACGGTGCTTCCCTTACAACCAGAAACAAAACACAACATGCCCCAAATATTAATAACCCTTTCCGGGAAATACAGTACCTACAGACCACCTCAAGTTCAAGTTCAAGTTCTTTAATAGTTGTCATACAGAAGTACAGAATACTTTCATACAAAATGCTTCTTTCTGTTACGCTCCAGAGACTGTGCTAGACAAGATAGTATCAAATAACATAATAACATAATATAGCATGAATTTAGAAGAAGAAAAATGAGGTCACAGTGTTCGGTATAGACATATGTACAATGTTCTGAGTTACCATATAATATACAATACACAATACTATGCAGTGTACTAATGTACAGTACTATCTAGTGCAAAGCAGAAATGGGATGAGGTACAATTTTAGGTACAATTTACAGTAAGGTGTACACCTAGCTCTAGCTCTGTACTATTTAAAAGCACAGTGCAGGACACACTCAAAAGGTTATGGCACCTCAGAGATGGCAGTGGACATGTATGACAGGACAAAGGCCATATGTAATGGCCTTGGGATTGAGGAACATACTACCAGCCAAAGGAGGAAGCAGAAAAGGATGGACGAGTATGTAGTTGAGTCATCTTGTGGCACAAGCTCAGACCTCAGCTCAGGAGATCAGCTGAGACAGAGACTGTTCTATCCAGTCCTCGACAGAATGCTGCAAGAGCTTGAGAGCAGGTTCTCATGAGTTGGAGAACAACTTATGAGAGGCATACAGGCATGTTATCCAGCCTCAGACCAGTTTCTCTCAGTGGAATTGCTGCAACCCGTCGCCACACATTAGAATATCCAACTACTGCCAGAGGAGATCACAGATGAAAAAATTATAGGATCAAATGAAAACTACTACTTACTAAAGATGGATGTTTAAAAGTACTAAAAACCAACAAAAAATATCAAACACTAACATGCACAGACAATGGGGATGCTGCCATCTTAAACTCTTTTTTTTTTTTTTTTTTTTAGCTCCGGGGCTCTAGGAGGCCGGGCCAAATGTGGAGGTGGGCCGGATACGGCCCGTGGGCCGTAGTTTGGGGACCACTGCTCTACAGGATGCCCTTACTAGTCTTAAATTGGTTCTTAATGCTAGTAAGACAAAGTTTGTGTTGTTTTCAAGAGCAAGGAATATTAACTTTGATGATGTGAGGATATCTACTGTCAGTGGCTCTTGTATAGAGAGAGTCACTGAGTATAAATATCTTGGCCTGTGGCTTGACGAGAAATTAACATTCAAGTTACATGTGGACAATCTTGCCTCTAAACTGAGACAGAAAATTGGTTTCCTGTACAGAAACAGATCCAATTTTCCTCTATTTAGTAGAAAAAGAATTGTTGAATCAGTCTTCTCATCAGTTTTGGACTATGGTGATGTAATTTATAGGCATGCTGCATCAACTCTTAAACCTCTGGATTCTCCATATCACTCAGCTATCAGATTTATAACTGGTGACAGATATGATACTCACCATTGTGTCCTGTATGATAGGGTGGGTTGGCCTTCTCTTGCAGAAAGGCGCAACAAACACTGGTATTTATTTATTTTTAAAGCCCTTATTGGTAAACAACCTGTTTATATCTCATCACTGTTAGATTGGAATATTGGAACCTATTCAACTCGATCAAATGACTGGATGGTTCTTAGGGTTCCTCAAATTTGTTCTGAGCTAGGGAAGTCAGCCTTTTCCTTTGATGCCTCTAACTCATGGAATGTCCTTCAACTTGCGCTGAAATTGGAGGTTCTCCCTTCCCTTGGAATGTTTAAAGGTATGATTTCAGACCATTGTGTGACTACCTGTAACTGTTTTAGTTGATATTTTTAAATTATTTTATTTTTTACTCTGGTGTTTAAATTTCTGTGAATATTGTTTTTATTATGTACTGTACAATTGTCGTTTCTGTAAATGAGGGAAACCTCAGATGCTTACAATTTTAAATAAAGGTTGAAATGAAAATGTCAAAGAATAGTTGGGAGGGACACAATCTTTCAAAACTTAAAATGCATTGTTGCATCTCTATTTAGGACGTATTTGATTTCAATTTCAATAAAAAATAAACAAAATCAAACACAATTACCACCAGCCAGATAAGGGCCCTTGGGCCCGATGTGTGTCTGTTTACAGGCAGCCATGCTGGAAGAGAGGACTAGAGAGCAAGGCTTTATTTAAACCATGAAACTAGTGTTTGAAGACGATTGTCAGAAGTTCTTCTGATGCAGATCACATTAGTTGGATTGCTGTGTTGTCAAGTATGTTGAGTTTTTAGGCAGATTTCTAAAGAATTTTAGGGTTTGAAAACCTGAATGAATATAATGGTATATCTCTCGAATGTGCTCTTTAAGTGGTCATATCTACTGAAGCTCTTCTCACACTGGTCACAGTAGTAAGGCTACTCTCCTGTATGAATGTGCTGGTGTTTCTTTAAGCCTCCAGAATGACTGAAGCTCTTCTCACACTGGTCACAGTGGTAAGGCTTCTCTCCTGTATGAATGTGCTGGTGTGACTTTAAAGCTCCAGAATGACTGAAGCTCTTCTCACACTGGTCACAGTTATAGGGCTTCTCTCCTGTATGAATGCGCTGGTGTGTCTTTAAGGGGAGACACTGCAGGTGAATAGGGTAAAAAAAATTACTAATAGATATCACAATGAAACTTCCCCAGTTGATTACTTATATTAAGACTTTTTTGTATTACAAGTTTTCTGAAATTGTATGTTTAAATATGCAAATGAGGCATGATCTACTTAAATATGCACTAATTTGCATATAATTCCAGGACAGAAATCTGAACATTGGATAAAGCCATTTTCAAAATTATAGTTTCATTTTGTTGACATATTAGAGCCAAAGGTTATTACAGAGGGGATTTTGGATATCTCTTTTTATCACTCCATAAATCAGAAAATACTCCATCCAGTCCATTTTTATGGTAAAATTCCATATTTCGCCATGTTTTTAGGAATAAAATGTGATATAAATCAGGGTATGAATGCGATATCAACAAACCCTTCTGTAAATACCTTCAGAACATAGATATGAATAGAACTGGAATGTTTGGTGTATGTGAGTGCTACTGAAGTGGAGATTTCTGGCTCAGAGTATGAGGAAAAACTCTTAAAACGAATTTTTGGGAAAACGCCTTCAAAGTTCTGTATTGTAAAATGCCATACTTTTTTTTTTAAACAGATATTTACAAACACAATACCTAATCAAACCATTAGTAATAGACAACCTAAACACATGCCTGATAACTGAATAATAATAATAATGATGTTATTTAACTGAACAGAACTACACACAGGCTACAAACAGTGTAGTACAGTGTAGTACCCCCTAATAGGCAAAACATATTTGAATAGATATCACTATGAAACTTTCCCAATTTGTTATGTACATATAAACTAAGAAAAAATATATTGCAAGTTTTCTGAAATGTATGTTTATATATGCAAATGAGGCACTTCCCCATTAAATATGTGCACATTTATGGATGCAATAAGGCAAAATGATGTAAAATAAACAACTAAATGTGTGTTATTGACGTTTTATTGTCACTAGTTTCATAGAAGACATGTTTAGGAAGCAAAATATAACAAAATCTCAAAATCAACAAAAAAAGTATATTTGACTATTCACCTGCAGTGTCTCGCCTTAAGCCTCCAGAACGACTGAAGCTCTTCTCACACTGGTCACAGTTATAGGGCTTCTCTCCTGTATGAATGCGCTGGTGTGTCTTTAAATTTCCAGTTTGATTGAAGCTCTTCTCACACTGGTCACAGTTATAGGGCTTCTCTCCTGTATGAATGCGCTGATGTGTCTTTAAGTCTGCAGATTGACCGAAGCTCTTCTCACACTGGTCACAGTTATAGGGCTTCTCTCCTGTATGAATGCGCTGGTGTACCTTTAAGTAGTCATATCTACTGAAGCTCTTCTCACACTGGTCACAGTTATAGGGCTTCTCTCCTGTATGAATGCGCTGGTGTGTCTCTAAGTGTACAAAGGTACTGAAGCTCTTCTCACACTGATCACAGTTATAGGGCTTCTCTCCTGTATGAATGCGCTGATGTGTCTTTAAGTCTGCAGAATGACCGAAGCTCTTCTCACACTGGTCACAGTTATAGGGCTTCTCTCCTGTATGAATGAGCTGGTGTGACTTTAAGGCTCCAGATGTACTGAAGCGCGTTCCACATTGGTCACAGTAGCAGGGCTTCTCTCCTGTATGAATGCGCTGATGTGTCTTTAAGTCTGCAGATTGACCAAAGCTCTTCTCACACTGGTCACAGTTATAGGGCTTCTCTCCTGTATGAATGCGCTGGTGTACCTTTAAGTGGTCATATCTACTGAAGCTCTTCTCACACTGGTCACAGTTATAGGGCTTCTCTCCTGTATGAATGCGCTGGTGTTGCTTTAAGGCTCCAGACTGACTGAAGCTCTTCTCACACTGGTCACAGTTATAGGGTTTCTCTCCTGTATGAATGCGCTGGTGTGACTTTAAGCCTCCAGATGTACTGAAGCTCTTCTCACACTGGTCACAGTTATAGGGCTTCTATCCTGTATGAATGAGCTGGTGTTCCTTTAAGCCTCGAGATGTACTGAAGCTCTTCTCACACTGGTCACAGTTATAGGGCTTCTCTCCTGTATGAATGCGCTGGTGTGTCTTTAAATTTCCAGTTTGACTGAAGCTCTTCTCACACTGGTCACAGTTATAGGGCTTCTCTCCTGTATGAATGCGCTGGTGTGTCTTTAAGCCGACAGAGGTACTGAAGCGTGTTCCACATTGGTCACAGCAGTGAGGCCTCGACTCATTCATATCCATTGGTCACAGCAGTGAGGCCTCGACTCATTCATATCTCTGCTTGTTGTTGGGGAGCAATGCAGCAATTGTACCTGGAGAGGAGAGAAGTACACCAATGAACAGTTCAGATCTTGTGTTTTGCATTTGTTGAGTTTGTATTTCTCAAGTTCTAAAAAAAATATGTATCCTCCAAATTTAGTTGCTGATGTGATTTAAAGTTGTTCAGTTCAGTTCAGTTCAGAGTTTTTATTTGCCACATGGAATAATACAATCATAGTTTCTTCATTAAAAAAAAAATCATAAATAGCCATTCCATGGACAAAAGGAGCAGGAAGAAGAATAAATCTTATTGTTACCTGCCCCTTATTCCTAAACTAACATGTATTTTCTTAATGGTCGGCGTATAACCTTATTTACACAAATAATCATTTATACCATTATAAAAGAAACACAATCCATAGTTAAACAAGAAACATTTAAATAATAATAATGATAAAGAATAAAGAAGAAAAGAAAGAAAAAAAAAAAAAAAAAAAAAAAGATCTCACTATTCAGATCACATTTTGATTTTCATACTGACTAAATATTTTTTTTTTATACATTTTTTTGAATTGATAAACACTGTTACATCCCTTAAGCTCGCTATGGAGAGAATTCCATAACTTTACACCAATAACTGAAGGACACATCTGTTTAAGTGTGGTACGTGCAAACTGATGTTTAAAATTGTATTTTCTCCTACTAAACTCACTTTCTAAATGAAAAAGATTTTGTAGTTTTTCTGGCAGTGTATTATTTCTTGCCCTAAACATAATTAACATTGTTTGAAACTTAACCATGTCTTCAAGTTTAATTATTCTAGATTTAATAAATAATATATTTGTGTGTTCTCGATAACTCACTTTATGTGTGATTCGTACAGCCCTCTTCTGTAGTATATATAATGGTTTTATATTTGTCCCATAAGTTTTGTCCCATACTTCAACACAATAACTGATATAAGGTGAGATGAGTGAGCAGTAGAGTGTTCTCATTGCCTCATACTCTAACACATCCTTTACTTTATTCATAACAAAAATACTCTTGGACATCTTTTTTTTAACGTGTGCTATGTGCGATTTCCATGTTAATTTATCATCCATAATCACACCAAGAAAACGAAATTCACTAACTCTCTCTATATCAGCTCCATCTATGGTCAGTACTATATTTTCATCTAGTTTTTGTTTGCCAAAAATCATAAATTTAGTTTTTTTCAGATTCAGTGATAGCTTATTTACATCAAACCATTTCTTTAGCTTTGTCATTTCATACACAATATATTCAGCTAGTTCCTTTAAATTATTTCCAGAACAAAAAAAATTTGTATCATCAGCAAACAAGACAAACTGTAATAGTTTTGAAACATCACAAATATCATTAATATATAAAAGAAAGAGTTTGGGCCCCAAAACCGAACCTTGCGGTACCCCACATTCAATCTTCATGAGCTCAGATTTGACATCTGCCAACTGCACATATTGTTGCCTATTGTGGAGATAACTACTCAACCATTCAAGAACCATTCCTCTCACACCATATGAAGGTGGTTTAAATTGTTGATGTGATTTAAAAGTGGATCTGCTCCAAGGGCGGTTATTGAAAATTGGCCAACATTAATCAAATACTGAGATAAAACCCAACAGGCCTGCAATATGACATTGTGGTTGTATTTGTACTTGTAACAATATCAATGTTGTTCCTAGTTTGTGTTGTTCTGGGGAGCAATTAAGAGTACACAGACCACTAGTACAGACCATTGAGTCTGAAATGATATATTCAATGGAATGGATATTATATTAGCAATATCAATTACATGTCAATTACTCCATGTATTGTTTAGCCAAAGAGTAGCCTATTGATAATTTGTTTGTAATATGTTTATCAGATCAAGAATTACAATCACTTTTTGCCTGTTTCCTTGAACAGTCTTATAGTATCCAGCAGAGTGCCACCCTATAACCTTCCAGTCTGCCCAGTGGTGCAGTGAACTGGGGAAGTGAAGAATCAAACACAGGGGACGCTGTTGCTCTCGTTCACATTTGTGTAATGAATGAATACCAATAATACTGTAGAAGAAAATGCATGGATTATATACCATAAAATCATAATTACTATTGATCTACAATTCAGTGATATTGAAGTCATGTAAGGACACAACTCTTCCCTTTAGGCTGTAAAACATTGACGTGGACAGACCTCTGTGGGAGGGGTTGCGTTTGTCTCCATCAAACAATATTCAAGCCAAATGTGTACAAAGCAGGACAAGATAACATAACCTAGAACATTGAAGGTCACCAGGATTTTTGAGTCAAGATCGGGGGGGGGGGGGGGGGGGGGGGGGTCGTCAAAGCCCATGATCTTTGTCCGATGATGTAAGATGGTATGATTTGAGGGAGGACACACCTATTTAAACTCGTCATTTTGGTCATGTGATCAGCTGGTCTTGAATGTCTATAAATATCAATGTATTGTGAAATACCGGACTCTTCTTTCCCCCTTCCTTCCGTTGGCCAGTTCCATAATCTTTCTATTCTGTTGTGAACTTCGGTATGGTAATAAAGTACCAGTTAATCTGATTAAGTCCAGCCTCGTCTACTTTCTTTAAGAAGCTTCATTCTCCTTCAATACCAATATCAAACACAAATCTGTTCAGTCAAGGCAGGATCTACAACTATGAACAAAGCGGGGCTCGCAACTCACGTTTGATGCTCCAAAGGGGTTTAATTTTGACAAAAATAGCAGATACAACGTTTCCACCCTTCCGGTCTTTTTCAAGTGCCGGAAGGGTGGAAACGTTGCATCTGCTATCTTTGTCACAATTAAACACCATTGGAGCATCAACAGTGAGATGCGAGCCCCGCTTTGTTTCATGTACTACTGTTTTACGTTTATAGCAAGGACACAGCCATGAGCGGTCGCAAATTCCTGAGCTCCCGGAGCCCTCGTCAATACAGCAAACAAAAGAGATTTTGCGCACATTTTCTCCTCGTTATGTTTTGGATAACGGATTCGTACCTCTACTCAACGATGAAGCATAACCAGACAGAAGAGGAGAGAAGAGCAAAAATAGAAAAGGAGGTACACAGCAACTTTTATTTCCAAAGCGGCACGGAGCATAAGCACCTGGCCGTGGGGACAGCGACCGTTCACGCAACATTAACGGCCAATCCTGAAAGAAAGAACAGACCCCCGAATGGCAGAATGGACCGAAATACCTTTTTGTCCCTTATCCTGCTACTCTCGGGAGACATTCATCTAAACCCAGGCCCGGTCTTGACCAGAACTCAGGCGAGAAGACTTGGTCTGGCAGCGCAAGAAGCGAGGGAGGTTACCATCGCGACCAATATCAACAACTCAACCTGTGGCTACATCCACTGCGCGGACGGCAACTCTTCCCAAATGACGCCGCAGCAGACGAGCACACGTGAGGCAGAGACGAGAGGAGGTGAACCGAGGGTCGAAACCATGACGACCATCCCGACGCGGGATTTAAACATCTCGACGCCCGATAGCCGGCTAGCCAGCGGAGCTAACGTCGAAAACATCCAGGAACAAAGGACTCTTGTTCCGAGTCCTTTGTTGTACCAGCACGGCGCGGGTCCCGACCCCCCCCTCCCCCCTTCCCACCCACGTCAACAAAGCCCCCCCAACCGGCAACCCCACGGACAAATCGCCTGATAAACTAGCCAACCTAGCCAGGCTGGCTATGTTTACCAGCCCAGGAGAACAAAAGGTTGCCGCCAGAAAAGACAGGACAAAGGACTCCCCCTCCCCACACACCAACACACAGACCTCACGGAGACAACAACAAAGCCCCCCCCCCTCCCTCCCCCACAGCAGCACCAGAAGACAAGTACCTGGAACTCGAAGACATCAATAACACAGCTAATAAAAACGGACTACACATCTTTCACCTTAATGTAAACAGCATTAAGCATAAGCTGGACGAATTAAGAAACCTGTTTATGAGCGGTAAGGTAGACATGCTTTACTGAAACTAAACTTGATCCATCTGTAACAGACCCTGAAATAGAAATAGAGAACTATACTATAGTCCGTAATGACAGAAACCAGTATGGAGGTGGTGTTTGTATGTACATACATAAGGACACCAAATTCATTACCCGTACTGACCTGCATCATGAGACAATTGAAACCGTATGGGTGGAAATTTTATTTGAAAGGGCAAAATCTGTTCTAGTCGGCACAATATACAGACCGCCAGATCAAACTGGCTTTTATGATACTCTGGATGTGTGCTTAGCTGGAGCTGAGGATGCGGAAAAAATTCTTATTGGGGATTGGAACACGGATATGCAACAAAAAAATGCACCCGTCTTCAAATCCTTCAATAGGTTTTGTGATCTGCACGGCCTCAGCCAACTAATCACCCAACCCACAAGGATATGTGAATCAACTCAGACTACCATTGACCTCATACTGACCTCTGACAAGTCCAAGATCTCCAGTAAAGGGGTTATAGCATGCGGGTTAAGTGATCATTATATGATATTCTGTACCCGCAAAAAGCTAAAACTAAAGGCTGGCTGTCACAAAACAGTCACATCTAGAGACCTCAAAACCTACTCTAGCGAGGCCTTTAACCTTGAACTGGAGAGTCTGGACTGGTCAGATGAACTCAATGGTACACTGGTTGAAGAAACTTGGCTTGGCTTCAAAACCAAATTTTCATCAATACTAAACAAAATGGCCCCCCTAAGAACCACCAGGGTAAAAAATCGCGCTGAGCCATGGATGCACACTGAAATACTGACCGCTATGAAAGCCAGAGACAAAAAATGCTCTGAGTTTCGTAAAAGTCAGTCAAAGCTTACCAAAAGCACGAGCAGTGAACTCCAAGACCACGTGACTGAACTCAAACTAGAAAGAAACAGACTAAGAAATGACGTAAACTCCATGATCAAAACTGCTAAAAAAAATTTCATCAATGACAAAACCGAGGAAAACAAAAATAAACCACGTGAACTTTGGAAATTACTCAACAATCAACTAGGCTGCAGTAAAAAACTCAAAACCAGGTTCTCAAACATAAACATAAAGACGGACAACACGCTCATCACAGACAAGCTGGATGTAGCCAATTACTTAAACACTTTCTTCACAAACATAGCCACAACACTGGTAAACAAACTACCCTCCCACTCAGGGCAGTATGGGGTAGAACACATAGTAGCATACTACATGAACCTAGGCGTCCACAAAGACAACTTCAAACTGGAAATAGTAACTACAGATGAGGTACTCAAAAAACTGAGCGCCCTCCAACCAAACAAGGCCACTGGCCATGACAACATCCCCTCCAAATTCCTCAGAGACACAGCAGCAGCCATCACCCCAGTCATCACACACATAATAAACCTCTCCATAAAACAGGGACACGTCCCCAAGGACTTCAAAATTGCGAGAGTAACACCCCTGCACAAAAAGGGCAGCAAATTAGACCCGGGTAACTACCGCCCTGTTTCTATCCTTACATCCATCTCGAAAGTCATGGAAAAAATAGTATACGAACAGATCGAAAAGTACCTCGCGGAAAAAAATCTAATCTACGAATTCCAATCTGGCTTCAGAACATCCCACTCCACTGACACATGCCTTCTCTACTTGAACGACCACATCAAACAAGAGGTGGACGCGGGCAAATACTGCGGCATGGTCATGCTGGACCTACAAAAGGCCTTCGACACTGTCAATCACACCATTCTGATTGACAAGCTAAAAGCAATTGGTTTTGATAGTTTATCAGTGAGCTGGATACAATCCTACCTGGAGGGGAGGGAACAGATGGTGGAAGTAAACGGTACCCTATCCCCCCCCCTCACAGTGAGCTGTGGTGTTCCACAAGGAAGCATACTAGGACCGCTACTATTCCTAATTTATGCAAATGACATGTCGTCAGCTTGTGACTGCAACTTGTTCCTGTTTGCGGACGACTCAGCCCTGCTGGTCTCTGACAAGAACAAGTTACAGGTTGAAAAAGCCCTCAGCTCGGAACTAGGCAAAATCTGCATATGGCTCGCCGACAACAAACTATCATTACACATGGGCAAAACAGAGTCCATTCTCTTCGGTTCAAATAACAAACTCAGCAAGACCGACGGCTTCTCGGTTACAGTGGGTGACAATATTATCACAAGGAAAGATGAAATTACCTACCTGGGTTCCATCCTAGAGGCTAATCTTTCCTGTGACAAAATGGCATCCAATGTAATAAAAAAAGTCAACCAACGAACGCGATTCTTGTACCGGATCTCCTCTCTGGTAAACAAGAATACCCTGAAGACTCTAGCAGGAGCACTCATTCAAGGGTACTACGACTATGCTTGCACCTCATGGTACCAAAGCACCTCAAAGGCACTAAAAAACAAATTACAAACATCTCAAAACAAGCTAGTCAGACTACTACTTGACCTGACTCCTAGAACCCACCTCACCCCTGCCCACTTTGACAACCTAGGATGGCTTAGAGTAGACGACAGAGTACAGCAACTTGCAATGGGCCTGGTCTACAAGATACACTACGCGACCAAGGTACCCATGTACATGTCAAAATACTTCCCAAAGGTCAGTGAATACCACGATCACAACACCAGAGGGAGCTCCACAAATCATGTAAAACCCAGATTCGGCTCAAACAAGGGACTAAACACGTTTCGCAATTATGCCACATCAATGTGGAACGCCCTGCCTAAAGCTGTAAAGGAATGTGAATCACTACCCACCTTCAAAAACACTCTCAAAAAACACCTACGTGAGACTGCAATTCGAAACTGGCCCCTACAAATGTCCTAACCTAGTTGTACAGTAAATTACCAAGTAAGGCTTTGTCAATATTCCAATGTACAGTGTAAAATGTGTGTGTGTCCCCTACCCAACCCCCCCCCCCCCCCCCCCCACCTCCAATGTACAGCCCTCACCCAACCCACCCAACCCCACCCCACCAACCTCCTCCAATGTACAGTTTCTACGCCAAATGTATATACACTCCTTTTCTGGACACTTTTGTATCACAAACAGTACTGTATTTGCAAATCTGATATGTCATAAATGTATAGATGTAGCAGTACTGTCTATCTGTATGTCATGTATGTCATATATGTTATGATGAATTGAAAATGGGGGACCCTGATGTAAACAAGACGAAAGTCTTTCTCTGGTCTGCATCCCCTTAACAATTGTATGTATTGAGATGTACTGTACTGTACCCATTCTGCAATCTGTTAATAAACTTTTCAATCAATTCAATCAATCAATTACAGTTTGGCTTAGCACCAAGGAACGGAGGATGTGCGTTATTTATTTTTCTGAAGGATCCACAATTATCACATTCTCTCTCTCTATATATATATATATATATATTAAACTAGATAGGACTCGTGCACATCTGGTTGGACCCCGACTGGAGGTGCAGGTCAGCGCAAGAGAGATAAATAAACTAAAAGGAGAAAACCTTCAAAGGAAAGAAGGGACCGCACACTCCAGGACTCGTTTTTGCTTATTTATTGTTTGCACAACGTGTTTCGCTGTCGCTTCCTCAGGTGCTATGCAGCAGGTGTCATCAATGATCATCATTATGTATAGCATGATCCACCCCACATCGTAATACATCAAGCCCATTGGCTACTCAATTATCACATTTCATTTGATGATTTTGCAGGATGTAATGCATACAACTCTTAGTATAAAAATGATGCATAGAGACCACATATATACATACTCATTTTTGAAAATTATATAATACAAAATGAGAGAAGTGACAAATCTTAACATATCAAGCCCATTGGTTACTCAATTATCACATTAAATTGTATCATTTTGTAGGATACATATCACTTTTATGTATAGAAATGCCTAGATACCACATACATACACAGACTCATTTTTGAAAATTATATATAATAAAGCAATATGAGAGAAGTGACAAATACCTAGGTCATTAGACCTGATAAATAGTTTAAAACAGACTTAAAACCACACCCATATAGGTTACACAGAACGGATAGTGGTTACAAAAATGGATTCAGCTCGAGGGATTCATTTAGACCATGGGGTTCCACAGAATTCAAAGTAAAAATCCAGTACGCTTCCCTTTGTAAGAGAAGCTTTACTATATTACCGCCCCTCGGTGGTAGGGTGACTCTTTCGATTCCAATGAACCTTAGAGAGGCTGTGGAACCATGATCTCTCTCCTTATAGTGTCTCGCAATGGCATAATCCATATTGTTGTTCCTAATGGCTGCCTTGTGTTCTGCTATTCGCACCTTCAAATTTCGTTTTGTTTGTCCAACATAGACCTTACCACAGGGGCATTTCAGCATGTATATCACATGAGTGGTGTTGCAATTAATAAGGTCCCTTATTTTATATTCCTGCCCAGACTGTGGGTGGTAGAAAACTTTTGTTTTCATAGTGTTTGAACAATGGGTACATCGACCACATGGATGGTTACCACACAGCTCTGTTAGCCAGTTAGAGTGACTTACTACAGGGGATTTATACATAGAATTGACTACAGCGTCCCTTATGTTTTTTCCCCTTTTAAAACAAAATATTGGTGGTAATGAAGAAATGTTTTTTAAAAGAGGGTCACATTTGAGTATGTTCCAGTGTTTGTCAATAATGTTTTTAACAACTTGAGATGAAGTACTATATTCTGAAACGAATGTGACTCTGTTACCAGGGGTGTCGCTTTTGTCAGATTCCAAAATAGTTTCCCTCTGTACATGTTTTGTCTTATTTCTGGCTGTGTGCACCACTGATGCCTTGTATCCCCTCTGTTCAAATCTGTTACTCATTTCATCTGCCTTCCTTTCTAGGTCTGTGGGATCACTACAGATACGTTTAAGGCGCAGGAATTGTCCGTATGGGATATTCTCTACCATACGTCTCGGGTGATGACTCTGTGCATGTAAAATAGTGTTACGGTCTGTTGGTTTACGGAAGATAGTAGTGTTCAGGTTTCCCTCATTGTCAGCTGATATCCGTAAGTCTAGGAAATCAATATGTTCTCTGCTGTGTACCATCGTGAATTTTAAAGTGTGATGTGTACCATTGATATACTCCCTGAACTGGAATAACTCATCTTCCGAGCCAACAAACACCATGAGAATGTCATCTATGTACCTTTTCCAAAAAATTACATTTTTCAAGAGGGGCGAGGCATCTTGGTTGTGGATAAACTGGGATTCCCAGTGGCCCATAAATAGGTTGGCGTAATTAGGTGCAAATGCAGAACCCATGGCAGTACCCTGGATTTGAATGTACCATTTATCATCAAGCATGAAGTAATTAGATTTCAAAATAAAATTCGTCAAGCTGAGTAAAAAATCAGAGGAGACTTCATCATTTGTACCCAGAAAAAATGACATAGCCGCCAGGCCGTCCTCATGTGGAATATTAGTATAAAGACTCTCTACATCAAAGGATACTAGATATGCATTCTGTGGGATGGAAGTCTTTAACGACTTCAACACATCCCTAGTATCTGCAAGGTATGAAGGTAATGTCTTTACAATATCTTTGATAAAATAGTCTACAAATTGACTTAGAGGTTCTGATAAAGAATTGTTTCCTGAGACTATGGGGCGTCCTGGCGGGTTTGTCAGTTTTTTATGAATTTTAGGTAATAGATAAAAAACAGGTGTGACAGGGAATTCAACTTTTAGGAACTCGTATTGTTTTTTTGTGATGTTCTTACTTTTAAGTGCATCATCTAGTATTTTATCTCTGTCTGTCATTAACTGTTCAACAGGGTTGTGAAGAAGAGACTTATAAAATGCAGTATTGCTAAGTTGCCGTGTGGCTTCATACATGTAATCATTGACATTTTGTATTACAATAGAGCCACCCTTATCTGCCGGCTTGATAATAATTTTGTCATTTTTTCTCAATTCGTTTAGAGCTCTTCTTTCAACCTCAGTTACATTTTGATGCTTGATTGTCTTGTCTGATGATTTCACAAATGTCTGGATGTCTCGCTCAACTAGTTTACTGAAAGTGACCAAGGTAGGATTCAGAGTACTAGTGGGACAATAAGTTGATGATTTCTTCAATTTATTCATAGGATTAGTAGATATAGTCTGATCAGTATTTCTAAAAAGGTGTTTAAGGTGTAACAGTCTGAAAAATTTGTAGCAGTCCACTTTTAATTTAAAGACATTCACCTTATTTGTTGGAACAAATGATAGACCTTTACCTAATACCGATTGTTGGGCTGGTGTGAGGGGACAGTCCGAGATGTTGATCACGGCCTGTTGCTCCTGCTCCTGGTGACGACAGATGGCGGGTTGATGTCTTTTCTTCCCCCGCCTCGTCCTCTTCCCCTGGTCCCTCTTCGTTGGTTGTTGTGTCGTGAGCCGTACCGTGGACGTGCGTCTAAAAAACGCGCATCCTGGGAATGGGTCGAGTCACTTGACAGGGCAGGATCAGACTCCTCGGTTGTGTAGTTTCCTCTATTCCCCTCGTTGTGTGGGAATCGCTCCCTCTGGCGTGAGGCTGCTGGACGTCGTTCTTTCCACGCCGAGTCACTTGTCAGGGCAGGATCTGACTCCTCGGTTGTGTAGTTTCCTCGGTTCCCGTCGTTGCGTTGGAATCGCTCCCTCTGGCGTGAGGCCGCTGGACGTCGTTCTTTCCACGCCGGTTGTTGCCACTTGTAGACGGTCCCTCTCTTGAAGTCCTCAGCATGTCGTTCGAATTTGTTCCTTTTAAGAGTTTTAAGTTCACTCTCAAACTTCTGGAGGTCATCTTTCATCTTGCGTTCCAGGTTTGTGAATTCATCAGAGTCCAGTTTCACAACCAGCTCGTCTTTAATACGTTGAGCCTCTCGTTTGGCTTTGTCAGCTTCATTTGCGGTTTGTTCAATAGTAAGCAATATCAAGTCCATGGAGCATTTATTCAGTACTTGCTCCCATTTTTTTATAAAGTCGGGGTCCTCTCTTCCAAAAGCAGGTTGCTTGTGGATTCTCAGGCCGCGTGGAATCTGCTTGGCTTTCCAATATTCAGAGAGTGCAATCGAATGCCACTTTGATCGACACTCTTTAATGTATGAGTCCTCTAAAGCAGTCTTTAACTCACTTACGGCCGAGTAGTCCATGTGTCTGTCTTCACCATCAAATAGAGACTGCTGTGACAAGATCTTTTGAGCCTCTGTGTCACTAATCGACAGGCATTGAGCCTGAGATAGTTCTCCGTCAAACATCACGGACCCTTTAGAGTGCGACGAGACGATGTGGTATCTTGCTGGGGATCCACGCGAACAATTAAACTAGATAGGACTCGTGCACATCTGGTTGGACCCCGACTGGAGGTGCAGGTCAGCGCAAGAGAGATAAATAAACTAAAAGGAGAAAACCTTCAAAGGAAAGAAGGGACCGCACACTCCAGGACTCGTTTTTGCTTATTTATTGTTTGCACAACGCGTTTCGCTGTCGCTTCCTCAGGTGCTATGCAGCAGGTGTCATCAATGATCATCATTATGTATAGCATGCTCCACCCCACATCGTAATACATCAAGCCCATTGGCTACTCAATTATCACATTTCATTTGATGATTTTGCAGGATGTAATGCATACAACTCTTAGTATAAAAATGATGCATAGAGACCACATATATACATACTCATTTTTGAAAATTATATAATACAAAATGAGAGAAGTGACAAATCTTAACATATCAAGCCCATTGGTTACTCAATTATCACATTAAATTTTATCATTTTGTAGGATACATATCACTTTTATGTATAGAAATGCCTAGATACCACATACATACACAGACTCATTTTTGAAAATTATATATAATAAAGCAATATGAGAGAAGTGACAAATACCTAGGTCATTAGACCTGATAAATAGTTTAAAACAGACTTAAAACCACACCCATATAGGTTACACAGAACGGATAGTGGTTACAAAAATTAGATTCAGCTCGAGGGATTCATTTAGACCATGGGGTTCCACAGAATTCAAAGTAAAAATCCAGTACGCTTCCCTTTGTAAGAGAAGCTTTACTATATTACCGCCCCTCGGTGGTAGGGTGACTCTTTCGATTCCAATGAACCTTAGAGAGGCTGTGGAACCATGATCTCTCTCCTTATAGTGTCTCGCAATGGCATAATCCATATTGTTGTTCCTAATGGCTGCCTTGTGTTCTGCTATTCGCACCTTCAAATTTCGTTTTGTTTGTCCAACATAGACCTTACCACAGGGGCATTTCAGCATGTATATCACATGAGTGGTGTTGCAATTAATAAGGTCCCTTATTTTATATTCCTGCCCAGACTGTGGGTGGTAGAAAACTTTTGTTTTCATAGTGTTTGAACAATGGGTACATCGACCACATGGATGGTTACCACACAGCTCTGTTAGCCAGTTAGAGTGACTTACTACAGGGGATTTATACATAGAATTGACTACAGCGTCCCTTATGTTTTTTCCCCTTTTAAAACAAAATATTGGTGGTAATGAAGAAATGTTTTTTAAAAGAGGGTCACATTTGAGTATGTTCCAGTGTTTGTCAATAATGTTTTTAACAACTTGAGATGAAGTACTATATTCTGAAACGAATGTGACTCTGTTACCAGGGGTGTCGCTTTTGTCAGATTCCAAAATAGTTTCCCTCTGTACATGTTTTGTCTTATTTCTGGCTGTGTGCACCACTGATGCCTTGTATCCCCTCTGTTCAAATCTGTTACTCATTTCATCTGCCTTCCTTTCTAGGTCTGTGGGATCACTACAGATACGTTTAAGGCGCAGGAATTGTCCGTATGGGATATTCTCTACCATACGTCTCGGGTGATGACTCTGTGCATGTAAAATAGTGTTACGGTCTGTTGGTTTACGGAAGATAGTAGTGTTCAGGTTTCCCTCATTGTCAGCTGATATCCGTAAGTCTAGGAAATCAATATGTTCTCTGCTGTGTACCATCGTGAATTTTAAAGTGTGATGTGTACCATTGATATACTCCCTGAACTGGAATAACTCATCTTCCGAGCCAACAAACACCATGAGAATGTCATCTATGTACCTTTTCCAAAAAATTACATTTTTCAAGAGGGGCGAGGCATCTTGGTTGTGGATAAACTGGGATTCCCAGTGGCCCATAAATAGGTTGGCGTAATTAGGTGCAAATGCAGAACCCATGGCAGTACCCTGGATTTGAATGTACCATTTATCATCAAGCATGAAGTAATTAGATTTCAAAATAAAATTCGTCAAGCTGAGTAAAAAATCAGAGGAGACTTCATCATTTGTACCCAGAAAAAATGACATAGCCGCCAGGCCGTCCTCATGTGGAATATTAGTATAAAGACTCTCTACATCAAAGGATACTAGATATGCATTCTGTGGGATGGAAGTCTTTAACGACTTCAACACATCCCTAGTATCTGCAAGGTATGAAGGTAATGTCTTTACAATATCTTTGATAAAATAGTCTACAAATTGACTTAGAGGTTCTGATAAAGAATTGTTTCCTGAGACTATGGGGCGTCCTGGCGGGTTTGTCAGTTTTTTATGAATTTTAGGTAATAGATAAAAAACAGGTGTGACAGGGAATTCAACTTTTAGGAACTCGTATTGTTTTTTTGTGATGTTCTTACTTTTAAGTGCATCATCTAGTATTTTATCTCTGTCTGTCATTAACTGTTCAACAGGGTTGTGAAGAAGAGACTTATAAAATGCAGTATTGCTAAGTTGCCGTGTGGCTTCATACATGTAATCATTGACATTTTGTATTACAATAGAGCCACCCTTATCTGCCGGCTTGATAATAATTTTGTCATTTTTTCTCAATTCGTTTAGAGCTCTTCTTTCAACCTCAGTTACATTTTGATGCTTGATTGTCTTGTCTGATGATTTCACAAATGTCTGGATGTCTCGCTCAACTAGTTTACTGAAAGTGACCAAGGTAGGATTCAGAGTACTAGTGGGACAATAAGTTGATGATTTCTTCAATTTATTCATAGGATTAGTAGATATAGTCTGATCAGTATTTCTAAAAAGGTGTTTAAGGTGTAACAGTCTGAAAAATTTGTAGCAGTCCACTTTTAATTTAAAGACATTCACCTTATTTGTTGGAACAAATGATAGACCTTTACCTAATACCGATTGTTGGGCTGGTGTGAGGGGACAGTCCGAGATGTTGATCACGGCCTGTTGCTCCTGCTCCTGGTGACGACAGATGGCGGGTTGATGTCTTTTCTTCCCCCGCCTCGTCCTCTTCCCCTGGTCCCTCTTCGTTGGTTGTTGTGTCGTGAGCCGTACCGTGGACGTGCGTCTAAAAAACGCGCATCCTGGGAATGGGTCGAGTCACTTGACAGGGCAGGATCAGACTCCTCGGTTGTGTAGTTTCCTCTATTCCCCTCGTTGTGTGGGAATCGCTCCCTCTGGCGTGAGGCTGCTGGACGTCGTTCTTTCCACGCCGAGTCACTTGTCAGGGCAGGATCTGACTCCTCGGTTGTGTAGTTTCCTCGGTTCCCGTCGTTGCGTTGGAATCGCTCCCTCTGGCGTGAGGCCGCTGGACGTCGTTCTTTCCACGCCGGTTGTTGCCACTTGTAGACGGTCCCTCTCTTGAAGTCCTCAGCATGTCGTTCGAATTTGTTCCTTTTAAGAGTTTTAAGTTCACTCTCAAACTTCTGGAGGTCATCTTTCATCTTGCGTTCCAGGTTTGTGAATTCATCAGAGTCCAGTTTCACAACCAGCTCGTCTTTAATACGTTGAGCCTCTCGTTTGGCTTTGTCAGCTTCATTTGCGGTTTGTTCAATAGTAAGCAATATCAAGTCCATGGAGCATTTATTCAGTACTTGCTCCCATTTTTTTATAAAGTCGGGGTCCTCTCTTCCAAAAGCAGGTTGCTTGTGGATTCTCAGGCCGCGTGGAATCTGCTTGGCTTTCCAATATTCAGAGAGTGCAATCGAATGCCACTTTGATCGACACTCTTTAATGTATGAGTCCTCTAAAGCAGTCTTTAACTCACTTACGGCCGAGTAGTCCATGTGTCTGTCTTCACCATCAAATAGAGACTGCTGTGACAAGATCTTTTGAGCCTCTGTGTCACTAATCGACAGGCATTGAGCCTGAGATAGTTCTCCGTCAAACATCACGGACCCTTTAGAGTGCGACGAGACGATGTGGTATCTTGCTGGGGATCCACGCGAACAATTAAACTAGATAGGACTCGTGCACATCTGGTTGGACCCCGACTGGAGGTGCAGGTCAGCGCAAGAGAGATAAATAAACTAAAAGGAGAAAACCTTCAAAGGAAAGAAGGGACCGCACACTCCAGGACTCGTTTTTGCTTATTTATTGTTTGCACAACGCGTTTCGCTGTCGCTTCCTCAGGTGCTATGCAGCAGGTGTCATCAATGATCATCATTATGTATAGCATGCTCCACCCCACATCGTAATACATCAAGCCCATTGGCTACTCAATTATCACATTTCATTTGATGATTTTGCAGGATGTAATGCATACAACTCTTAGTATAAAAATGATGCATAGAGACCACATATATACATACTCATTTTTGAAAATTATATAATACAAAATGAGAGAAGTGACAAATCTTAACATATCAAGCCCATTGGTTACTCAATTATCACATTAAATTTTATCATTTTGTAGGATACATATCACTTTTATGTATAGAAATGCCTAGATACCACATACATACACAGACTCATTTTTGAAAATTATATATAATAAAGCAATATGAGAGAAGTGACAAATACCTAGGTCATTAGACCTGATAAATAGTTTAAAACAGACTTAAAACCACACCCATATAGGTTACACAGAACGGATAGTGGTTACAAAAATTAGATTCAGCTCGAGGGATTCATTTAGACCATGGGGTTCCACAGAATTCAAAGTAAAAATCCAGTACGCTTCCCTTTGTAAGAGAAGCTTTACTATATTACCGCCCCTCGGTGGTAGGGTGACTCTTTCGATTCCAATGAACCTTAGAGAGGCTGTGGAACCATGATCTCTCTCCTTATAGTGTCTCGCAATGGCATAATCCATATTGTTGTTCCTAATGGCTGCCTTGTGTTCTGCTATTCGCACCTTCAAATTTCGTTTTGTTTGTCCAACATAGACCTTACCACAGGGGCATTTCAGCATGTATATCACATGAGTGGTGTTGCAATTAATAAGGTCCCTTATTTTATATTCCTGCCCAGACTGTGGGTGGTAGAAAACTTTTGTTTTCATAGTGTTTGAACAATGGGTACATCGACCACATGGATGGTTACCACACAGCTCTGTTAGCCAGTTAGAGTGACTTACTACAGGGGATTTATACATAGAATTGACTACAGCGTCCCTTATGTTTTTTCCCCTTTTAAAACAAAATATTGGTGGTAATGAAGAAATGTTTTTTAAAAGAGGGTCACATTTGAGTATGTTCCAGTGTTTGTCAATAATGTTTTTAACAACTTGAGATGAAGTACTATATTCTGAAACGAATGTGACTCTGTTACCAGGGGTGTCGCTTTTGTCAGATTCCAAAATAGTTTCCCTCTGTACATGTTTTGTCTTATTTCTGGCTGTGTGCACCACTGATGCCTTGTATCCCCTCTGTTCAAATCTGTTACTCATTTCATCTGCCTTCCTTTCTAGGTCTGTGGGATCACTACAGATACGTTTAAGGCGCAGGAATTGTCCGTATGGGATATTCTCTACCATACGTCTCGGGTGATGACTCTGTGCATGTAAAATAGTGTTACGGTCTGTTGGTTTACGGAAGATAGTAGTGTTCAGGTTTCCCTCATTGTCAGCTGATATCCGTAAGTCATACCTTGCAGATACTAGGGATGTGTTGAAGTCGTTAAAGACTTCCATCCCACAGAATGCATATCTAGTATCCTTTGATGTAGAGAGTCTTTATACTAATATTCCACATGAGGACGGCCTGGCGGCTATGTCATTTTTTCTGGGTACAAATGATGAAGTCTCCTCTGATTTTTTACTCAGCTTGACAAATTTTATTTTGAAATCTAATTACTTCATGCTTGATGATAAATGGTACATTCAAATCCAGGGTACTGCCATGGGTTCTGCATTTGCACCTAATTACGCCAACCTATTTATGGGCCACTGGGAATCCCAGTTTATCCACAACCAAGATGCCTCGCCCCTCTTGAAAAATGTAATTTTTTGGAAAAGGTACATAGATGACATTCTCATGGTGTTTGTTGGCTCGGAAGATGAGTTATTCCAGTTCAGGGAGTATATCAATGGTACACATCACACTTTAAAATTCACGATGGTACACAGCAGAGAACATATTGATTTCCTAGACTTACGGATATCAGCTGACAATGAGGGAAACCTGAACACTACTATCTTCCGTAAACCAACAGACCGTAACACTATTTTACATGCACAGAGTCATCACCCGAGACGTATGGTAGAGAATATCCCATACGGACAATTCCTGCGCCTTAAACGTATCTGTAGTGATCCCACAGACCTAGAAAGGAAGGCAGATGAAATGAGTAACAGATTTGAACAGAGGGGATACAAGGCATCAGTGGTGCACACAGCCAGAAATAAGACAAAACATGTACAGAGGGAAACTATTTTGGAATCTGACAAAAGCGACACCCCTGGTAACAGAGTCACATTCGTTTCAGAATATAGTACTTCATCTCAAGTTGTTAAAAACATTATTGACAAACACTGGAACATACTCAAATGTGACCCTCTTTTAAAAAACATTTCTTCATTACCACCAATATTTTGTTTTAAAAGGGGAAAAAACATAAGGGACGCTGTAGTCAATTCTATGTATAAATCCCCTGTAGTAAGTCACTCTAACTGGCTAACAGAGCTGTGTGGTAACCATCCATGTGGTCGATGTACCCATTGTTCAAACACTATGAAAACAAAAGTTTTCTACCACCCACAGTCTGGGCAGGAATATAAAATAAGGGACCTTATTAATTGCAACACCACTCATGTGATATACATGCTGAAATGCCCCTGTGGTAAGGTCTATGTTGGACAAACAAAACGAAATTTGAAGGTGCGAATAGCAGAACACAAGGCAGCCATTAGGAACAACAATATGGATTATGCCATTGTGAGACACTATAAGGAGAGAGATCATGGTTCCACAGCCTCTCTAAGGTTCATTGGAATCGAAAGAGTCACCCTACCACGAGGGGCGGTAATATAGTAAAGCTTCTCTTACAAAGGGAAGCGTACTGGATTTTTACTTTGAATTCTGTGGAACCCCATGGTCTAAATGAATCCCTCGAGCTGAATCCATTTTTGTAACCACTATCCGTTCTGTGTAACCTATATGGGTGTGGTTTTAAGTCTGTTTTAAACTATTTATCAGGTCTAATGACCTAGGTATTTGTCACTTCTCTCATATTGCTTTATTATATATAATTTTCAAAAATGAGTCTGTGTATGTATGTGGTATCTAGGCATTTCTATACATAAAAGTGATATGTATCCTACAAAATGATAAAATTTAATGTGATAATTGAGTAACCAATGGGCTTGATATGTTAAGATTTGTCACTTCTCTCATTTTGTATTATATAATTTTCAAAAATGAGTATGTATATATGTGGTCTCTATGCATCATTTTTATACTAAGAGTTGTATGCATTACATCCTGCAAAATCATCAAATGAAATGTGATAATTGAGTAGCCAATGGGCTTGATGTATTACGATGTGGGGTGGAGCATGCTATACATAATGATGATCATTGATGACACCTGCTGCATAGCACCTGAGGAAGCGACAGCGAAACGCGTTGTGCAAACAATAAATAAGCAAAAACGAGTCCTGGAGTGTGCGGTCCCTTCTTTCCTTTGAAGGTTTTCTCCTTTTAGTTTATATATATATATATATATATATATATATATATATATATATATATATATATATATATATATAGCCTTTCACATCAAATATATAACATTGCCCTTTAACCAATTTATTTATATCCATAGGACAAGGGCTGGACTGGGACAAAAATAATCTGCCCTGGCATTTTTGGCCCAGATCGGCCCACCACAATCGGTCAGACACCACCCACCAGTAGAGCTGCCGCGGTATTGATGTTTTCCTTACCGCACACATTTGCAAAATATTTCCTACCGCCGCGGTTATTACCGCACGCACACAAAAAATTTAAAAAAAAAAGTTTGAATGAATTTTTTTTTTTAGTAGTAGTCTACTCTTTATAGCATATAGCCTGCCTCTAGTCTAAATGTCTATCTTTAGAGGATGACTTTGCAGCATGAATATTGTTTGGGATTCGGCAAGCACGCATTAGTTATTGAAAGTGAAACACGGATTCGAAGTTTCCCCTCTGGTCGTGCGCAGTTCACTCGGTGTCGCGGGCAGGGGTGGTTACCCCTAACCCCCCCGACCCTTTCTTATTATTATTACTATAAAGTTACTACTTTATAATAAAGGCATTCGTTTTGTGGCATTAACATTATATAGTTATACGTTCAATAACATCAGCGTATTTACCGGACTATAGCAAGGCAAGCAATACTCTTCATATCTCAGTTCCTTTCTTTGCTCAGAGCGTGCTGAGTTGTCCCATTCTGCGGTCTGTTAATAAAGTTTTCAATCAGACAAGTGTATAGAACGAAGGGCTTTTATTATAACATTCGTTGCAGACAGTAAAATCATTATGTCTCATTTAGTACTCCTGAAGAGCGATGGTAGTCCACTCCGGCGGAGAGTTAAAGCTAACGTTATTAGCCGTGTTGTGATGAGCTGACATTCAGGACGTAAAAAACGTGTGACGCGTCTCTCTTCTGACCAATCAGTGGTCTGCAATGTTTCACGTGACTTTTCTGGTACCCAATAGGGTCGCTTGGAACCTCGATAGAGAAGTAGGGTATATCTGCAGAGCCGCAAGCCCAACGAGAGGAGGGTAATTTATTATTATTATTATAAAAAACAGCGGTGACGCGGTATTCAGCCTACTCTGCGGTGGCCGTGATGTAACAGCGATACCGCGGTAATGCGGTAATCGCGGCAGCTCTACCCACCAGTACACCATCCTTGCGGTCCCCTTAAATATGCGTAGTTGCGTACCTACTGTGCTATTCCCCCAAACCACTACAAAGCTCGGTAGTAAGTAGGGATGCACCGAATGGGAAATTCTTGGCCGAAACCAAATACCAAAAATAGGAAACAGTTGGCTGAAAAACCGAATGGCTGAATATGATTAATATAAAAATAAATATATATATATAATGTATTTTATTTTTTTACCAATGTTGTTCAGCTACCTGATTATGGCAAAATACATGATTATGGCTAAACTTAACTTAAATAATATTAATAATCACTATTATGGGGTCCATAAAACATTTATTCAGCACTTTTGAATGCACACATTCATTCCAGACTGACTGCTGAAAGATTGTACAATTTAAACATTTTCTCTTTGCATACAACAAAATGTGCATTAAAGTCAAGTGCATTTTCTTTTCTGTAGGATAACTACAACAAAGTGCATTCTTGGGCGGCCAGGTAGCACAGCGGACTAAGCATCTGTCTACCACTGCAGAGACACTGGTATCGAATCCGGCTGTCAGCGTTGCCTCCGGCTTGGCCGGTTGTCATACTGGCTCAATTGGCAGAGTCAGCGGGAGGGAAGCCGGTGGGTGGTAATCTGGTCATTGTAAAACAGCGACTCCTACAGGTCGGTCAGGGCGCCTGCACAGCGAGGGAGGGAAATGGTGAAGGTAGCGTGACCTCCCATGCGTTACACCTCGCCAATGAGAGTCCTCGCTGCCAGGTGAAAAGAGGGTGCTGGCTGTCTCCTATGTATCGGAGGAAGCATGTGATAGACTTCAGGGCTCCCTAGACCGACCAGTGGGGGGCACATGCGCGCAACGACCAGGAAGGGGAGGGGGGAATTGGCATAACGACTAAATTGGGATGGGAGGAAAATACAGAAAATAGGAGAAGAAAAAGTGGATAAAAAAAAAGTGCATTCATAACAAAGTGCATTCAGAACAAATTTTAAAACTGCATAAAGATCTAGGCCAGTAGATAATACTGGCAAGCTTCGCCAATATACCCCCCCCCTTTTCTCACTAATGGAACTGGTGTCGTGGAGTCACTCCGCTGTCTAGGGTACGGCTAACATTGGTTAGCTTAGCGGCGGCTAACATTAGTTAGCTTAGCGGCTATGATATGATCTGATAAAAAATAGGGAAACAAGTCCAGGCACGCACTCCAGGTTTTTCACATTTATTGGCAGCCTGAAATCATATGACGTTTCGGTGTGAACCAGGGTTCGAAATTAACGGGGGCTTGGGGCAAAATGTCCTAAAAAATGGACCAAATGCCCTCGGAAATCAGTTAAGGGGGGCAAAAAAAGCCCAGAGCGTCGGTTACAACACAGGAAACAGGATGTAGATTTTGGTCAACTTTTCGGGCATATATACACTACAGCATTAGACCAACTGGGTATTTACAGGATTTTATTTTATTTACAGGATTGGAGGTTATTTACATGCACAAGGGTGTGTGTGTGGTCTGTTACACAATGAAAGAAAGAGAATACAAACATATTACATACTCTGTGTGTTAACTATGGTATATATATAATGTACTGTACTGTATAATAATAATAAACAAATATTATACTGCTATAATACAAAGTATGTATAATCACAGGTTAACTGAACGAAGAAGCTAAAAGCATTAAGTGAGAGAGAGCTTGCAGAGCTGATGTCACGCTATAGCTTTCCTCAGAAGGCTATCATAGCCACTAGGGCTGTCCCCGACTAAGGATTTGGATGGTCGACTATGATTGGCCAAAATTTGCCGTTAGTCGACTATTGGTCGACAAAAAAAAGTATAATATATATATATATATATATATATTTTTTTTTATCATTCCATTTGGGCTGTGGGGGGTGCTTAATGTCTGAAGGAGTCGACTGAAGGCTTCTTGTCCTCTGCAAAAGCATGCAATTGGTCCACTGATGGATACATCTTGATATTTGTCTAGTCTAGTGTGTTCATTAGATGGGTGAAATCCTCTTTCAGTGCCCCTGTGCCTGTTTTCTTAGGCAGTTAGCCTCTGGTATGCGTGCCATTAGCGTTAGCCACGCTTCTAGGCCTCTTTTCTTTTGGAAAGAATGATAAAAAAAAATATATATATATATATATATAATTTGTTTTCTTTTTTTTATATATATATTCGACTAAGAGGTTGGCCAGTCGACTACGGCTCCTTTCGACCGATTAGTCGACTAATCGACTTATAGGGGTCAGCCCTAATAGCCACCATGGTAACGCACAGCATTAATGTGCGACATGCACACAGAGCCGAAGGGGTGCTTGAGCACCTGCCCTTTTTATGCCAATTATTATAATTATTATTTTTAAATATAATTTTTTTTTTATTAAGTTATACTTAGTTCCACCTAGGCTTGCCGCGGTAGTTAGTGTAGTTAGTGTTCAGGAACCCACTCGAGTAGAAGAAACAATCCCCACTACCACAATTAAAGTTTACCCAAATCAAAAACCCTGGGTAGACAAATCCGTCCGTGAGGCTCTGAAAGCGTGCACCACAGCATACAACGACGGCCTGGTGGCAGGCATGAAGTGCTTTGAGAAGCTAGTAAAGGGCTACATCTGCTCCTCCCTCCCCATCAACCTGGACCCCCTGCAATTTGCATACCGTCCCAACAGGTCCACGGAGGACGCCATAGCCCATGTGCTGCACACAGCAGCATCACACCTGGACAAGAGGAAGGGGAACTATGTGAGAATTAGGGCTGGGCGATATGGCCTAAATATGATATCACAATATTTTCTGACCTATCGGCGATACACAATACGCATCACGATGTTTTTCTTTTTTTCCCCAAACAATTCATTATGAGGCTTACCAAGACAGTATTTGAGTTTACAAGCCAAACATTAAAGACAAAATAAAATACCCATGCATTTAGCATTTTTATATTATATATTAGATTTAGATTATTGGATTATTAGATTATATATTGCATATATTTAGCAATGAGATATTATATGATTTAGATATGAAATATGATAAATTGAAAATGGGGGACCCTGATGTAAACAAGACGAAAGTCTTTCTCTGGGCCCTATTCCCCGTACCTCGTTCAACTAAGTCGATCAAGAGTCCCATTATCCAGATTCAATTAACCCGATGTTTGAAGCCGGGATTTTCCTGTTCCTCTAAGGTGGATTCAGTCTCGTTAACTCGAACCAGACTTGATACTCAGGATCAGTGCGCGCGCCCGCCTCAGCCGAGAAGGCAGCAAGTGTCGAGAGCAGAGATCCTGATTTTCTAACGGCATTGATTGATTGATTGATTTAAAACTTTATTAACAGATTAATAAATAGGCTCAATAGCCTCACCGACAAGTTAAATGCATAATCTATAGGCAAATTTTAAGTCCCTCATTACCCCAATCAATCAATCAGATTATATTTCTTTAAACGTGCCCTGCTGGCAGTAGGTTCATGGAATGGATAATCAAATGAGATCTTGCTAGCGAAAATAATTAGTTCAACAGTTTCAGAATAAGGATACGGCTCTCTTATCCATTGATGGATGTATGGTTGATGTTTCATTTGTCTGCCACCGTGGTCTGATGGTCGAGCATTTTGTCTTTCACACGGACGACCCGCGTTCGAATCCCACTTCTTCTAGCTTTCTTTTTGAAATGTAAATACTTCAATTTGGTGCACGTTGAGAGCTATATAAAGAATGACATCCTCAATGCATGTAGATTTATAATATTTTAACTTGAAACTAGGCTACTTTTGCGTATAATCATTAATATTATATTCCAAAAAAATCATATTGGAAACGCGGGGTCTCGAACCCGGGTCACCGGCTTGCCAGGAGTGAACACTGCCGTTGGACCACTGTGCCAGACGGGATATATCCATTGTGTATCCAAGACCATCAATGGACAAGAGACCCGTGTTTAGAATATTTTTCTTTTGAATGAAGTTTTATCTCTTTATTCTCAAATGCATTAATCCCAGTTACAATATCACAATAACGTGTGAGTGATGATACAATTCAACAATCCTCAGATTCCTCGTAATTCATAATCCACAAAAACCACAATCCACGCATAGACACTTCAATTTTATGCTTGAATGAAACACAATCCAGGCGCTCCCACAGCGGAGAATATGAAAGGAATCAGAGCCAAACGAGCGATAGGTTTCAATCATTAAAAATATCCCCGCAGGATTCACATTTGCAATGCTGCGCGTTGTTAAAATAACCACATAATGTGTACATCGCACCTAGCGAGCGCCACGGTATATATAACGTGCATTATTTAGGACAACGTGAATTTAGTATCAGCATTTTGGGTCTATTTTACATTTCAAAAGCCCCCTCTGGAAGAATGAAGCACAAAAACGTAATTCAGAATGGTATAATGCAGATCCTAGACTGTGAGAATCATTTCAGGAAGCGAGCTGTCATTTATTTGCGGGGGCGTGGCCATGGTTCATCCAGCTAACTGAACTTAAGCCTGCTCTCGACCAGGCTCAAACTTTTTGATCTGTTGTCATGGTGATTTGGACAATCGAGCGTCGGGGAACAGAAAGGTCCGGCTTAAATCAGGCTATACTGGAAATTATCCGGCTAACTCAGTTAGCCAGGTACGGGGAACGGGGCCCTGGTCTGAATCCTCCAGTCCACTGTTGTTGTATTGAGCTGTACTGTATTGTACCCATGCTGCAATCTGTTAATAACGTTTTCATTCATTCAGACGGCAAACAGAATCATTTTGATTGACAGTCGAGCACCTCTCTGGACAACCCTTTTGAAAATCTGTTTCTCGTCTGGCGTGTCCCTACACACAGCTGGGCCATAATTAATAGAATGGCCATGGTGCCATTTTACGAGGCGACCAGTGGCGGCGCTATTTAGTCAAAACTATTAAATCAAATGAAATGGCTCCTACAGGTACAATAATCAATAAGATGTTTCAAAGTATGTGATAATAAGTGAATGAGTACGCATGACACCAAACAGTATTAACATTTTTATTCTGTACTAAGGACAGAGTCAGAAAGAGAGGATATAGAGAATCAATTATTAATTTAAAATGCAAAAACAAAGAGGCGGTTAGGTGGTCGAGCGGAGATTGCGTTCGTCACCAGCCCCGGAGCTGTGAGCTTGGTTCGCCTGTTCGAATCCAGCTCACAGCTCCGGGGTTGTCACCAGCTTGGCTGGCCGTCTGCACTGATACAATTGGCTGTATCAGAGGGTGGGAGAAGCTGGCGGGGTGGGTCCGGGTCGTTGTAAACAGCGACTCCTACAGTTCGGTCGGGGCGCCTGCTAAGCGCGGATTGGACGTGAGGGGGATAGTGTGGTCCTCCCACACGCTACGCCCTCTCAATGAGAATCCGCGCTGCCAGGTGAAAAGAAGCGGTGATTGGCTGGACGTGTGTCGGAGGAAGCACGTGGTAGCCTCCACTCTCCCAAATGATCTGACTGTGGGGGGTAAAGCGCAGCGACCAGGAAGGGACTGGGAATTGGCATACGACTAACATTGGGATGGGAGAAAATCGGAGGAAAAATGGAGGGGGAAAAAGACCAATAAAAAATAAATAAAAAAAATGTAAAAACAAGCTGAATCCTTTTCCAACAAGGAAATATAGAAATAGACAAGACTAGAATAAAATGTATTCAAATATAAATCTTGGAAGCGAATTAGGAAATGGAGCAAAAATGGATTTATGGATTTCAAGATGGCCGCCATGTAAAATCAAGGTTCTGCCCATTAATAAATATCTTGGTCCATAGCGCGCTCAATATTACTGTACAAAACCTGCTTGATTATTGCCCCAAATAGCATGCAAGTTGGACAAATTGGGTATGTCTGGAAAGAAGAGGCTTGTGGGTACCTATAAAACCAATGTACACTCTGATATATTCATGTGAACGGCCAAGGGACCTTTTGGAAGATGAGCATGGCAGTTTTCTCTAGGTCAAAAATTTTACATAATTTTGAATCATTGCCTATTAAAACCCCCTTCCCAACAGTTGGTACCAATGGAAAGCTTAGCTTCTCTAGTTTACAGGGATACCAATACCTTTGTGTTCGCTCAAATATTGAGCGCGCTATGGACCAAGATATTTATTAATGGGCAGAACCTTGATTTTACATGGCGGCCATCTTGAAATCCATCATGATGACGTGGCCCCTACCCCAAAATGAAAGCTATGGTGATGGGGAACACGTGGAAAAAATGTGGTGCTTTTGTCCAGCGCGTCCAATTTTTTTTTTTGCTAAGCCACCGTACTATATACTATACTGTACAAAAAGAGCATTTTAAGAATAGACACATAAGTGAAGAAACAAGACACATTGCCCATTGTGTTTTGCAGTTGAATATGTTATTTAGCCATTTTTCATGTGTTTTTGTTCCATCAGATAAGCGTGCAACACTGTAACCTCAATGGATTATGAGATGGAGACTGGTAACTCTAAGAAGACGAGAGCCTCACTTTTCCTTTCCAAGAAATATATCACCATCTTCATCTTCCTGGGGCTGGCTGTCCTGATCCTGCTATATACGGTCCCGTATTTTAAGGTCAGAGCACAGTTATGACTGGGTCTACTAAAGATGGACCCTGTTTAATTTAACTAATGTCACAAATATATATATTTCTGGTTGTATTTTAGTTTATTTTGGCATAAGCTCCCGGTGCACCCAGGGAATGCACAGCATATAGAATCCCGGTAGACAGGATTTCACTGGATTCCAAACTCTAGCCGTGTTTTAACTTAATCTCAGAATACTCTGTCCTCTTCTTATTACAACATATTGCTATAAATGTTATAGCCATAATAAGTAATATATTTACATATTGTATAGAAAATGTACAATGTCTACGTCTTACAAATAAGTACATATATTGCATATTTAACTTGTCTACGTTTTCGGATTAACATTAAAGTGCCCCTGCTGGGGATCAAACCTTGGGCACCTGTGTGAGAGGCAAGTGCCTTTACATCTAACCCGAACCTTAGTCCTAACCCTAACTTTATATCTTAACCATAATGTTAAGCAAACATTAAAACTAACCATAACTCTAACCATAATCATATTATTGGTGTGTGTGGATAAGGGTGGGCGGGGGAGTTAGTGTAGTGGTGTGACCGTGTGAGCACTCATGCAAGCAAATATGTAAATATATTACTTACACAATACGTAAATATATTACTTACACAATACGTAAATCGATTACTTTCACAATACATAAATATATTACCATCAACCCTACTTGATCAGGATATATGATGCTTGGTAATGCCCTTTCCGACGTAGAGCCAGAATCTTGGTTAAAGATTATTTTGCAATGCAGGTTAATGAAACCAGGATTTGTTGTGTCCCTATCTTTTTTAGGTATTACTGATATTAAGGCCCCATATAATGTTGAGGGGAGATATCCTAATGTAAAAGCCTGGTTATATATCGTATTTGCTTTTGCGTCCCGCTCTGAGCCTTACGAGATACCTCCCATCTCCTGGGATACCTAATGTATCTCCCACGAACAACTTACATGCACCCCACCTGTATGGGGCCCCGCCCCTTATGGTGGCACAGCCCATATAACCATGACTCTGGTCATGAAACACCCTTCCTCTATTTTCGTCCCAGCGTAATGGATGCATGCACCATACGAGACTAGCGGAATGAAAAGATTAAGGAAGATTCGTAATGTTGAGGGCTTACCGGAGAGTTGTTTTTCCCTGGATTCTCCGGAGCTTGTTTCGGCGACACATGAGACCTGTGCTGGTGGTTCCTCGGCTGACGGCGACGGACCGAGGGGCAGCGTACAAGGTTTGGCTAACGGGTCGGCTTGTACAAAGGTGAGGTCTGTGTCAGTAGGCATCAATGTCGGTGTTGGTCATGCTGTGGAGTATGTTTCGGCACCAGGGCCGGGGCGGCTTGGCGATCGTTCCACTGTAGTGGGCGATGTCCTGGCGATCCTGGAACATGCTGTTAACGCTAATGCTACTACTACTTTTTCTGCTGACACTGATGTTGACGCTGGAATGTCTAATAATCCCCGCCGCGGGATTCCGCTTTTCCCTCCTCTTGCCAGCTTCATTAATGAAGGTCAGTCGGTGGTGGATGTGGGGGGGTTCGCTGAGCTCTATTTACCTTTTTTGCGGGTGAAGGGGCTGACGACGGGGTGCAGGCCGGGGGTACCTTGGCTAAGTAGCCAGGTAGCTTCTTTTTTGTGCCCAGGCGGGGATGAACGATGTTCCGCCCGGCCGTTGCTTGATAGCATGTCGGCTCGGAGGGTGGCAGTATGGACGAATGAGTGGTATACTGCTGCAGGATGGCATTTAGCGGCGGCCAGTGTTTTGGCTCAGCTGGCTACTTTCCTATCCAAGATGGCGTCGGGTTGTAGGTCTTTGGGTCCAACCGACACTATGAACGTGATTCATGTTTGTGGTGTTATAGAGATCTTGACTCAGTCGCAAGCTATAACTGCAGGGAGGATTCGGATGCTATCGACTTTGGTTGTTAGGCATGTTTGGTTGGAGCAGTCTCCTCTTGGGGAAGAGGATAGGTTTTCTCTCCTCACGACTCCTTTTTCCACAGATAGTCTTTTTGGGCGTTCTGTGGAGGCGCAGGCGGTTATTGATCCGGGTCCTACACCGCCTCACGCTGTGCAGCCAGGGGTGGGAGCACGGTCTCGTCAACGACTGTGGCGAGATCCTCGACAAGCGGCCATGTTTCCCCCGCCAGTGGTGCCCTGGTTGGAGAATCGACAGGGTATCGCAAGGCCGACAGTCTTGGCGGCCGAGGGATCGGCCATTTTGGGTGATTTCGGGTTTGGTAAACCAACCCGTCGTCATTTTGCCACGAGCAGCCCGCTCCCCGTTCAATCCTCTCTCTGGTACCCCCAGAAGCGGGGCTCTGAGCGTTCTCCTTTGGCTGCGGGCCGCGAACCTTCATTGAAGCGTATGCGGCCCCATTCTTCGCTTCTCATGGAGACAGGGGCTGACACCCAGTTGATGGCTGAGCCTGGGTCTGTCCGTGAGAATGTTCCGTCGTCGCGTGGTTCCTACACCGCAGGTTGTGGGTGGGTGGAACCTGGTGTTACAGCTGCCACTAGCTCCAGTGGTCAGCAGGGAGACTCTGTGCCTCTTCTGTTGAATGCTCAGCAGGGGTTACCCCGGCTTCGCCCTCGCCATGCGGGGTATCGCGCTGTTGCCTCCCACTCCCGTCAAACCGGCAGTGGTCTGCAAAGGAGAGGCGAGCGTGATTTGAGTGATAGCAATATCACTGCAGGGCTTCGGCGTGTAGGAGCCCATGGGGTCCTCAGGCCTTGCGTGTCTGGCTGCGGAACAACTCCTCAGCGTGTGCTGGAGGGGTGTTCAGGGGGTGAGTGTGTGTCCACAAGTTTTATGACCGCTCCTCCCGTATCAAACCGGCCCTTTCTGTCGGGGTCCCCCCTTGGGTGCTTTGCACGATGGGGGGGACCGGGCCAATTATCTGCTGTTCCTTGCGGCCCAGCGTCAGTTGACGGCGGGGGCGCTGTGGGATTATATTCACATATGGCGACGGGAATGCCCTTTGAATCGGTGGATGAGGAGAACGTTAGAGGCGGGGCTGGTTTTGCAGTTTGCGCGGCCCCATCCTCCGTTCTCAGGTTTGGTGCCGACCCTATTGTTAGGGTCGGGCGCAGTGACAGCCCTGGCCGACGAGATCCAATCTCTGTTGGCGAAGCAGGCCGTCGTTGTGGTCCCGAGAGAGGACGCAATGTCAGGCGTCTACTCCCGTTATTTTCTGGTGCCCAAGAAAACTGGGGGGGTCAGACCTATACTGAATCTGTCCATGTTCAATCGGTTGATTGTAGTGAGACCGTTCAGGATGTTGACCGTCCGACTCCTTCTGCTTGCTGTCAGGAGGGGGGACTGGTTCACCTCCATAGACCTGAAGGATGCGTATTTTCACATACCCATTTTCCCTCCTCACAGGAAGTTCCTACGGTTCCTGTTTCAGGGCGTAGCGTACGAGTACCACAGAATGCCGTTCGGTTATTCTCTGGCTCCCCGCACATTCACCAAGTGCGTGGCGGCTGCTCTGGGGCCTTTACGTCGTCGGGGGATACGAGTCCTGTTCTATCTCGACGACATTCTGCTCCTCAGCCGTTCAGAGGAGGTTGCCAGGTCTCATACTCGACTGGTGGTGGAATTCCTCACCAGCCTGGGTTTTGCTGTGAATTGGAAGAAGAGTACCCCTCTTCCCAGTCAACAGGTGGAGTACTTGGGCTTGACATTGAGGTCGAAGCCCATGCTTGTGACCCTCTCGGAGCAGCATCGGGGGGATCTCCGTCACGCGCTCGGGGGTTTCCGTCTGGGAGGGACGGTTACGGCGCTGCAGGTGATGCGTCTGCTGGGCCTTATGTCGGCGGCCCACACGGTGGTCCCTCTTGGCCTCCTCTTTATGAGGCGGATACAGAGGTGGTTTCTCTCTTTGAGAATAGATCCGGTGTGGGGCACAGGGAGACGGTTGACGGTTCCTTTGTCGATATGGGGGGATCTCGCCCACTGGGGGAGGCTGGGTATCCTCTCCGCTGGGGTCCCCATGGGAAGCAGTGGCTCCCACGTCACGGTTTTCACCGACGCCTCTCTCACGGGTTGGGGAGGGTCGTTTCGGACCCATACAGTGGGGGGCAGCTGGACGGGTCATGCCGACCCAGCTGTCCTGCATATCAATGTGTTGGAGTTGAAGGCGGTCCTCCTGGTCCTCAAACGGCTCGGCCACCTGGTGGTAGGCAAACACATTTTGGTCAGGACGGACAATGTGACGGCGGCGGCGTATATCAACAGGCAGGGTGGGACTCGTTCCGCCCGCCTGCTCCGGGTGGCGCGCGAACTGTTGCTATGGGCATCCCGCAGGCTGCGCAGTCTGCGGGCGCTCCACGTTCCTGGTACGGAAAATGTGGCGCCGGATATAATGTCTCGGGGCGGTCCTCGTCGCGATGAGTGGGAACTCCGCCCCGACATAGTCAGACAGATCTGGGATCGGTTCGGGGAGGCCTCGGTAGATCTGTTTGCGTGCCGACATTCTCACAAGTGCCCCTTGTGGTTCTCGCTCAGTCGAGCGGATCATCCCCCCTTGGGGGTGGATGCCTTCTCGACCTTTCCGTGGCCGCCCGGTCTTCTGTACGCCTTCCCTCCTGTACAGCTGTTGAGTTAGCTGTTGGAGCGGATACGGAGGGAGCGCAGGACGGTGATCCTGGTCGCGCCGGACCGGGGCACGTCAGTGTGGTTCCCGGTCTTAATCCAGCTTCTGGTCGCTCCTCCTTGGGTCATTCCGTGGTCAGCGACGGCCCTCTCGCAGCACAACGGAGTGCTTTTCCAGCCTCCGGTGTTGGGTCAACGCCTGGTGGTGTGGCTGGTGGGAGGGTGAGTCTGGAGAGGATGGATCCCGCGGTGGTTGATACCATCCGGTGTGCGCATGCTCCCTCCACTGTCGCGGTTTACGCGGGCAGGTGGCGTGCGTTCCAAGAGTGGTGTAAGGGGGGGGGCTGGGACACAGTCTCCTGCTCCCTGGATGCTGTTCTGGGTTATCTCCAGTCTCTTCTTGGTAGGCTGTCGGCTTCGACAGTGAGGGTATATGCGGCAGCTATATCCTCCTATCATGAGGGTTTTGAGGGGACTGTTTTGTTCAGCCACCCTCTTGTGAAGCGTTTCCTGCTTGGCGCTCGACGCGTTAAGCCGGTGCAACGCTCCTTGGCTCCGACTTGGGATCTTCAATTGGTCCTCGTCGGTTGTCCTTGGCCCCGTTTGAGCCGCTCGAGCAGGCGCCGTTGGGACAGCTGTCTTTCAAGACCGCGTTCCTACTGGCTGTCACTTCCGCTAAACGCGTGGGTGAGCTCTGTGCTCTCTCGGTACGTCCAGAGTGCCTGTCTTTTCGGACCGATTGCGGTGCCACTCTGCGACCTAATCCTGCTTTCGTGCCTAAGAATATCCGGAGTTCCTTCCGCTCCCGGGATATTGTGGTTCAGGCTTTTCGTCCTCCTCCTCACACTAGTGAGTTAGATGCGGGCCTTCACCTGTCATGTCCAGTCCGTGCTTTGGGGATTTACCTCAGCCGTACTCAGGACTTCAGGGTTACCGACCAGCTTTTTGTCTGTTACGGTGGGGCTCGTGCTGGTAAGGCACTGTCGAAGCAGTGCCTGTCCCATTGGTTGTGCGAGGGTATTACTTTCTGCTACACGTTGGCTGGGCAGGATCCCCCTGGGGGCGTCAGGGCGCACTCTACTCGTGGGGTGGCTGCATCTGCCGCTCTCCTGGGTCGGGCCTCGGTGGAGGACATCTGTGCTGCAGCTTCATGGTCCTCACCGGGCCCCTTTGTAAGGTTTTACCTCATGGACATGACAGGGGGTTCTGTCTCCCAGGCGGTTCTGGGGTCTGTGGCCTTTCCTGCTTCCCGTCCTTTGGTCGGGTAGCAGGAGTGTATGGGTATGGGCCACAGTGTGTTGAGTCACACGTGGTTCCGCCTGTACGGTGTGTTCAAGGGGTTCTAGTTCCCTCTTGTTCGCATTCAGGTGGAGTTGACTGCGCCCCCCCTTCGTTAGGAAGGATGGGGTGACAGGGCTCCCCGCACCCCTTGATGTGGGCTTACGGGTCCTCAGGGGGTACATCTGTCGGGTCTCGCGCCCGCTCTTCCCCATTATCTCGTAAGGCTCAGAGCGGGACGCGAAAGCAAATACGATATATAACGATAGGTTATGTAGATAACCTAGTTATATTAGTATTGGCTGAGCATCCCGCTCTGCGCGGCCCTGAGTTCCCTCTTGAGGGATCTTTTCCTGGGACGGGTTTTGGCGAGGAAGGGTGTTTCATGACCAGAGTCATGGTTATATGGGCTGTGCCACCATAAGGGGCGGGGCCCCATACAGGTGGGGTGCATGTAAGTTGTTCGTGGGAGATACATTAGGTATCCCAGGAGATGGGAGGTATCTCGTAAGGCTCAGAGCGGGACGCTCAGCCAATACTAATATAACTAGGTTATCTACATAACCTATCGTTATAACATTATACATTATTTAGGAGGTAATTTCCAAAAAACGGATATCTGCATATGAATGCAGAATCTGTAGGCAAGGGATAAGGTTTCTGTTTGTAGTCCGAGGCCTGGTCCGAGTTGTATTGTTTTGAGTGAGGATGGCACTTTTAGGCGGCAATTTCTATAGGAACATAATTTGGTTGCATGCAGATAAACAGTCCATGTGGGGAGCTATGGAATTATGCATGGAATTATTGGCCGAAATGTCATCTGGACCTGAAACGCCACAAGTATTGTGTGGAAAAACATTCGACTCTAGTAATAAAATTAACAAATTGCTTTCAAAGTTGGATTACACAACCTTGCATGGAATGTGTACCGTATGTACTTCTCTTTCTTTCAGGATGGCTGCCTGTAACATAGCAATCCTTATTTTGCGGCACATATCAACCATTGTTTTTCACATAGTAACTGTTGTCTCTTGCACAAAATAATGATTGCTATGTTACATGCAGCCATCCAGGAGGAAATAACTACACAGACATTCCGTGCGAGGCCTCTTTGGAATAACCACAGGAGTTGGCAATTGACTGTAAACAATGACAGAAGAGGAAGTCTGAGCAGCCAGAGGTTACACCTGAAAGCCTGAAACATTGCTCATTGCTTGTACAACCAAATTAAGTCGGTATTCTAACCAGAGTGCAATGTAACAATAAAGTGCATAGCAATATACAGTGTAATATGTGGAGTATATGAGGCTACAGAGTAAATATGGTAAGCTAATGTATACAGTATTATTATATACAGTGGTATGAATACAAGCCAGTGGTATAAATAATAAGAGTAGGTATGGAATATAATGTAGATAAAAGTATATACAGTGTGGGTAAAACACACACACAGTATATGATATATATGTATATACAGATGTAGACAAATACTTTGTATACAGTGTTATTGTACATTGCCATCATATAGTGTTATATGGATAGACTATAGATTTAGGAAGTTATGAGTACAGTGACATAGGTATGAGTACAGTGTAAGACAGTTGTAGAGTTCAGAGTTCTTACGGTATAGGTTGAGTATAGACAACAGAGGTCAGAGTTCTTATGGTATAGGTTGAGTATAGGTTTAGGTTTACTTTATTTGATCAAGGGGGACAGCGTACATTAATAAAACATTTTACAAATGTAAATGCACCCAATTTTTGCCAAAAGGTATATTCTCTGTTGGCTTTTGGCCTTTTTCTAATGATATATAAAATGATATATAAGTTCAAAATGTCACTCATATTACAGTAATGTCTGAAGGTATATTCTCTGTTGTGTCTTGGCTTTTGGCCTTTTTCTAATGCTCTGATTATAATTTTTTGGTCTCTTTTTTATTTCCCAGCAAAAATCTAGCTTATTTAACTATCCTGTTTATTATATGTATGTATAGACCTGCCAAAGGAAAGAAAGAATGTTTTTTTTTATTTTTAATCTTTTTTGTTATATGCCGCTGTACAATTGTTTTTGAACAAGAAAAAAAAATAAGATTGCATGTGTGAATCATTATGGAATGTAACTAAAGTAATGTGCAATAAAAATACTTAAAAAATTAACAATAGTATTTATTATATAAAACTGGTGGACAAAAACACTGTAAGCCCACTTCGACTTCCTGTCAGGAACCCCAATCAGAGTTGACCGGGCAGGGTTTGATTCACGGCAACCTGGTGATACTTCACACAATGAAGGAGAACGATATCAAACGTAAATAAATACCACTTCACACAATGAAGGCAAACGATATCAAACATAAATAAATACCACTTCATGAACTGAAGAAAAAGAGATATCAAACTTCTCACAATGAAGTAAACGGATATCATACCACTCTGTGATTCAACTTTATCAAACATTGGCACACGTGTGCATAACCACGCCATCCATATAATATCCCAGGTGGCCAAAAAGTTCCGGCCCATTAATGGCCTGTATCCGGCAGGCCGGAAGAAATTAGTCGGCCCAAGTCCGGCTGCCAGAGTCGGCCAAGTAGGCGGCAATGACTGACTGGCCAATTCCGGCCCGAGTACACTGGGCCAGGTCCGGGGTTGCCGGAAGCGGTGAACGTCCGGATCGGCCGAGTAGGCGGCAATGACTGACTGGCCGATTCCGGCCCGAGTACACTGGGCCATGTCCGGGGTTGCCGGAAGCGGTGAACGTCCGGTTGCCTAAAGCAGCCCAGATGCGACCGACACACGCTGGGCCAGGTTTGGTTGCCTGAAGCCTAGCCGACACTGCCAATGCAATACTGGTACTACACAGTAAATTACGCAGAGTAGATTTGACTCAAACTGAGTAAAGAAATTTTACTCAGTTTGAGTGAAATGTACTCAGTTTGAGTCAGCGGAATTTACTGTGTACCCATCTGCCAGAGCTACTCCACTATCTGCCTATGACCGTACATTACCGGAAATACAGTAGGAAATGGTTGATTAGTAATACAATGCCACATATCTTCCCTTTACCAATTCAGTATTGGCATGTCCCTCATTGAAAAATTCAGAAGTTTACATGCCGTCTCCTACCTCACTGAAATATATTCTCAATGTATGTGCATATTGTACACATCATTCTGCAGTGAAGCTCAAATATCAAGTAAAGTAACAATGCTACTTTTTCCAGTAAAAAATTACAACTTGAATAGATATTTAAACATTTATTAGCAAATGAAATATCATAACTTTACTGGGCCATTACACCCAAAATGAGGTTTAATCAAAATCAACATCACAATACATCATGTACAGATAGATTACTCAAATGCACATAAGCATGAATGATCAGTTTCAATTTGTTTCTACCTATGGTGGTAATTACTACCTTCAAAAAAATAAAAAATAAACATTTGAATATCCATTATTGCTCATTATGTAAATATACCTATACATATAGAATAATGTATTCTCTCTCTGTGAACATTAGTAAACATTTATTACCATAAAACAGGCCTTGAGAGATAATTACATGTAACAAAATAAAATAGTCCATACACGCAACATGGGTGTAAAGAATGAAGTGCAATTAGTCAAAAGTACATTTCTACTTTACTTGAGTAGTATTAGGTTTGCGGATTGGTCCTTGTGCAAGACTATAGATATATAATCATTGTTACAACTCAATAACAGTCTTCTCCCAGAGTCCATACCCAACATGTGTACCATAAAACAGGCCTTGAGAGATAATTAACAAAACATGTAACAAAATAAAATAGTCCATACACGCAACATGGGTGTAAAGAATGAAGTGCAATTAGTCAAAAGTACATTTGTACTTTACTTGAGTAGTGCGGATTGGTCCTTGTGCAAGACTATAGAAGGCGGGGATCTTTGATTAAACACTATCAGAAGAATAGACAGTCAGACATTTTTTTTGTACTTTTAACTAAGTACATTTAAAAGTAGAAACTTTAGTAGAGACTTTTACTCATGTGTTTTACTTGAGTACAATTTTGAGACGGTACCCATACTTTCACTTAAAACTCCCAACATTTTGTGAATTTAGCAGTCTTCTCCAGAGAGAGACAAGAAGATAGATACCAGTCTCCTCTCTGTGCGTCGAGTAGAAAGCTATCTGGCTGCATGTTAGCCTAGCTTAGTACAATGAATGGAAGCGGGCATGACTGGTTAGCCTAGGCATTGTCCAACTAACACCTCTCCCGAAGGCTATACACAGTCATGTCCGCTTCCATTCATTGTGCTAAGCCAGATAGATTTCTACTCAATGCACAGATACAAGACTGGTATACATCTTCTTAATTGTCTCTCTCTGGAGAAGACTGTAAGCATGAATATGATCAGTTCAAAATGTTGTCTACCTATGGTGTAGAGGAAACAATTTTGTCTTTCAGATCCTTTACTTAGGGATGGCTGGGGGATTTACTGTGTGTTTGCATGTGTATACGACAGTGGTTTGGTCGGTAGAGCAGTCGTCTTTATCCGGAGGTTCCCGGTTTGATTTCCCGCTCCTGGATAGATAGAAAGATAGATAGAGAAAAGTAGGGGGAGGGGACAGATAGTTAGTTCAGGGATGTGATTGTGCCTTAAGAAAAAAACATGAAAATCTTCGAAATGATATTATTTTATTTATATATTATAAACACTCCATTTGAATGAATGAACACATTTTATTTGTATAGATTGAACTGTTCCCAGGGAAGAGGAAGGTGGGAGAGGAAAGGGACAAAGAAAATGCATCAAATATCTCAGTGTCCCCCTAAACAATTTGAAGGGGCCGGGTCATCGGACCCCTCCCAAGTCATCCTGGCTCAAACACTAACGGATAGGACCTTATCTTTTCTTCTTTGCAACCAGATTGTGCAACACCTGTAACCGCCTCCTCTAGTCTTGCCTACTGCGAAGGGCTGCAGTTGGACTAATGGACTCTTTCGCTCTCTAGTCGATTTTGAGAATGAAGGTGCACGTGGTGACATTTCTCCATCTGCTTCTTGGTTATGTCTAGGTTGGCTTCTGTACCTCATGCTTGAGAGTTTGATGTTTCTACAGAGCGGTACACTGGTGTCACCAGGGTGGAGTTTTCAATACAGTCTTCACTGTGATAAATCAACAATTATTGGAAAGATTATTTGTGTCATGCACAAAGTATAGATGTCCTGACTTGCAAACACTAGTTTGCCAACATGAAATCTGTGGAGTGGTTAAAATGTAGTTTTAATGACTTCAACATTCAGTAAGTATGTAAATGTAGACAGACAGACAGACAGACCACAACTTACAAAGAATTAAGGAACTGCTAATTGTCTCAAGGCCCGATCTCTCCTTCCTCCATCTCTATCTGCCGAGAGCTGAAGCCACCTTTTAGTATAGCGCTCTACATCTGCATCAGATGCACTTTTAGTGCCCGCATTGAGTCTCACGGCCCCTAAAAAAAGACAAAGAATGGGACAGGTGAAGCCCTATCATAAGAAACTTCCATTAACTTTTTTTTTTAATGCTTTCTTGATACTCATCCAACTATAAGTGTTTTGAGAGTCGGTCAGTGATGAAGGCATTAGATTTACATCGGCTCAAAACTCAAATAAATCAAGGATGTGATTTTTCCGGCCTGAAAATGTGATCCACGTGAATCCACGTACATTTCCGTGCCAATTCATATTTAAAGTATACAGACATGAATGGTATCAATCTCCTCAACTCTGGTCAAGAAAGCAAATACGCATATTACCCAAAATGTTGAACTATTCCTTTAGAAGATTAAGAAACCATATAATAATAAAGCAAAACTTACTCAGTACAACATCTTTCATTGCAAGTGGCTCGAAGGCCTGCTTGCCATTTGCCCCACGCCAGTTAATTTTCTTGGCCAGCTGGTTTGTCACTAGTTTCGCCATAGTCCTCCAAACAGTTTCTTTAACAGTCAATCCCCCAGCCATCGCCAAGTGAAGGATCTGAAAGACAAAATTGTTTAGTTTCCTCTACTCAGGAGTGGTGGACCAAGAACATACCACCATAGGTAGACAATTGGAAACTGATCATATTCATGATAGCAAAAAAAAGAAGAAAAAGCATAAGGCCTAGTGCGTAGAAGTAGCCCTAATCATGATCAAGTAACCAAATATATAATAATAAATAGAATGGGAGAAAAAAAGTAGATTAAAAAAAAAGGGCCATAGGTCAAAAGTCTCAGCAAATGTCAATTCCTCAAATATACATTTTCACCTACCAATTTGTCCTTATAAACATCCTCCTGTGCAATGCGCTCATCAAGGGTTCTCAGGTCATCCAGGGTGGAAAGTGGTAACATCGTAAATGGAAGGCCATCTGGGACGCCTGTTGCTTCTTCCCAATCCAACAGTGCAGAAATGCTTCCGCATTCGTCACCGCAGGTACCGTAGTGGCGTGCGGTAATGCGCCTTTCATTTTCCTTCACGCAGCGCCCAGCGGCGGCGTGCTCGCTGAGGTGCGTGCGTGCGCCGGCGTGCTCGCGAGGTGCTCGCGCATGCGCATGAGATCCCGCCTTAACAATATATATAAGTCACCGCCCCAAATTCATTATCCAGAAATAGCTCAATTGGCAAGACCCCATGGCTGTGGATCCTACAGCTAGTTGCTGGTGAGTTCGAATCCCGTAAAATATATTTTTTTTAACGTGATTTTTTTTTAACGTGTATTCTTTCGCCGGTTAAGGTTAGGCATGGTTAAGGTTAAGGTTAAGGTTAGGCATTGTTTCGGAGTTGGTTAAGGTTAGAACGGTTAAGTTTAGGCGCTGTTAAGGAGCTGGTTAAGGTTAGAGTTTGTCAAAGAGAATGGCAATATTCTTTCTATGGTTAAGGTTAGGCATGGTTAAGGTTAAGGTTAAGGTTAGGCATTGTTTCGGAGTTGGTTAAGGTTAGAACGGTTAAGTTTAGGCGCTGTTAAGGAGCTGGTTAAGGTTAGAGTTTGTCAAAGAGAATGGCAATAGACAGCCTATTTCCGCGCGACAGCTCCCAAAGCGGGCCTGAAAAGAAAGGCGCTTTACCGTAGTGGCGTGCGGTGACGAATGCTTCCGCATTTTTGCACTGTTGGATTGGGAAAAAGCCACACGCATCTGGGACGGTTCCTGCTGCACCATTTTTTAGCAGTAAGGTGTGCATTTCCTTTATCATTTGATTAGTCGTTGCCACAGTAGTTAAAATCTCATGGAGAATAGCTGTAAAAAACAAACACACTTAACAAGTTAATATCTGAGATTTGGAAACACAGTAACATCACTACACAATAAACTCAAACCGGTCTACATATAAATCAGAAAATCTGACAGGTTTTAAAGAATGTATCCAGTCCAGATTATCTTAATTTGGAGGCCTAACCAAAAGTAAGCATATCTAAAATGTCACAAAAACCATATTACATAGGGAAATTGGGTGCAGAACTGTGGTAAACTAACGGTTCTGAACTGAGACACAAATATCCATTGTCTTGAGTCATGGTTCCCTATTTCGTGTCAAGGTCTCACCCCCCCAGATGCAACACTTTGAATGAGATGTACTGTGTAGTAGTAATTGCTGTAGAACACTTACGATCACAGTCGGTTTGGGTTAGCCTGGGCCGGGTACGAGGTGCCACACTAGGTGTGGGAGCTGTAGGACGGATTGGCGATAGAGAAAAGTAGGAGGGGACAGTTACAGTTAGTTAGATTGACAGTACACTGGTGTCATCACCGGTGTGGCTGTGCCACAGTGGATTTTTCAATACAGATATGCAACACTTGAGATTTACTGTGTAGTAGTAATTGCTGTAGAACACTTACGATCACAGTCGGTTTGGGTTAGCCTGGGCCGGGTACGAGGTGCCACACTAGGTGTGGGAGCTGTAGGACGGATTGGCGATAGAGAAAAGTAGGAGGGGACAGTTACAGTTAGTTAGATTGACAGTACACTGGTGTCATCACCGGTGTGGCTGTGCCACAGTGGATTTTTCAATACAGATATGCAACACTTGAGATTTACTGTGTAGTAATAATTGCTGTAGAACACTTACGACTTAGCCTGGGCCGGGTAGGGGTTGCCAGGCTAGGTGTGGTGGCAGCTAGGCGATATAGAGAAAATAAGTAGGAGGGGACAGTTACAGTTAGTTAGATTGACAGTACACACATTATATACTGAACTCACATACTGATAATATAACACACACATTATATACTGAACTCACATACTGATAATATAACACACATGATACTGAACTCACATACAGATAATATAACACAGCTCTCAAAGAGCACCTACGGGTGGCTGCAATTAGAAACTGGCCCCTGTCAATGTCCAAATCCGTCCCCCTCCCCCCTCCCATCTCCCCCTCCCACCAATGTACAGTTTCTTCCCCTTCGGATGTATATATTTTTTATGATCTCTTTTTACTACACAGTTCTGTATATCTGTGTCTTGTATGTCATAAATGTCCATTATGTCCTGATGAATTGAAAATGGGGGACCCCAATGTAAACAAGACGAAAGTATTTTTCTGGTCTGCATCCTCTTAGCAGTTGTTTTGTATTGAGCTGTACTGTATTGTACCCATTTTGCAATCTGTTAATAAAGTTTTCAATCAATCGATCATATTAAATAATATAGCTGCTGTTACTGGAGTTAATTGTGATCCTATTGAATAATATAGCTGCTGCATGTAGAGTACTGAACCTACCCTGGGGAACCTACTCTGGGTAAATAAAGGTTAAACAAGGATTATAACATACTGCAGACACTACAGCTAGATTATAACATGTAGAGTACTGCAGACACTACAGCTATTTAGGATTAAAACATATAGAGTACTGCACACACTACAGTTATTTAGGATTAAAACATGTAGAGTACTGCACACACTACAGATATTTAGGATTATATCATGTAGAGTACTGCACACACTACAGATATTTAGGATTAAAACATGTAGAGTACTGCACACAATACAGATATTTAGGCTTAAAGCTAAATTCAACTGGACATTTTAATGAAGCAGTCCATGAGCTGAGAGATAAAGCACAGCCGGCTTTCTATTCCATGACAAAATATATACAAACAGAAATACCAATAAATTTATTGAATGTGTTATTGAACCAATTGCACTCTATGGCAGTGAGGTGTGGGGTCCACTTACTGAACAAGACTTTGCTTAATGGGACAAACACCCCATTGAGACCCTGCATGCAGAGTTCTGTAAGATTCTCCTATACATGTCCAGAGGAAAACTACAAACAATGCATGCAGGGCAGAATTAGGCCGTTACCCACTAATACTAAAAATACAAAAAAGAGCAATTCACTTTTGGACACACCTAAAACAAAGTGACCCCCTCTCGTATCATTATCAAGCCCTGCAGCCAGGAGCTGAGGAGCATCAGGAACCCCCTTACCCAGCTGGTCCTGAGTCAGCAAACCTGCTCTATTAACACACCTCAGGAACAGAACACATCACCCAGCTGGTCCTGAGTCAGCAAACCTGCTCTATTAACAGACCTCAGGTACAGAACACATCACCCAGCTGGTCCTGAGTCAGCAAACCTGCTCTATTAACACACCTCAGGAACAGAACACATCACCCAGCTGGTCCTGAGTCAGCAAACCTGCTCTATTAACACACCTCAGGAACAGAACACATCACCCAGCTGGTCCTGAGTCAGCAAACCTGCTCTATTAACACACCCCAGGTACAGTAACAGAACACATCACCCAGCTGGTCCTGAGTCAGCAAAACTGTATTGTAAGGAACATGCTTACAATTAGCAATCCTAAGATAAACACATTTAAAAATGTTTTAATTAATAACAAAAGGTTTTCTTAAACGATCTGATACAGAACACTCTGTCCTACACACACACGCACACACACACAAACACGCGCGCACGCACACGTGCGGACACAGACACACACACACGCGCGCGCACACACACACACACACACACATGCACACACGCGCGGACACACACACACACACACGCACATCTTCTTGTCTGACTCTGAAGAAGACAGTTTTTCCATAATGTTGGTGTGTCCCTTTAAAGCAGTAGCTAACCCTGACTTCTACACATACAACAGTGTCATTAAAACAGTACCTGTGCTGGAATCAGGAACCAGGAGGAAGAGCAGCAGGATTAGGTTCATCTCTGTGTCCAGCGACCAGTCAGCTACTGTAATAATAATAATAACTTCATTTTATATAGCGCCTGTGTGTAACACATGTGATCTGAAGAGTCTATGTGAGAGTAGCAGCTGGTATTCTGTGTGTAACACATGTGATCTGAAGAGTCTATGTGAGAGTAGCAGCTCTGTGTGTAACACATGTGATCTGAAGAGTCTATGTGAGGCTAGCAGATTCAGATTCAGATTCAGAGTTTTTATTTGCCACATGGAAGCAATACAATCATACAGTTTTCATACAAAATCATAGATACAGTTCTACCATGAGCAAAAGGAGGAGGAAGAAGAATAAATATTATGGTTACCTGCTGCCCCCTATTCTTAAACTAAACAAGTATCAGTATCAGTTTCATTTGTTAATTTCCAACCATACAACCTATACAATACAAGACAACCACAAAACAGCACAACAACCACCACAAAACAATAGACAACAGCAACAACAGACACCACCCATGGTCCGAAAAGTGGGATGGAAGAAGCCAAGCCTGTGAACTTCCATTCCCTACACCCCGGACATCACCCGCTACACACACAACATGTAACACAGCTCCGCTTCCCACATTCCCCCCGACATCACAACAAGACAAACATGAGTCTGACCAGTCAATACATATTTTATATACATACTCCTTTTAATGCCAAACATCATATTCACCCTCCTCCTTATACCTTTCCAATATTCCTTTTTTTTTTTACTTTCTTTTAAACTGGTATATGTTTTTACTCAATTTAACCTCCTCGTCCAATCCATTCCATAATCTTACTCCACAAACAGATAATACACATAGATTTTAGAGTGGTTCTTACACCCGGTTGCTGGAGTTTCTGTTTCCCTCTAAGATTATAAATCCTGGTTCCTACCCTCTCAGTCAACCGATATTGGATGGGGGTTGGAAGAGAGTTATGTGAAGCTTTGAACATGATTTCGGCAGTTTTACTTTTGATCAAGTCCCATAATTTAAAAGCTGATGCTTGTAAAAACAATGGGGTAGTGTTTGTTGTACTTAGCATTGTACACAATCCTAATGGCCTTGTTTTGCAGAATATAAAGAGGTGATATATTGGAACGATAAGTATTACCCCATACTTCCAGACAATAATTTAAATATGGGACTATAAGTGCATGGTGAGAAGTGACCTTTGGTTGACAAAATTCTTGGATCGATACATAATCCCCACACTTTTGGCCATCTTAGATTTTACTTGACTGATGTGTGGTTTCCAGCTTATCCTGTCATCTATGATCACACCCAGGAATGTGGTTTGATTTACTCTTTCAATACATACATTGTCTATCATAATTTTCACTGTTATGTCACTATTGCGCTTTCCAAATAACATTAATTTAGTTTTACTCAATTTATTCAATGACGATTTATTCTCATCAAACCATTTTTTTTAACTTGATCAACTCCTGTGTGATCACCTGCAAAAGATCCTGCAAATTTTGCCCTAAACAAATTATATTAGTGTCATCTGCAAAAATAATGAATTTCATGATAGATGATACTCTACATATGTCATTAATGTATAATAAACAGTATCGGACCCAGAATTGACCCTTGCGGTACTCTGCAGACGATGTTCATCAGTGTTGACCTATGTCAATTTGTACAAATTGTTTCCTGTCTTCCAAATAACTTTCCAGACAATTTAGAACAGTTCCTCTAATACCACATCGATCCAGTTTTTTAATAATATACCATGGATCTATATAGTATCAAACGTACATGTGGTGATTTCCTCAATTAGGTCTGTAAGTGCCAATGAAGTTGATCTATTATGTCGGAAACCATACTGGCTGTCGGAAAGCAAGTAATTTTTTTCAATAAAACTGAAAAGTCTTATTGAAAAAAGCTTTTCTAGTATTTTTGAGAACTGAGGTAGGAGAGACTGGCCGGTAATTTGTAAAAGTATGTTTATCCCCTGATTTAAATAATGTTATTACTTTTGCTATTTTCATTTTATTTGGAAATTGTGTTCCTGTTTGAAAAGATAAGTTGCAAATGTGAGTTAGTGGTTTTATAATTCCCCCAACAATTTTCTTAATCGGCTCCATATCAATATCATTATAATCTTTAGATTGTTTATTCTTACAGTTCAATACAGTGTCCATTACTTCATTTTCATCTACCGGATAAAGAAACATTGAGCTTGAGTTGAAGTCTATCAGTTTATCCAGTGACCCAGTTGTGAATGTAATTTTCTCTGCCAATTCAGGTCCAATACGTACAAAGAATTTATTAAAACCATCAACCACCTCATCCAAGTTGCTTATGGACTTTTCATTTACAATAAAATTATCTGGATAGTTCACACCATTAGACCCCTTTCTGATAAGATTATTAAGCACCTTCCAAATACCCTTAATATCATGTTTTTTTTTTACTTTCTAGTAGATTGGCATAGTATTCCTTTTTACAATTTCTCATAATAATTGTTAACTTATTTTTATACATTTTATATTTAGACTCTGTTTCATTAGTTCTGTATTTAATAAATCTTCTATACAACAGGTTTTTCTTTTTGCAAGCATTTAATAGCCCCTTTGTTAACCATGGATTCTTTGTGGAATTTCTTCTCTTGTCCTGTTTTTTTATTGGACATTTGTTGTCATAAGATGCTTTAAATATTTCCAGAAGAGTCATAGGCGACATCAATATTATTTGCTTGGTATACTGTATTCCAATCCTGTTCAATTAAGTTATTTCTCAGAGCAGTCAATGACTCCTCACTTCTTACATGGCTATAGTTTACATTGTTTGCCTCCAGGACTTTTCTATACATAGTATCATACACAACAAAAGTTGTGACTAATGTCATTAAGTAATAGCCCACTCACAGTATTGTTATCTATTATGTTTGTAAAAATGTTATCTATCAGTGTGGCACTATGTGAAGTTATTCTGCTGGGTCTGGTGATTTTAGGATATAAGCTCATGCTGAACATAGTGTCAATGAATTCATCTGTCAATCTGTGTTTTGGGGGATTTAGCAGATCAATATTGAAATCCCCACATATGAATACATCTTTTTGATTATTTATAGAAAATATTTTTTCCATCCAGTTGTTAAAACACATTAATATCTGATCCTGGTGTCCTATATATACAGCTAACAACTATATTCTTCTTTTTTGCCAAGCTTATTTCAACTGTTACACATTCAAACACATTTTCTACTGCCAATGACATCTTATCCAACACTTTACAATCCATTTTACTATCAACATATAATGCCACACCCCCTCCACTTTGTTTTGTCTGTTTGTGTAAAACATCATAACCAGGCATATTAAGATCTGTACCTCTGTCAAGGTTTAACCAAGTCTCTGAAGTGGCTATTATGCTGAATGGTGAATTAAATTGCATCAAGTAATCCTGAATGTGCTCATAATTAGCATACAGGCTCCTACTATTAAAATGAATGAATGATATTTTGTGTTTCGCATCAATCATTTCATTAAATTTAGTTTCTGTATAATATCTGCAGTCTTTCTTAATATCTATAAAGATGTTATTATCTGGATGAATTTCATTCACCGTATTTTGATATTTATAGTCAGTATACTCAAACGTTTCAAATTCTACTCTCGTAATCAAAATTCGTGGAGGTTTCGTTCAAATTCTCACCCTCTATCAGGGATGAGTATTCATCATCATCATCGTCACCATTCATACACAACAATCCTAGTAAATTGGTAATATCGAAAGTGGACATCAGAGCGAATATCAAGGGGTTGCAAGCGAGAGCCACGGACAAGACCAACCAGCGGACAGACAACCGATGGGCAGAGAGAGAAAGAGAGAGAGAGAGAGAGAGAGAGAGAGAGAGAGAGAGAGAGAGAGAGAGAGAGAGAGAGAGAGAGAGAGAGAGAGAGAGAGAGAGAGAGAGAGAGAGAGAGAGAGAGAGAGAGAGAGAGAGAGACAGACAGACAGACAGACAGACAGACAGACAGACAGACAGACAGACAGACAGACAGACAGACAGACAGACAGACAGACAGACAGACAGACAGACAGACAGACAGACAGACAGACAGACAGACAGACAGACAGACAGACAGACGTATAGTTTAGCTTTAAACTATAAGTCATTGCTTATTAGGGATGGGTACCGAATTCGGTACTTTTAAAGGTACTTACCGAAACACATCGGTACTACCGAGTATCGATTCACGTGATACCGTAAAAGAAAGACATTTTTATTTTTTTTTTGCACTTTTTTTATATATTTTTTAACCTTTTTTATTTTCATGTCAACGTTCACACGCACAATATACATATCAGGGCCGACGTTCCACTATATTGGTTAAAGTTGCTTACTCGTGAGTAGTACGTTCGTTGATAAAGAAAAATAAGGTCCACAGCCGCTCCAGTGTAAAACAAAGATATCCAAATGGTTTATTTCTCTTCCACAGCGAAGTCTTTCTTTACAGAAGTGATCCTAAAGCTATTTTCCTAAATATTCACGTCACTACAAGGTAAGAAAACTGACACATGAAAATTCCTCCTCACCTGAAAGCCGTAAATCAACTTGCCGGCTCTTTCCACAGCAAAACGGTCTGCAAGGCACCTTGGTTGAGAGATGCAGGCTTCAATCTATGTTGTTTAGTCTATCTGTTCAGTACTGCTCAGCACTGTTTCAAGATACACAATGAGCTCTTCAGAGAGAATTGTTGAATATATAGAATGTTTGATTATGACAGCATACTGTGACATCACGAATGCTCTAGAATGTTCCATTATGACAGCATACTGTGACATCACAAATGTTCTAGAATGGTTGACTATGACATCATACTGTGACATCACGAATGTTCTAGAAGGTTCTATTATGACTAGGGCTGTCAGTTTATCGCGTTAATTAGATTAATTAATTACACAGCAAATTATCGCGTTATGAAAATTAACTCAAAATTAATTACACTTTTTTTCTTTCTTTTTTTTTATAATTTTTTTTGTATCTCATTCATTCCATGAGAATGTAGAATACGCATTTACAGATTTTTTTTTAATATGGTCCATTTGCATGTTTTTGGTATCTGATTATAGGGACATCTATGAATCTCAGGGAATGTATTCCCAGTGTCAGAAATACTGTGGGCTAGATCCACAAAGAATGGATTGCATGGTGCAAGTTGCACCCTTACTTACAATTCATTATGAATTGAAAATGGGGGACCCTGACGTAAACAAGACGAAAGTCTTTCTCTGGTCTGCATGCCCTTAACAATTGTGTGTATTGAGCCGTACTGTATTGTACCCATTCTGCAATCTGTTAATAACATTTTCATTCAATCAATCAATCAATCTGCGCAGTGATTGATTGAATGAAAATCTTATTTTGAGTCAATTGTAATGAACCAAATGAGAATATCAATACATTTTTTTTTTTATCTTTGACTGTGAATAACACCATGCTCAAATTGACCAGACCTGAAAAATCTAAGCAAATTAATAGATGGAAGATGATTAAACAGAAGGTTTTGTAGATACAGTACTGAATTCTGCCATCTGGACACATGCAATTTGAAATATGATTATAGAATATAGAATATCAGGCATAAAATGGTTATGTGATTCAAATGCGATTAATTAGATTAATTAATTACAAATCCTGTAATTAATTAGATTAATTTTTTTAATCGCCTGACAGCACTAATTATGACAAATAATACGGTTCAATGACTTTATCTAAATCCAATCAATATTCCTAATGCCGTTTCAATGTAAGGTTATAAAAATAAACATATAAACATTCATATAATACAATAACCTAAATATATAACTTTGGCTCCTCTACAATACACTTACCTATAGGATTTGACTTGATTCAACAACAAAGCAGTCGGGGCAATGGCAAGCCGAAAACGGTCGAAAGTGTAGTTATTTGAAGTTTGGATTTTTCTTTCCGACTGAGGTAGGTAGATTACATTTATAGAGACTAAAGTACCGAAAAAGGGTACCGTTGAGTACCGGTATCGATTCACAGGTACCGGTACCGTATCGGTTCAAATGTGAACGATAAATAAAGATCAAATCAAATCTAACTGAAGAAGTTATCCCTCTTCTAACAAGAGAGAAAAACGTATAGTTTAGCTTTAAACTATAACATCATTGCTTATTAGGGATGGGTACCGAATTCGGTACTTTTAAAGGTACTTACCGAAACACATCGGTACTACCGAGTATCGATTCACGTGATACCGTAAAAGAAAGAAAAGAAAATCTTTTTTTTTGCACTTTTTTTATATTTTTTTAACCTTTTTTCTTTTCATGTCAACGTTCACACGCACAATATACGTATCAGGGCCGACGTTCCACTCTATTGGTTAAAGTTGCTTACTCGTGAGTAGTACGTTCGTTGATAAAGAAAAATAAGGTCCACAGCCGCTCCAGTGTAAAACAAAGATATCCAAATGGTTTATTTCTCTTCCACAGCGAAGTCTTTCTTTACAGAAGTGATCCTAAAGCTATTTTCCTAAATATTCACGTCACTACACGGTAAGAAAACTGTATTTTCCCCGTCTCCAAAATCACCGCCGACTCGACACATGAAAATTCCTCCTCACCTGAAAGCCGTAAATCAACTTGCCGGCTCTTTCCATATGTATATGATGTATTATATGGATCTGGTATTTCTGAGTGTGACTGAAGCTCGTCTTCCAGATTTTGTGATATGGATATTGTGTTATTTCATGTTGTGATTTCAATATCAGATATATCATTCAGATATAGAGACCTGTTCGATATACGTCAGACTCAGTGTGCGCGCGCATCAAGGGGGCAAAAGGAACGTAATCCTGGTCACAACAACGGGGCAGACTACAATATATTTGCATTTGTTAGCCATGCTGGCGATCTAAACAATAAATCCATGCCCAAAGCTAGATATGTAAAAGGTGGGAGACTCACACTCACAGCCGTGCTGATTTGGCTAAATGACATCCAGTAGTTTTCGTTTGAAACAACCTTTAGTCAGGGGAGTGCCATGGGTTTCTCCATAGAGCCCCGTCGTACTTTGTTAGCGCAGGAGATCACCAAGGCAGGGGGCAACTTAGTCACGTGACTCAGATGATGGACCTTCAAAGCCTTGTTGTAAAGAAATAGAATGTATAGGCATATAGGGAAATTAATATAGGTTAATGTAAAATTAAATATCTATAAATATGTTCATAATAGTCTATAATGCATATCTCTCTATCTGGATAGGGATAGATACAGATAATATAATATGGACTTTGCATCCTTATGTATAATTTCAGGCAGTCAAAACAAGATTTGCAGAGGTGCTGGAAAGCGAGGATGCTGTCTTGGCTGCTGTGACTTTGCCCAAGTTCAAACTATGTTGGCTGCGGACACAGGATAGGAAGGACAAGGCCAAGGCAAGTCTGCCTTGTCCAAGAAGAAGATCAGCAAGCCGGTACCATCCCACCAACATGACACCTCAGCACAGACTCTGCCATAGAGGATGAGTTATTTTCCTTTGAGGATGAGAATGACACGTCTGATACTGCTGAAAGTCAAGTTGCAGATTATTTCAAATCAGGAGAACAAGGGATAGACTCTCTTAATGGATTTGCACTGATAAAGAAGATTTCACTCCGGCATAATGCAGCCACTCCATCCAGTGCCCCGGTAGAGAGACTTTTTAGCTTGGGGAAGCTAGTCTTGACTCCACTGAGAAACAGGCTATCTGACCAGAAGTTTGAGAAGCTTTTGGCTTTGAGATACAACCACTGGTTCAATGACAAGAAGGGGTGAATGGATAGCTAGATAGGGTAATTAACATTTTTGGTTAATTGCTTAAAGAGCATAATTTAATTTAGATGTATTGGCTGGCTGCAGCCTCTTGAAGTGAGATTGTCAACAATGGCCAGAGAAAGAAATTTGTTTTTATGGAGATGTATTTTTTTTATGTATTACCTGTTTACATTTGGATTCCTTTGTTTTGCTATACATTGCACTTTTCAGTTACATTGAAAACACCTCATATTGTTACACTGTTCTACTTTTTCGAGGAAGAAAATACTTGAAGTACAGTATACTGTTATCTACCAATTGTCTGAAGTTGTATTTTCACTACAAAGTTAATTTGTTATTTGTGGTATAGTGCTTAAAAAGCATAATTTAATTTAGATGTATTGGCTGGCTGCAGTCTCTTGAAGTGAGATTGTCAACAATGGCCAGAGAAAGATTTATTTGTATGGAGATGTATTACCTGTTTATATTTGGTTTCTTGATAAAAGGATAAGAAGCTGCTGAGGTCAGTAACCTGATTGATTGATTGATTGATTGATTGAAAACGTTATTAACAGATTGCAGAATGGGCAGCCCAACACTGGTAACGAGTAATCTAACGGATTACTCTTCCAATCTCAATAACCCTATTACCATTACTGCAAATAAATGCGGCGCGTTACTATGAATGAACCTGTTTCATTCATTATGCGCTGATATCTGCGCTGAGAGGCATATGTTCTTCCTTGTTTAGTGGGCAGTGTGCGAGCCAAGCGGATACATGCTGACGATTGGCTGAGGTTGAGTAAATGTCATGGTAAGCCAATCAGAGGTAGAGGTGGGCGGGTGTTCGAAAGCATCCACAGTCTGACACACAGCGACACAACACAAGCGATTCAGTCAGCGTGAGACCGCGAGTCCGTGTAGTGTACGTTTTGAGCCCAAATAATCCAAAACGAATCCAACCAACATAAGCACAAGTCAGCGTGAGACCGCGGTTCACTCTTGTTGTGTTGCAGCGCAGGGCAGTAGTGGCTCTACTGCTGACAGGCTCAACATAGTGCTGCACTTCCTGGTTTAATAGCACAGTCTGGTGCGCAGAGATATATATCTGTATGTCATGCATGTCTTAAATGTCACGATTAGATTAGTTTAGAATGATTCGATTCGATTCTTATATCTGAAGAAGTCCACTATTATCCCTGTACCCAAAAAATCCAAGCCTGCTTGCCTCAACGATTACCGCCCTGTAGCTCTCACCTCCATAGCCATGAAGTGCTTTGAGAAGCTAGTAAAGGGCTACATCTGCTCCTCCCTCCCCATCAACATGGACCCCCTGCAATTTGCATACCGCCCCAACAGGTCCACGGAGGACGCCATATCCCATGTGCTGCACACAGCAGCATCACACCTGGACAAGAGGCAGGGGAACTATGTGAGAATGCTATTCATCGACTACAGCTCGGCATTCAATACCATAGTCCCCTCCATACTCATAGCCAAGCTCAGGGACCTGGGCTTGGGCTATGACCTCTGCCAGTGGGTCTTGGACTTCCTGACTGGCAGACCCCAGGTGGTGAGAGCAGGCAACTGCACCTCCTCATCCATCACCCTCAACATAGGGGCCCCCCAGGGCTGTGTTCTGAGTCCCCTCCTCTACTCCCTGTACACACACGACTGTGTGGCTCAGCGGAGTAGCAATACAATCGTCAAATTTGCTGACGACACAGTGGTGGTGGGCCTGATCTCTGCCAACGACGAGAGGGCCTACCTGGAAGAGGTCAAGGTCCTGGCGGGATGGTGCCAGGAAAACAGCCTCTCCCTGAACGTCAGCAAAACAAAGGAGATGATTGTGGACTTCAGGAGGTCGGGGGTCAAGGACTACAGCCCCCTCAGCATCGACGGGGCACCGGTTGAGAGAGTCAACAGCTTCAAGTACCTTGGAGCCTACATATCCGAGGACTTGACATGGACCACACACATTAACAGTGTGGTAAAGAAGGCACGACAACGCCTCTACTTCCTCAGGCGCCTAAGGAAGTTCCAAGTCAGCCAGAAGATCCTTAAGAACTTCTACTCATGTACAATAGAGAGCATCTTGACCGGCAACATCACCTCCTGGTTTGGGAATAGCACTGCAAAAGACCAAAGCAGACTACAAAGAGTGACACGTTCAGCCGAACGCACAATTGGAGGGGGGCTCCCCACCCTCCAGAACATTTACTACAAGCGTTGCAAGGGGAAGGCTAAGAGAATTATTAAGGACTCGAGCCACCCGAACAACTGCCTCTTTGAACTGCTGCCGTCAGGCAAGCGATACAGGAGTCTCAAGGCGAGCACAGAAAGACTCAGAAGTAGCTTCTATCCCCAGGCCATCAGGCTGCTAAACGAACAATGAATGAACACTACACAACAACAACCACCAAACACACATAGCACACACATCCACACGCACACACTCACTTTAAACAAACACACTGTAGCACCCACTACACACACTTTATAGCACACACCCACTTTAAACAAACACACTGTAGCACCCACTCCCCACACTTTATATTTATGGATGAAGGATTGCACTACAACTCGTACACCTTACTGTAAATTGTACCTAAAATTGTACCTCATCCCATTTCTGCTTTGCACTAGATAGTACTGTACATTAGTACACTGCATAGTATTGTGTATTGTATATTATATGGTAACTCAGAACATTGTACATATGTCTATACCGAACACTGTGACCTCATTTTCTTCTTCTAAATTCATGCTATTATGTTATTATGTTATTTGATACTATCTTGTCTAGCACAGTCTCTGGAGCGTAACAGTAAGAAGCATTTTGTATGAAAGTATTCTGTACTTCTGTATGACAACTATTAAAGAACTTGAACTTGAACTTGAACTTGTATGTTGTGTATGTCATAAATGTCATGAATTGAAAATGGGGGACCCTGATGTAAACAAGACGAAAGTTTTTCTCTGATCTGCATCCCCTTAACAATTGTGTGTATTGAGCCGTACTGCTGTACCCATTCTGCAATCTGTTAATTAAAATGTTCAATCAATCAGTATATATTTGTTATTTATTTTTGGTATAGTGCTTAACAAGCATAATTTAATGTTGCCCAGTTGTGGCCTGTTGAGGGGCAATACATATCAAAAGTTCCAAAACATCTATTGTATTTGTATGATCCACTATATAAACATAGTAATTATAATATCTACATACATGGCATTTGATTGGAAGCTAGTCTCACTTTGTCCCACAGCAACATTAAAATAGTTTAGATTTGTGTGTTGTTTATGTAAAAAAAATATATATAATTGAAAGTAACGCAATAGTTACTTTCTGAAGTAACTAGTTACTTTTATAATTTGTAACTGAGTAAGTAATTTAGTTACTTTTTGGAAGAAGTAACTAGTAACTGTAACTAGTTACTTTTTAAAAGTAACTTGCCCAACACTGCTTTAGACACCATTGAAACAGTCATGAAACAGACGTGTTTTACTTTAGACACCATTGAAACAGACGTGTTTTACTTTAGACACCATTGAAACAGACGTGTTTTACTTTAGACACCATTGAAACAGACGTGTTTTACTTTAGACACCATTGAAACAGACGTGTTTTACTTTAGACACCATTGAAACAGACGTGTTTTACTTTAGACACCATTGAAACAGACGTGTTTACTTTAGACACCATTGAAACAGACGTGTTTTACTTTAGACACCATTGAAACAGACGTGTTTGACTTTAGACACCATTGAAACAGACGTGTTTGACTTTAGACACCATTGAAACAGACTTGTTTTACTTTAGACACCATTGAAACAGACGTGTTTGACTTTAGACACCATTGAAACAGACGTGTTTTACTTTAGACACCATTGAAACAGACGTGTTTTACTTTAGACACCATTGAAACAGAGATGTTTTACCTTAGACACCATTGAAACAGACGTGTTTGACTTTAGACACCATTGAAACAGACATGTTTTACTTTAGACACCATTGAAACAGACGTGTTTTACTTTAGATACCATTGAAACAGACGTGTTTTACTTTAGACACCATTGAAACAGACGTGTTTTACTTTAGATACCATTGAAACAGACGTGTTTTACTTTAGACACCATTGAAACAGACGTGTTTTACTTTAGACACCATTGAAACAGACGTGTTTTACTTTAGACACCATTGAAACAGACGTGTTTTACTTTAGACACCATTGAAACAGACGTGTTTTACTTTAGACACCATTGAAACAGACGTGTTTTACTTTAGATACCATTGAAACAGACATGTTTTACTTTAGATACTTGATCACATTTAATATGGAGCACCTTAATGCGACAGAAGGTTAACCCTTTCACTGCCACACGACAGAAGGTTAGCCTCCGCGGAGCTAATGATGCTAATGATGGAGCATCGCCGTCGGTTGTGTGATAGTAAAGGGCTAACCTTCTGTCGTGTGGCAGTGAAAGGGTTAACCTTCTGTCGTGTGGCGGTGAAAGGGTTACTGCTTTTACACAAGTAGAACTTTCAATGGAGGACCTTTCCCTTCGCCTGAGTGGATGAAGTGCTTCTCACAAAGAGAAACAGCCATTTATTGACGAATTGAAAATGGAGGACCCTGATGTAAACAAGACAAAAGTATTTCTCTGGTCTGCATCAGGGGCGGATTTAGGATTGTAGGAGATCCGGGGCTTAGCCCAGATGGGCCCCCCCCCCCGGCACAACCCCCTCCACGACAGATTTTTTTTGAATTTAATGAACCTGTACGTGCAATTTCCTGCAATATAGAGCCTTCAATCTTGACCAATAAAGCTGCTCTTTTCACTATAAAACTCAGTTAACCATAACGTAGTGGGGGATATATCATATTTTTCATATAATCAAAAAGTGGTGGAGCAAGATCATACCTTTGCTCCCCCAAGTTCAATAGTGGGAGAGCAGAGATGCTCCGAATGCTCTTATGGCCAGGCGTCTATGATTCACTGATACAAAGTAAAATAGTGCAGTGCAATAAAATAGTTAGTCAAATAGAACAAAATAATGCAATAGTGCATTGCAATAAAATAGTTATCATCGTATTTTTTCGGGAGGCCGGTAAGGAGTGCATTACAGTAGTCGAGTTGGCTTGAGATAAAGGCATGGATCTGGTTTTCAGCGTCCTTTTGATTTATAAATGGCCGTACTTTAGCTATGTTTCTAAGGTGGAAGAATTAAGTTTTTGTCAACTTGTTGATTGTGATTTAAAGCTTAGGTCTGAGTCTACCATAACACCAAGACTTAACTCACTCAAATACAGTTAGCAGCTGGATAGACCACAGATGGAAATTAGCTTCTGCTAAATCTGGTGCAAACATATTTTCATGTAACAATGATGAATTGTAAAAAAAAAAAAAAAAAAATTTAAATAGATTCAGGGCTTTTCAGAATACATCCGGGGCTTGAGCCCAGGTAGCCACCCCCTAGCTCCGCCCCTGGTCTGCATCCCCTTAGCAGTTGTTTGTATTGAGCCATACTATTGTACCCATTCTGCAATCTGGTAAAATACAGTTTTCAATCAATCAATCAACCATTCAACACTCTGACCAGCAGGTGTCGCCATACCTCCACGTATATGACTAGTGCATGTGTCCACCAGGGGGCGACACAAGTCATGATGTTTCAGGGCAGTTTGACATGATAATATTTACAGTTGAGACAAAAACAGAGCTCCTCACAACACTGTGTGTTATGGCACCATGAGATGAACGCAGTGTAGTGTTGTGTGTCTCACTCCTAACCACCAGAACCTGCACCAGAACCTGCAGGGACCAGTGTAGTGTTGTGTGTTTGTTTGATTGATTGATTGAAAAATCTATTAACAGATTGCAGAATGGGTACAATACAGTACAGCTCAATACACACAATTGTTAAGGGGATGCAGACCAGAGAAAGACTTTCGTCTTGTTTACATCAGGGTCCCCCATTTTCAATTCATCAAGACATATTATATGACATACATGACATACAGATAAGACAGTACTGCTACATCTATACATTTATGACATACCAGATTAAAAAATACAGTGCTGTTTGTGATACAAAAAGAGTCTAAGAAAAAATGCATTTGAGGGGGAAGAAACTGTACATTGGAGGTGGTTTGGGTGGGTGGGGTGGGGGGGGGGGACTACATTGGAGGTGGTTTGGTGGGTGGGGTGGGGGGGGGGACTACATTGGAGGTGGTTGGGTGGGTGGGGTTAGGGGTGTCTGACTCCTAACCACCAAAACCTGCACGGACTACAACGTGTGACGTACATCATGCCAGTTATGGTACCTTGTGTATACTGCACCTTGTGTATACTGTTTACTTTTACTCATAGTACTCAAATTCTTTATTGCCTATATTTATTGTAGCGGATAATATAACTGATAGGGCACACAGACCCTCATCTGCACCTTTGTTTACACTGTTTAATTTTCTCATATTTTTATATTCAGATTTAATTTTTATTGGCTATATTTATGTCTTTCTACTATTACCCTGCCCATAACTGTACCCCCCCCTCCCATGCTGCTATGATGCCCACATTTCCCCAATGGGATCAATAAAGGAATATCTCGTCTTATCTTATTTTCAGAAGATGCAGTCCATTAATGAGATAAATATGCTAATAAAAATTAACAAACTTTCCTTTTTTAACCTTTTTCAGTGTAGTAAAATGTCTCTGACACACCACACACACGCACGCACGCACGCACACACACACACACACACACACACACACGCACACACGCACACACGCACACACACACACACACACACACACACACACACACACACACACACACACACACACACACACACACACACACACACACACACACACACACACACACACACACACACACTCTCAAATGGGGCCATTGTTAAACAGGGTTAGTCATGTAACGGCCCCATTGACCTGCTGAAGAACGAAGAACGTGCTCCTCAGCCCCCCTCCTCCCTGGAACTCATCCCTGTTTTGTTCAGAGATTTCAGAGCCTTGTGACGCCGGCCATGACCAATGAGAATTTGGTAATAAAGCCAGCAGATAAAGGCTCACAAATTGTCATAAGGTACCAAATTCAGTATCTCTCAGAAGCTCATGGACAATTGTCAAATCCCTAATGCAGTTTTACAGTGCTCAAGAAAGCACATAAGATAATTGATGACCCCACACATCGTCCTTCATGTGTGTTTTGACCTGCTGCCCTCAGGAAAGCACTTTAGACAGCCTGCCTGTAAAACAAACAGAAGACAGTTTGGGTTTGTTCCAGAGGCCATCCGACTGGTGAATGGCCACAGTGCAAGGAATGGTCAGTTTACTAACATGCACCCTTTGACCCCTTGATTTAAATTTTTTTGACGAAAGTGCCTTTCTTGAGTCTCTGGACTCTAAACGTCCTGATGGAGCTTTACTCCAACTCTTGAATTGAGCCTCTGAGAAATGATTTTGAGTTTAACGGGACGTTTTATTTACAAATACATGGAACAGCCATGGGGACGAAATTTGCCCCTGCATTTGCCAATCTCTATATGTGCATGTGGGAAGAAGACGCCTTGTTGAAGAGTAAGATTAAACCACTGTTTTACCTGAGATACCTAGATGACTTGTTTGGTATATGGGGGGAACTAGAGAGGACTCTTTAGAATTCATTGACATCCTTAATTCCCATCACCCAGCCATCTCAGTCACTCACAACTTACAGGCAGACTCACTGGAGTTCTTAGATACTCAGGTTTTCTTTATACCCAGAGAGGGGGAACATAAGGGGTTGGGAACCAGGGTTTGGTTTAAAGAAACAGACCGCCACGCCCTCCTTTTCAAAACAAGTTTCCATCCCGACACACTTTTAGAGGGCTGGTGAAATCACAGTTAATTAGATTCAACTTGATATGTACATGCCCGCAGGATGTGGAGAAAGCCACTCAAACTTAACAAGAGCCTCATCCAGCTCTTGCTTCCGGTCCACTAAGACAGACAAACAAATGAGAAAATGTATGTAAATGAGGCAAGGCATGATGAACGATACTATTATATCCTATTGCATTTGTATAGTGTGTTTAATGAATGATAATGAGTTAATGAGAGTGTAATAATGTGTGTACAATAAATACAACCTACCTTGATCTGAGTCCTGCTGGTTCTCCTTCTCATGCTTGGCTCTGAAGTGCCTCAGCATTGAGGACGTATTGTTATTATAGGCCAATTGCTGATGACACAGCAAGCCATTGCTGTATAAAAATCGAATTGCATCCAAACTAATTATTTGATGGTCTCTACAAAGCATAATAAATAGGCTACAGAACACATATCTAATCATATAGAAATATATACTCAAACAACAAGCCCTGTCTACTGTAGCCAAAATTAAGTCAACCAAAGAAGGGAACACCTCGTACCTAGCAAAACTTCTTCTGTTTACTTTGTGTGTTTTTTTCTTTTTAAAGGTATGGTGAAATTGATGTTTTAGTAACATTGATGAGCATACTGAAAGCAATTCTTAAAAAGATTCACTTTTAAAAACAAGCTTAAATTGTATTTAACACTGTAAAGTATTTTGTTTTGTTTTTTGTTTTCTGTTTCTTTGCTTGCATGTAATTTTAGCCATCTTAATTGTTTTTATCTCATTCACTTCATTACAGATACCTGTGTTCTTATAAAGCATTTTATAAAACTCTGCGAAGGCTGAGGATATTTCCTCTGGTTTTGCTAGGTTTGATTTTTGATTTTATTTTATTACGGATCCCCATTAGCTGGTGCCATGGCAACCAGCTAGTCTTCCTGGGGTCCACACAAAAAAAACATACAAAAACAATTGTTATTGCAAAACAGAATTATTAAAAGTCTGTACACAATGCACAATTAGAACTAGAGTTTCAGTACCCCCCCCCCCCTATCTACTCTAGCCCTGGAATCTGATTTTCTGAACGTTGTCAAATTGGTCATTAGTTCCATGGTGTTGGTGTAATAAGTAAGCTAATGTTAGCTAGCTGATGCTATTCGCTAGCTATCAAGCTAATGTCAGTTCAGCTAATGTTAGCTAGCTAGCCCAGCTAATCTGCTTGCTACAAAGGCTTATTGCTGTCACGCAAACATTTATGAAAAGAATATGTCCTGGCCTCAAAATAGTATTTTGTTACCTCAAAATGTATTTAGTTATCTCAAATTAATCAATTTGGGGCCTCAAAATCATATTTTGTGGCTTCAAAATAGAAAACTATTTTGTGGCCTCAAAATAGTTACCTCAAGTATTTTTTTCCCCTCAAAATAGTATTTTGTTCCCTCATGATTTGAACAAACCTTCACTTACTGGAAATGTCTTTTTCCCATACGAAAATGTGAGTCTCTCTCTCCCTCTCTCTCGAACGCAGTGAGCGCTCCGTAATATGATCATGATCATTATGATCGACTGGAATTTTAAAAAAAATAATGCGTTTACAACTTACATACTCTAGTTGTCTCCTTTGTTCATTAATGTTATCTAAATGTATAGAAACAACTCACCAAAATTTACTATTGCACAACTGATTTGACAAAAAAAATCCACCAAAAAGACCCCCCCTTCACCCCCACCTGCCCCCTCCCTTGCCATACCATGGCATTTTGTGAAATGATGATACTGCTCTAGGGGCTGAGCCCCCCTAAAGGTCTGATGCTAGAACCGCCCCTGGGGTACAGTACGGCTCAATACACACAATTGTTAAGGGGATGCAGACTAGAGAAAGACTTTCGTCTTGTTTACATCAGGGTCCCCCATTTTCAATTCATAATGACATTTATGACATACACAACATACAGATATACAGATATATATCATGTATCTTTTCTTATCTTTTCACAATAGTTGCTCATTGGCAGCCAAAGTAATTGCTTGACATAAAATGATGCACTAACAAAACAAATGTTTCAAACAATGTAAGCATCCTGCCGGCCAAATACTGCAGCGATCTATAGGAATGGTGTCTGTGTTTTCCACCAAAAGGTAGGACTACAGAAAAAAGCCAAAGTAACCAGATGCACCAGTCTGATCTGATCTCAAATCCGAAAGACATTCACACAAAAACCTAACTAACTAAAAGAAAGGAGATAGTAGTTTTGCAAATATTATCAAAAGCTTTATTGCAACCCCAAATGAACAAATACATTTCTTTCAAAACCTCAACGTACCCCAAGTTACAGAATAATAAATAATACAATACAAATTGTTAACATGGAAAGAAATTCAAAACCATATAAAAAAAACTGAAGATGAATGAATCACCTGGAAGTGACGGATATACCAGTGAGTTTTAAAAAGAGTTCCAAGATGTGCACACACAAATACAATTTTAAGGCACTAGACAACCAAACCTGAGTATCAACTTTGAATAATGCTATTGTAACTGGTCTAAAGCGGGAAAAGACTCTACAGAATGTTCTTCATACAGAATGGTCTTCATATAGGCCAATACGTCCTACATAGGACCTTGGTCTGACACCACTTCCTGTGTCAACACAACCTTTGCATCAACAACCTCAGGTTGGATGATGATAATGATGATCATAGAGGTAGGATTCAAGGTACATTCTAAGGTACACCCTGATGCATACAAGCCAAATTAGACTTAATTTAATCCTATCTCTGTGATCATCATCATTATCATGATTAGACTTAATTTAATCCTACCTCTATGATCATCATGGGCCTTTCCAAAACAGGAAGCTCACAGTATAACCAGATGTGTCTTTGTCTACGGAGGAAATGGTTGCAAACTAGGGATGCTCGATATTGGCTTTTTTACCGATACCGATATTCCGATATTGTCCAACTCTTAATTTCCGATACCGATACCGATATCAACCGATACCGATATATGCAGGGTTTCCCCCCAAAAAAACTGAATCATTTCAGGTAACTAATAATTTCACTGGATGCATTCAAAAGGCTTTCTAAATGTAAGCATTATTTGTGCAAAATATGATTGTTACAAAGGGTCAGATTAAACCGAATATATATATATTTATTGCCTGAGATCCCATGTATAATATTTGTATATCGTTTGATATCCCTTGTATATTCTTTGTACATATACACGGAATATCCCTTTACCTGGTACAGGACAGCCCATAATAGTTCATTCTCTCATTGGACAAGAACCTGGCGCCAGCAGACAGGCCCCTTGAGTCAAGTTCAATAGTGCCGACGAACATGTCCCAACTAGCCCCGGTTCCGCGTAGGAATATGGCTACCGAAATACGAATGGTACTATTTGTTCACCGTGCATATAAATAGGGCGCAAGAAATGTAGAATTCCTTTTAGTCCCTTGTCCCGTTCAGTCTCGTTCAGTTCCAGTTATCCAATCGACGTATCTCACCCACTACGCAACGTGGGCAGAGTAGGGCTCGTATTGCCCAAAATAGAGTCATGTTTATCCTACTACGTTTGTTAAACGTATCGTTCGTTATCTACGAGTAAACCTTCATTACGAGTCAAAGACCACGTGAAGTGGGTAATTGTGTGTCTACATAGAGCACTTATTGCCGCGTGCTAATAAGGATAGTAACGTCAAGTTCAACCGTGGACCACCGCGCACCACGGAGGATACCTACACCGGTGATTGCAGAGCCACTTTCCGGCAAGGATTATTATTCTTCATTGCTTTGACTGTGGCTGCTGGAGCAGAGAACCGTCTACACCCACTGCTGTGGGATCTACACATTCCCGTGAGGACATCACTCGAGCCCGTCTCAGTCCGTAGAGCAGAGACTCCACGGCTTCACTTGGGCGGCGCGCACCCTAGGATTACAGCTGCTGCTTTCCCCGCTGACACAGGGGTGATATCGCCTCCGTGGACCCTTGACTTTGTATAGAGCATTGCCTCCCCCTGCTGGCTTACAACCGGTAGTACCCCCCTTTCAGTATCTCCAGTATCCCCCTTGAGTACCATAGATAATTCCTAACATTCATTATTGATTTGCCTACGCACATTCTTTGCCTTATAAGCGCATTCAATATAAAGTATATTCTGTACCCTTTTGATGTAATAAATATTCTAAACAAGTATTTGTGTGGAAACCGTGTTATTGTGGAGAAGTTCTCATCATATACCTATGTACGGTATTGGCCAGTAATGTACATAAGACGGTAGTAGTTTAATGATACTAATACTTGATTAATACAGTCAGGGAATTGTACCCCTCAGTTATAATGATCATTAAAAAAGTTAAAATTAACATTACATATCTCTTGTTGTTGAATTAAACCAACATGCATACTTTTGACAATAAATAAAATAAGAATTGGTTCTTACTTGCTTGCCTGGGTAAATAAAGGTTAAATAAATGTAAAAAACTAAAAAAAAATTGTTATTGTTTTTTTTTTTTTTTTTTACCGATACCGATATTTTCCGATATCACATTTTACTGCCGATATCGGCCGATAATATCGGTCGGCCGATAATATCGGACATCCCTATTGCAAACCACTAGATAGCACAAGGCCTATGAAACTCATTAGGTTTGCAAACATTTCCTCAGTAGAACTTACCGGTATGAATACATGATTATACTGTGAGCTTCCTATTTTGTGAACAGTATGTACAGTATCATAACTTTAACTAAACTATATTTCTCTTGACGGTAGATCTTCAGTAGTTCAACTTCTTCCAGTGTTAAATAATTGGTAGGTTGCAAAACTATACTCTCAGAGTACCTTCCCAAACACTGCCTTTAATGTCTCTTTCTTCTTTCAGCAGATGTAGGACAGGAGAACATTAATCATATTCTTGATAATGGGCAGGCCTGGGTGGATGTTGTGGGGAAGGTGGTGGGCCATGCTCATCTCCCAGGAATCAACCATGCGAACGTTCAGTCCCTTGAACATGGCTCTGAGCACCCTGTTTTGCTGTAGGGCGTACCAGTCACTGTAGGACAGTAGGTGATCATATGCCTGAGCCCTTGGGTTTCCCATGCGAATCACCACCAGTGTTCCAGGGGCTCTATCAAAGAGGCGCAACACTGCACTCCGAATGTTGCGTAGCCGATTGATGTAGATCACAATGGGGAAAGGGGTAAAATGGGCCCAGAGACTGAGGACAACAACAGTGTCTGTGCCGCCAACCAGGCGGTCCAGCTCATTAGCTACATAGCGAAGCACGCTGACTGGGACATTGAAGGTGATGGGAGGACCGTGGCAGCGGAAGGTCACCCTGACATTATGGGTGATGTTCACTGCCTCGTATGGTCCAAGTTTCACAGGAGAGTGAAGGATCTCTGTCAGCTCTAAGGGCCAAGATTTATGATCAACAAGTTAAAATTAAACAAAGATATGGATGCAAAAATAGTAAAATTGATTAGCAACACTTACCTGGTAACGTTTTATTGATGTACTCAAACCACTGTCGGGCAGTGGAGTCCCCATACAGGTGAACCTGCTTGTTTTTCAGACACTGGATTACGGCAGACGAGTTAAGGAACTGGCGAACTGGAACTCCACCCAGTGCTCGCCACACACCCTGGTAGTAGTATCCAGAAGGCATCACCTTCATAGGCCTTGGTGTCCCCTCTGGTTCGTCTGAGAGCAAATAAGACATTTCTTCAATGGTTTTTGTTGTGAAGGGCCAGATTAAACTGAGAATCTACCTTTATTGTTTGATATACTTTGTATATTATTTATATATTGTAATGGGAAATATTAAAGGACAAACGATGAGCCGCTTACATTAATCATTCTGAGTCATTATTAATAATAATAAGAAGGTTTATTTAATAAAGAAAGTTCATGACAGCGTGGCCACGCTGCCAGGCCAGTCACCCGCCAGAGACAGACATGTTTACCCACTAGCGTCTGACAGGGACTGACCTAGAGCCTTGGTCAGACATACAATTGAATACATGAAATGACGTAGAAGAAAACAAAATGGCTGGTTAGAGAAATTAATAATACGACTATGTTATGGCTAAGCCTGGAAGAAAAACAGCGCTCCATCTTACAGTTCCCATGACCTTGGGTTCTGGCTCTATGGCTGGTAGAAACAGCAACTTCGTTATGACGGAGAAAATGATAGAGTATCTTAAAGAGACATACACACATTAACCAGTAAATCTGGTCGGACTGAAACTCAAGCTGTATGACATGATAAAACAACAGATATATAAGAACATGATAATATATTTCCACGACAGTTCCCTCCTTTTGATAATATTAATCACAATCATTATCATTTCATAAAGACAACAAACATATTATCATCATTAAACTCAGCACAAACTATTTTTATTATCTAAAAAACAAAAGGTCCTCTGCATAGACCCCGTGTCACGTGCAAAAGAGAAGTTGTCATAACAGCAACCATCATTAGCTCTTTGCAAATGCCCAGACGGTGGTTGCAGGACTCAAGGGTACAGTCCAGCCTCTGGTTTTGTCAAGGCCATACTTCTCCCACCACCAAGCTGAAAAATTGAAATCACAAAAGAAAAAACAGGAGAGTATCTTGCAGAATAATAATTCCCCTTATTCAAAACAAAAACATTCTCACAAAACCCTTTCAGTAGAGCGAAAACAGATTACAGCAAGAACACGTGACTGCAAACTGCACAGTGCTTGGAATCTCTCAAGCAGAGGAAAAGCTCAAGGCTATACCCTCAGATAGCTAAAACAAAACAAAACTACAATTTGCAAAAAACATTTCCATTCTTTAACAAAGTTCAGTACATTGTTACTTAATATTTCTGAGATAATGTAATGTGATGTGGGTCAGATTTGCCTCTTAATCAGTTGTTGAATCTCAGGCAGGTCCCCCCCCCTCCGCCACCAAACACCCCCGGGCCGATCCAGTCTGATGGTTCCCTCGTCGTTGCAGATGGTCTGTTCTCTCGCACTGTCCTTGGTTCGTTTTCACAACTGAAAACAGGCTAACTGTCTTATCCTCCAACGTTAAAAGCCTGTTGATGAATCGCAGTTAGGATTGAACTGTCTTAGTTCTTTATCTTCGGCCAATGACTCGGCCAGTGCTTGTCCCAGCTGTGGTCAGCTGTTGGGCAGTGTCTGATGTAGCTCATAGCTGCGTCGTCGTGTCCAGCTGCAGGCCAGAGCATGCAGTAGACACGCTGCAGGCTAGAGTAGTAGGCCAGCTGCATGCTAGAGCAGGCTGATAGGTATATGCTTCTCCGGGAACAGCTTCCTCTCACTGGGGCAGTGGTCAGTAGGGCCCGGCGGTCACTTGTTTGGCACGGAGACGGAGGACCCCCCCCCGAGAAACTACAAAGGAGAGGTGTACGTGGGAGAAAAAAGACAAAAGAGAGATATGAGTGGCTGGCTGTAATCTCCCTTTCTTTCCCTTTTTTTTAATTTTTTTCTCAACCACGCTTAAAAAAAATAAAAAAAAAATTGCCCATTACCACACATCATAGACAGTTACACACTAAACTGTAGAAAGGGTCCCCTCCAGGCTTGAAGTTAGGACATTCTATAGTACCTCGATCAGCTCCAACGAGCAGGCAGATTCCCTAAGTCCAAAGGGGATTTTGGATATCTCTTTTTATCACCCCATAAATCAGAATACACTCCATTCAGTCATTGTTATGGCAAAATTCCATACTATGCCAAATCAGATATGAATAGAACTGGACAAACCAAATAAATAAAAAATAAAAGACAAAAAATAAAAACCCACTCTCGCTGGCAGTGTGCTAAACATCCTGCCTCTGAACCACTCCTTCTATCGCCCTTTGCTAAGCCAACACATTTCGATCACAGTGTGTATTGAGCCCTACTGTACTTGTCCTGGCTGAAGAAATCTGATTCTGACTCCCCAATAAATCTACTTTAATATTGACTGGTTGAGTGGGGCTGCTTTCCCAGTTCATTACTGAGCCCACCAGACCAAACCTTAAAAATTACTCTAGGTCTAGCCTTACTGATTTGATAGTTTTTTCCCTTTTCAATAAATATGACAGGATCTCAGCTAGTGGGGTTCTCTACCTAGGCATAAGTGACCATTGCCCCACAGTTTTAAGGAGGAATTTTAAATCTTTTATCAACAAATAATTTTTTAGATGACCTTCTTCGTTCTGGAGACCCTCAACATTGGCTTTCTTTCAGGCAAATTATAGGAACAAATGTACTGTTCTGCGGGCAAGGCTGACTACTATGGCTGCTTTACAAGGAAAACAAAACGGATCTATGAGCAATAACTTGTTCTGAGGCCAAAGTTTGAAATAAGGAATAGAAGATAGTTTTAATTCCTCACATTGATCAATTGATAAGGAATGCGCAGTTGGTAATCAGACCATGTAAACAAATGTCCGATCACCAAGTGAGAGCGATCTTTCGTTCGGCAAGACAGTTAATACACACATATGACGTGGAAGGAGTTGCAACACCATCACCCTGAGGATTGGCTGAAATCACTATTATGGCTGCCTACAAGGAAAATAAAACGGATCCCACAACAATGTGACTCACGGTCCATAATGACAAGGATACCGGGATGCAACCATAGTTGACAACAATATTGTTTTGACTGGCTAATGTGTGCTTCTCTTAAAGAGAGGCGCACACATTACGCTGCTATATGCTCAATACAACCCCACAATGGTATGAAAATATATTCCCATGACCCTCCTTTGATACTATAATCAATAATTACCACCATACAAAGACAACAACAAAAAAAATATCTATCACCCTCTCATATTAAAGTTGAAAACTGTGTGATCTCCGAGCAGAGCGAAATTTGTGTTGCCTTCTGGTAATTTAATCAATTGATGCTACAGGTGCGGATAACTTAGAGTATTTTTATTAAGTTGGCTGCTCTCAAAAATCTGGTTTTAGAGCCAAACTTAGTACAACATCTGCCATCACTTTGGTTATAAATGACATTATTTCAGCTAGCCAATACATGGATTAAAGAAGGCAGCCCCGTGCTCCTGTTTCAGAAGAAATGTGAGTAAGGGAGCATGTCTTCACTATACAAAGAGAAAAGCATCACCGGTTGTTTTACCAGCTTGGTGCTGGCAACTTTTTGGGAACTCTTGGCCTTAATGCCATTGGTCTGACGTGTCTATTTTACTAGGTCAGCTGATGATGGACAGATTCTGTCCCCACGTCCAAAATCAAATACCACCTGAGAATGCACTACTTAAATATGTGTGCACAATATTCTGATATTGACAATGATGTCTACAATGTTTACCGTTTTTAGATTATCATTGTGTTTGTCATAATCTCACGTTGTTTATAAACCAAATATACATCGAAATAAACTCTTTGAACTCAATAATTGTCTTTCAGATTTGAAGATGTAGGCTATTGCTCCTTTTGATAATATGTGGCGAGAGAGTCTATAGAGAGAGTGATAGACAGGTAATTATAGGCTCATGAAATGAATAATCAAATGAGATCTTGCTAACCAGAATAACGATAAAAACAAACCCAAATAGTATATCTAATTGATACGAATTATATCATGAGGACATCTGTATGTGCTTAGGTATCAATATTATGTACTATATCAATACATGGTTTCCAAAGAGAGGCTTGGAGGGAGGCCTGCAGTTACACTATTGGCGTTGTCGGCAGATGCGGCGCATAGATGCTTCAGCTTGAATGAAACGCATCCGGGTGCTCCGTTATTAAAATAACTGTGTCGCGACTCGCGAGTGCCGTATCCGTATAAATATGACGTGCATTATATAGGACAAAGTAAATTCATAGGCTGAATATGATTTATTATCAGCGTTACTGCAGACATATTATTTTACATTTCAAACGAAGCACAAGAACATAATTCAGAATGGTATAATGAAAGGTTTAGACTGTGAGAATAATTTCAAGAAGCGAGCTGGCATTTCTTTGCGGGGCCATGGTTCATCCAGCTAACTGAACTTAACCCTGCTCTCAACCAGGCTCAAACTTTTTGATCTGTCGTCATAGTGATTTAGACAATCGAGCGTCGGGGAATGGAAAGGTCTGACTTAATGGAATAGACCACCCTGTCATTCTTTGTTGATGGTCAGCATAATAATCATTCACTGAATGCTTTAGTGATTATCACGACAGCCGCTTTGTATCCCCTTGTAAACGATAACGGAGCAGAGCCGCGAGCCAGCTCTGTAACCGAGATAGGACCCCGGAGTGACGTCACGTTGGAAACCCTGTTGGTGAAAGCAATGACGCCTGCCGCGGACGTCAAGTTGATAAAGTTCCTATAATAACTTTACGAAACGTGTGAAGACATTTTGATCGACTTCTTTTTTAGTTCATGTTATTAGATTAAGCACTTATTGTATACACATGAAGCACTAGATAGACTATTTGTTTAGTTCAATAGTTGTTCTTAAAGAAACATTCCCATCAGGCATCTCGCGGAACCCCTGTGTGCCCAGTGGTGTGCAGGCAATCTACCCGTTATGTCAGTCCTTTGACCACCCGCTTATTGTAAACAATCATGCATGCACTTGTTTTAATGTTATTCTGTGTCGTTAGCCACGCTATACGTTGTATTCATTTTGTTAGCTATTTAGCCAATGTTGTTATCACTGAACGAACACCACCAAAACGTTACTGATCTCTAATCCTCATTTAGCAGCCTAATTTCTCCGGCAGTAGCAAGTAAAACAACATACGTTACACTACTTGTATGATAGCGGACATAAGTCCTTTTAGACCCAGTGTCATCTCTCTCTAAACTCTCACTATAGACCGCTCTCCATAGACTCACTATGTTTGCCACATGTATTCCCACTGTAGGCCTACTGTATTTGTGCTGTATAACGACAACACATTCGACACTTAAGTATGGATAAGTTCTATGTATTGATCACAGACACAAGTGTCATTTAATAAAAATAATTACCCATATTTGTGCCTTTATGGCTGCTCTCTTTTTTTTATTTTTTTTTTATGTTGATTCAAAACAGGGTATATATTGAAATGTATTTAAATCCCAGTCTCAAAGGTATACCTAAACCCTATACACTTTATGATCACTTTGGAGCTACTAATACAAATTTCAGAAGGCCCATTGTCAGTGATTTGTTCACATGGCCTTAATATATTGCTGTACCTGTATCTCTATCGATCTGTGTGCGTGCCTGTGAGTGTGCGCTATACTTTGCCTGAGCTCAGGTCGATGTCTCCCCGCCGTGCGTCCAGCCAATGCGCTGTGGGCCCGTCCCGTCCTGCACCTCCGCACGCCATTGTGCTTTTTTCCCCTCAAACACCTCCTTATAGGCACAGTCTTTATACCAATGCCCGGCGCACCGGAGTTGATGGTCGCCGGCGAGACCAGCGGATAGGAGACGGGACGGCCGGTGGCGGTGACGCACACGGAAAGACACCGAGCCCAAAATCCAGCCCCGGGCACACCGTCGGAGAAAAGACAGAAAAACAGATTCTTAGCTTCTCCCGTCATGACCCCACAGGCCCCCCTTTCTGGCCCCTCTAAACTGTCCACATTTTCCATTTTCTAGGTAAACACAAAACAAACAAAAACAAACAAAAAATAAACAAAACCAAACAGAAAATAAAAGCCAAAAAATAAAAACCCACAATAAAATATGTGGCAGACAAATCGTTTCCTCTGAACACTTTCGAGAAAAAAGCTCTGTGGAGTAGCGTATCACGCCTGTTATTTCGGATATCACGCCTGTTATTTCGGATATCACGCCTGTTATTTCGGATACAATGCCCCTATCTTATTTCTTTTCAGAAAAACTGCAGTATGACCAGATAAGGTAGTGGAAAACTAATCACGTACTAACACATAAGCCCCTGTCCCCCTATCTTTTGGCATCCCACGCACGGTCCAACTTCCCGCCTCTCTGTTAGGAAACCCACAGAATCTAAACCTTCTCATATACTTCCAGAATCAGTGCCTAAAACTATTTGCATGAACTTCCCTTTCCACTATACCCACAGTACTTTGCACACGCCTGTTATTTCAGATACAAATGTAATTCACGCCTAATTATCGGAACATACCTCTTAATTTAAAGTGTCCAGAGGAAAACCATAAAAAAGGTACCAAAAAAAAAACAATACTATGTACAAATTATGTGGCCCCCAAAAATTGGTTCCTCCTGAGCACTCGGAGACAAAAAGCTCTGTAAACAGCGTACAGCCAGAACATACCCCTTAAATCCCAGTACTCAAGGAAACACAGGGGGGTTACACACATTATCCTATATTCAATACCCCACTCGCATAATTACTTTATAGATATAAACAAAAACCGCTTTTAAACAGAATGGCTACTTTATACATAACCGCTTTTAAACAGAATGGCTACTTTATAAATAACCGCTTTTAAACAGAATGGCTACTTTATAAATAACCGCTTCTAAACAGAATGCCCAGCTCACCGAATATCTCCCCCACGCGCTCCCATGGATTCTAGCCGTAGTTGGCAGCCAAACGGACGCTAGCAGGCGGTTCCTCACTCCCTTCCCATGTGCGGGGGAGTATTGAGAAGAAGAAAGCGCTTTCCCTGAAACCCAAGATTTCAACCTGCCCGCATAGCGCCTCGGCTGGCGGCCAACTCGACCCCCATCGCTCTAAAATATATATTAACCTAATTAAAAAAATACCCCATAATTCTTCTCGTCGTCAACATATTTTATTATACTCGTGGTAGGCCCCCGCACCCCGTCTATAAGGCACGAGCCTAATCCCTGCCTAATACATTTGGGACGTACCAAGATTGAGAAACTATAGAAAAAACCATCGCCAGTCTACCAAGCACAGTAATACACCAATACAATGAAAAAAATAACCACTGCAGAGCACATAGTAATATACATTTAAAAAATAGCTCTGACCGGCACCATGTTCTAGTTTAGACCTCTAATTATAAATTTAAAAACAAAAAATGTTTTAAACAGAAATCAGAATGTCAACAGCTCACAGAGTGTTCCCTATCACGCGTCCCCAAGGTTCATGCCGGAGGTGACAGCCAAGCGGACGGCGCAGCTGGTTCTCTCCCCTCGGTGTCTCGCACGGAGGAGCCTCGAGACAGCGCTCCCCCGGAATTCCAGGATTCACCCTTTCTGCAGAGTCCGTTTGGCGGCCGACCTCGACACCCATCGGTTAAAAAAAACACCTCGTCGCCATCTGTAATGGGAAATATTAAAGGACAAACGATGAGCCGCTTACATTAATCATTCTGAGTCATTATTAATAATAATAAGAAGGTTTATTTAATAAAGAAAGTTCATGACAGCATGGCCACGCTGCCAGGCCAGTCACCCGCCAGAGACAGACATGTTTACCCACTAGCGTCTGACAGGGACTGACCTAGAGCCTTGGTCAGACATACAATTGAATACATGAAATGACGTAGAAGAAAACAAAATGGCTGGTTAGAGAAATTAATAATACGACTATGTTATGGCTAAGCCTGGAAGGAAAACAGCACTCCATCTTACAGTTCCCATGACCTTGGGTTCTGGCTCTATGGCTGGTAGAAACAGCAACTTCGTTATGACGGAGAAAATGATAGAGTATCTTAAAGAGACATACACACATTAACCAGTAAATCTGGTCGGACTGAAACTCAAGCTGTATGACATGATAAAATAACAGATATCTAAGAACATGATAATATATTTCCACGACAATATATATACGGAATATCCCTTTACCTACGTTCAAACCAGAGTAATATTCACTCTCCTTATTGGATAGCGCCCTAGGCTCCAGGCAGTCTCGCACTCAGACAGGTGCAGTGGGCAAGTTTGGGGCATGTCAAAACATGCCCGGAGTCAGCGTAGTGATACCAGACAAGGACTGAGGTTGGGACTAGATATTCACTTAAGTATAAATACAGCGCAAGGTGCGCACACCGTGCTTAGTCGCTTAGTTCAATTCAGCTTCGTTCAGTACCTTACCCACCTTCACCACGAGTCAACGTGCAGTGAAGTGAGCAACCTTGCTTCTAACAGAGCATTGAGAACCATGTGCGAATAGAATAGTAAAAGTGTCAGAGTTTAATGAAGTAACGTCAAGATTGCAGAACCATTACTGGTTGGATTATATTGATTTGGGACGTGACCACCGGAGAAGAGCATTGTTGATTTCCACTATCGTTTGGGATTTAACCTCGTGAGGATTACAACTCGGGCCTGCCTCGTGGACGGGGCTGGCTAGCTGTCATCAATGCTGTCGGGCAGTTGGATTACAATTATTGCTTTTGCTGCTGATCAAGGGAGTTTACAAGAACCGACTCCTGTACCTGGAGTCTCTTTATTCCTCATTGAATCAGACTGAGTATCCCAGCATTCCTCTACCCTCCAGGCCTTACACCCCCGGAGGGAACCCATTGTCTCCAGTCAGTACCAGTGTTGCCCTATATAGTTGCTACTATACGACAGGTGGTGTCAACTTAGACCCATCATAGGATTCCTGCTATTCTTAGTGACTCATGCTCTTGACTGACTTTACGTATATTCTTCGCCATACAAGCGCGACCCTAATTCTCATTCTGTAACCTAACGTTGCCTAATAATAATAAATTACCCTCAAATACTATTTCTGTGTCAATGCCGTGTTCTTGTGGGTGTTCACCATCTATATTTGATGTACTGTCTGGCCAGTAATTAAAGTACATAACTAGCAGTGGTTTAATCTATCACAATCTTTAATACAGTCAGGGTTTTGTAACCCCTCAGTTACAATTGGTCCTTCGAGCCGGAGGGTATCAGTGTAATATTTAATATAATATTAATATTGACATGGCCAGCGGTGAACACTCCCCAAGCGGCTCCCCTAAGCTAGAACGCCCGCAGCGCAAACGTCAGCCACCTCCATATCTAGAGGACTTCGCTTTCGTTTTACCCCCTAGCTTATCTAAATGGACGTTAAATACGAATAAAACGGATAGTTTAAGCATGCCCACTCCTATCGACTTGGCGGCCCCGCCAGTAGAGACCCCAGAGGGTTCAAACAAAACTGACTTAGCTCACAGGGGGGACCAAGCGGGACATGATGTGACTATACCTCCAGACAGCGTCACCGGTATAGACCCCGGAGCGCTCCAGGATAAAGAAAGCGCTCCAGGGATAGACCCCGGTGCACAACCAACCCAAGAGCGCGTACCCGAGACAGCCCTCGGCGCGCAACCACGAGAAGAGTACCGCGCTCAAGAGATAGACCTCGGAGCGCGCCAGGAGGACAGGTCTCCCCCAAGCCCTGTCAGCGCCCGATCACCTCCACCAGTGTCATCCCCCAGCGAGGCTGACCAGAGACTGGCGCAAGCCTTGATCGCCACGCTGACAGCTTCAACCGAAAGAGACCGACTCCAGGGTGAGCGCGACCAACTCCAAGCACAAGCCCTTAGTGAGCGCGAACACTCTGCAGCGGAACGAGAGCGCCTCCAGGCGCAAGCCCTTAGTGAGCGCGAACACTCTGCAGCGGAACGAGAGCGCCACCAAGCGCAACAACAGAGTGAGCGCGAACATTCTGCACTAGAAAGAGAACGCTTCCGACTGGAAGAAAGTCGCCTCCAGGCTGACGCGGCGATGACCATCAGACTGGAAGAGAGGCGCCTCCAGGCTGAAGAAACCATTCAGCGAGACCGTACCAACGCGCAACGCGTTGCACAGCGCGACGCCGCCAATGCACAGCGTGAGGCGGAACGAGACCGCGCCAATGCACAGCGCGACGCCGCCAATGCACAGCGCGAAGCGGAACGTGACCGCCTGCAGGCGCAGATGATAGAACAATTGATCCCCCACTCCTCCACGCGGAGCTCCCGGAGATCATCACGACACGGGTCGAGGGCACCTTCCCCTCCCCGACACATCTACACGGGACCCAGCCAGCAGGAAGAACCTGTTCACGTCACCGAGCCCTCTCCCCGACCAGACTACACGGGACCCGGCCAAAAGGAAGAACCTGCCTATGTCGCCGAGCCCCCTCCTCGACCGGTCTATACGGGACCCAGCCAACGGGAAGATCCCGCCTACGTCGCCGAGAAACTAACTAGAAGACTCCAGGACCTAGCGGAGGAAGAGGAGGGATATCAAGCCCACCAGCACGAACCCATCTTGGACCAGGAGGCCCAGTACAGCCCCGACCCCAGCCCCGAGCCACTGCGTTACGAACCCCCGACCCAAACCAAGGTTGAGTTTAATACACAGTCAGCACCGAGGAGCAGCACCTGGGGGCCCGGCCTCTGGTACCCACCCAGCACTAACCCACGACCCCATGTACGGGGAGACTCGCCCAGGAGGCCTCTCCCCCTACGCTCATCGGTGTCCCAGCCATCCATGGCATCTTACCTTGGCACACCGACGTTCCCAGACTTTACGCGCGAGGACAGAGCACAGTACACGGAATTACGCATGTGTTTGGAGACTATGATGTCCGATGTCCACGACGAGTCGTACAAATATGCCATCCTCCTCAAGCATCTCAAGGTGCCCAGAGCGCATAACATAGCGCTGGCATATTCCAACTCAAGCACCCCATACTCCGCGGCTCTGGTGGCCCTCGACCAGCGCTATGGACGCATATGGGATTACGTGATCCAAGAAATACGAGATATCGACCGCCTCCCCCCAGCCAAAGACAATAGAGCACTAGATGACCTCTCTATCAAGGTACAATCCCTCGTGGGGATGCTGGGGTCACAAAAGGAGAAGGGGAGACATGAACTGTATGCAAATTCTAACGTGGAGCGAATACTGGAGAAGATCCCTCCAGCCCGTCAAGAGCGTTTTCGGCGGCAGAAAGACCACCGTGACCCCAATGGCCCAGAACCATCCCTCCTAGACCTAGCTGATTTCCTCGCCAGGGAGGTCAGCAGTCTACGACTGGACACATTCGTGTGGAGTGACTCTAGCCCTAGAGATGGACCGCGGAGGTTCAATGACAACCGCCGGTCCGTGACAGTTATGCACCAAGCCGAGGTTGAGCCACGGCAGACGAGCCACAACACCCACGTCAAGGAGAAGTGGAAGGCTGTCTGTCAGTACTGTGAAAATGAACATTGGCTGTCTCAATGTGACACCTTCAAGAGGCTGACCGCTGACGAGGTGAGTCAGTGGATCAAAGCAAACCGCCGCTGCTTCCGCTGCGCACACAGCCATATGGCAGCTGAGTGCCGCCTAAAGAAAAGATGCAGCAAGTGCGACGGCGCCCACCTGGAGGTCCTGCACGACAGCAACAAGCGTCCGCCAGGACAACAAAGTAGGCCCGTCACGGTAATGTACCAGGCCGAGGCGGTGTCACCACAGACCAGTCCTGAAACCACCCCCTGGTGTCCTGACTGTCGCAGCAGACACGGGGACCCACAGTGCCACCCGTACTACCCCGAGTCGGCGCCACCACCGCCGAGTTACAACTCCCCCGCCAGAGAGGAATGGGAGATCGCCTGTACTTACTGCGACGGCGGACACTGGCTGGCACAGTGCGACGAATACAAGACACTGAACCCCGCCGAAATTGATCAGTGGCGTGAGGAGGACCAGGCGGGCGCCGGTCACCGCGCATCACTGTGCGGGGCCCACCAGCGAAGATTAGCCAAACAAGGCAACCGACCAACAGGAGTGCTCCACATAGACCCCAAGCATAGCGGGAGCCCCCGAGTGCTCATCAAAGTGGTCAGAGTGCTCCTGAGCTACGAGGACAAGGTCCTGGACACTTACGCCGTCCTTGACGATGGGTCTGAAAAGACTCTCCTCCTCGCTTCCGCCGCAGCCCAGTTGGGCCTGCGGGGTGTCAAAGAAACAATGACAATCCGTACCATTAGAAGAGACCGGAAGACCATAAAGGGTGAAAATGTCTCCTTCACGATAGCAGCGGTCGAGCAGCCCGAGAAGCAGTATAGCATCACTAACGCCTTCACCAGCCACGACATAGGTCTGTCACGGTACAACTACCCCATCCCACAGCTGATGGCGAAGTACGCGCACCTACGCAGACTACCTATACCGCTCATCGACGGCGCCACACCGACCCTGCTCATAGGCTCCGACCACGCGGACCTCCTTGTCCCAATCGAGGCGGCCCACATCGGACCTAAAGGATGCCCAGTTGCGGTTCAGACCCGGCTCCTCCTCAGACGGGGCACCGGAAGAACAAGAGGAACAGACGGAGGATGTGGAGACACAGCCAAGCACAGATCAACCAGTCTCAGGCCCGCTTCCTCCTAAGCTCCCTACCATCCCTTCCAGCCCATCAGAAGCGGGTCAAGGACAGGGACAACTTAAAAGTGGACACAGTCGTTATGATCATAGACCAGTCACTACCCCGAGCTATGTGGCCGGCCGGCCGCGTAAGCAAAGTGATCACTGGTGCAGACGGAAAGGTCAGAGCGGCCGAAGTTATTGTCCAGGGGCGGACCTACACCCGACCCGTGGCGAGGCTGATAGAGTTGCCGAGGCTCCCTGACCCCCCTGATGACGATCATGACCCACTGACTTTGTAGATTGCCCTACTCCCCACAACAGACATTGAGCAGTTGACTGGACTATTAATCTGTCTCCTTTAACTAATTAGGTGCGGACTAATTAGGAGGCGGCTGTTGTGAAGGGCCAGATTAAACTGAGAATCTACCTTTATTGTTTGATATACTTTGTATATTATTTATATATATATACGGAATATCCCTTTACCTACGTTCAAACCAGAGTAATATTCACTCTCCTTATTGGATAGCGCCCTAGGCTCCAGGCAGTCTCGCACTCAGACAGGTGCAGTGGGCAAGTTTGGGGCATGTCAGAACATGCCCGGAGTCAGCGTAGTGATACCAGACAAGGACTGAGGTTGGGACTAGATATTCACTTAAGTATAAATACAGCGCAAGGTGCGCACACCGTGCTTAGTCGCTTAGTTCAATTCAGCTTCGTTCAGTACCTTACCCACCTTCACCACGAGTCAACGTGCAGTGAAGTGAGCAACCTTGCTTCTAACAGAGCATTGAGAACCACGTGCGAATAGAATAGTAAAAGTGTCAGAGTTTAATGAAGTAACGTCAAGATTGCAGAACCATTACTGGTTGGATTATATTGATTTGGGACGTGACCACCGGAGAAGAGCATCGTTGATTTCCACTATCGTTTGGGATTTAACCTCGTGAGGATTACAACTCGGGCCTGCCTCGTGGACGGGGCTGGCTAGCTGTCATCAATGCTGTCGGGCAGTTGGATTACAATTATTGCTTTTGCTGCTGATCAAGGGAGTTTACAAGAACCGACTCCTGTACCTGGAGTCTCTTTATTCCTCATTGAATCAGACTGAGTATCCGAGCATTCCTCTACCCTCCAGGCCTTACACCCCCGGAGGGAACCCATTGTCTCCAGTCGGTACCAGTGTTGCCCTATATAGTTGCTACTATACGACAGGTGGTGTCAACTTAGACCCATCATAGGATTCCTGCTATTCTTAGTGACTCATGCTCTTGACTGACTTTACGCGACCCTAATTCTCATTCTGTAACCTAACGTTGCCTAATAATAATAAATTACCCTCAAATTGTTATGGTTTGTAACCGACCCCAATCGCACAACACAAGACAGGTATGATGGTTTGCCAAGAAACAGATATTTATTTAGAACAGGGAAAAAGGGCACAGTCCCTTTAAGGGAGAAAACACAAGACACTGGAATAACACAAGAGGGGAAGGTAAAGTGCCTTTAAGAGGCGGGCAGGAAAAGGGAACACTATGGGAAGGTAAAGGGAACGCCTAAGGGAAGGTTAAGGGAACGCCTTGGGAACAGAGGACTAGGGACTAGGAGAGCTAGGGATAGAGGACTAGGGACTAGGAGATCTAGGGACAGAGGGACAGGTACTGGGGAACATAGGGAACAGGTTCTGGGGAACAGAGGGCCAGGTTCTGGTGACAGAGGGAACAGAGGCCCGCGGAGGCGGGCTGGGGACAGGGAGGAACTGGGGACTGGTGGGAAAACATCTGGGCCGCTCTGCAGAACAGAGGAGAGGGTTAATATTCAAAGGGAAAAAACAGAGCAGATGCAGAACAGTCCAAAAAACAAAGTAACAAAGTAAATACTATCTTCGTGTGAACAAACACACAGTGGGAGATGGAATGTCCAAAATAATATCCACGAGAGAACAAAACAGAGTGGGAGATGAAATGTCCAAACTAATAACTAAGTGAGAACTAAAGGAGGCAATACGCTGGGGAAACAGCAGCGGGACGAGGGCAAAAAGCATTACGCTGAGTGAGTGACATCACAATCAAAACTCACCCAGGCGTATGCGTAAAGGTACAGGGACAGCAGCGGGAACGGGGGCAAGAGGCATTACGCTGAGTGAGTGACATCACAATCAAAACTCACCCAGGCGTATGCGTAAAGGTACAGGAACAGCAGCGGGAACGGGGGCAAGGGCACTACGCTGAGTGAGTGACATCACAATCAAAACTCACCCAGGCGTATGCGTAAAGGTACAGGGACAGCAGCGGGAACGGGGGCAAGGGCACTACGCTGAGTGAGTGACATCACAATCAAAACTCACCCAGGCGTATGCGTAAAGGTAAGGGACAGCAGCGGGGCGAGGGCATCGCCACCGGGTGGCTGGCTGTCCGAGCCGAGGAACAGAGTGCTGGAACAGTGGCGGTGACGAGGGAGTCGTCCACCGGGTAGCCGACTGTCGGAGCCGAGGAACAGAGTGCTGGAACAGTGGCGGTGACGAGGGTGTCGTCCACCGGGTAGCCGCTGTCGGAGCCGAGGAACAGAGTGCGCGCCACACCTTGGTGTGCGCGTCGGAACAGTGGCGGTGGCGAGGGCGTCGTCCACCGGGTAGCCGCTGTCGGAGCCGAGGAACAGAGTGCGCGCCACACCTTGGTGTGCGCGTCAGAACAGTGGCGGTGGCGAGGGCGTCGTCCACCGGGTAGCCGCTGTCGGAGCCGAGGAACAGAGTGCGCGCCACACCTTGGTGTGCGCGTCGGAACAGTGGCGGTGGCGAGGGCGTCGTCCACCGGGTAGCCGCTGTCGGAGCCGAGGAACAGAGTGCGCGCCACACCTTGGTGTGCGCGTCGGAACCGAGAGACGCCTCGGGGTGCGTCTGCGAGGAGGAGTGTGCCAAGCACGAAGGTCTGGAAGATGCGCGTCGGCGCGCTGAGGTCTGGAGAGCGTGCCAAGCTCGAAGGTCTGGAAGATGCGCGTCTGTGCGCTGGTACGGAGGAGCGTGCCAAGCTCGAAGGTCTGGAAGATGCGCGTCAGTGCGCTGGTACGGAGGAGCGTGCCAAGCTCGAAGGTCTGGAAGATGCGCGTCAGTGCGCTGGTACGGAGGAGCGTGCCAAGCTCGAAGGTCTGGAAGATGCGCGTCTGTGCGCTGGTACGGAGGAGCGTGCCAAGCTCGAAGGTCTGAAGTGGAACACTGGAATACCTCCCATAGAGGATTAGAGAGCGCAGTACAGTGTCTCCCTCCAGGCAAACGGCGGCAGGTGGCGAAGGCTTGAGCGCATCTGGCGCGCTGGTCTGGAGTGGAACACTGGAATACCTCCCGTAGAGAATTAGAGAGCGCAGTACAATGTCTCCCTCCAGGCAAACGGCGACAGGTGGCCAAAGCCCTTGAAGATGCGCGTTGCGCGCTGGTGACTGGAGAGCGTGCCAAGCTCGAGGGTCCGGGAGATGCGCGTTGGTCTAGATGTGCGTCAGGACGAACAGCTGCGCAGGGGTCTGCAGTGGAACGCTGGGGTGCCTCCCGTGGAAGTTACAGGGAGCGCAGAACAGTCTCCTCCACAGGCTACGGCGACAGCAGACGAAGGCTGGAGCAAACATCTCAAGGCTGGAGAGATCCATCTTACAGCATTGGTAGACCAGAGGATCTCCCGAAAAAGTCTAGATGTTAGAGAATATGACTCAGCATGAATACAACACGACCCCACGCCAAAACGAGGGGAAGCGCCCTGGTATTTAAAGCCCACAGGGGGACTAATTAGCCTGCCATCACAGGTGCGAGAGATAATAGAATATCAAACAGGTGTGGCCACTAAGGGTAAGGAACGAGAGGGTGGGGGCTAGAGAGAGTGAGTAGGGAATTCCTAACAGTAGGCTTAAAGAAGACAGAGAAAAGGTAGTGAGCAGCGGGCAAAACCTCACAGTACCCCCCCCTCAACGGGAGCCACCCGGCGACCCAAAACAAATACAGACAGAGTGGCAGGGGGCAAAACAAGAGGTACTGGCCAAGCCAGCAGGGGAAGCCACCACAAGAGTGGGGCTAGCAAAAGAAACAGGGTCGCCGAGGGGTAACTAGGGTAGCAGAGGGGCAACTGGTCTAGAGGAACTGGGTCTAGAGAACTAGTCTAGCGAACTGGGCAAGAGAACTGGTCTAGAGAACTGGTTTAGGGAACTGGTCTAGAGAACTGGTCTAGAGGAACTGGTCTAGAGGAACTGGGTCTAGAGAACTGGTCTAGAGCAACTGGTCTAGAGGAACTGAGGGGCAAGCAGGGTAGCTAAGGGGTAACCATGGAAGCACCGGGAAAGGGCTAGCAGAGGGAAGGTTAGCTGCCAGGGCACTGATAGCTACAGGGCCTATGCTAGCTGTACTGCTACATCAACATAGAGGCTGCGCAAGCTGCCGGAGCTAGGCTGGCAGACAGGGCTGGACCAGCATGAGAGCACAAGCTAGCTGGAAGGACAGTCCTAGCTGTGTGAGAAAAACTGACCTTGCTAGCTGAAAGGGCAGTCCTAGCAGTGGGATAAACTACACAAAAAAAAGTGGAGGCCATGCAGAGGGACCGGGTTAGCTGCTTGGGCCTGGCTAGCTACAGGGCCTATGCCAGCTGCAAGGCTGCATTAACATAGAGGCTGTGCTAACAGCCGGGGCCAAGCTAGCAGACCGGGGCCATGCAGAGGGAAACTGGGTTAGCCGCCAGGGCATGGCTAGCTACAGGGCCTATGCCAGCAGCAAGGGCTGCATAAACATAGAGGCTGTGCTAGCAGCCGGGGCTAAGCTAGCAGACAGGGGCTCTGCTGAGGGACTGGGTTAGCTGCCAGGGCATGGCTAGCTACAGGGGGGTCAAACAGGGCAAAACGGGAAGCAAACAGGGGAGCTAACCGGGGAGACTAACAAGCTAAACAGGGGAGTAACAGGCTAACAAGGGAGCTAAACAGGACTAACAGGGAAGCTAAACTGGGCAAACAGGGAAGCTAACAGGGCTAACAGGGGAGCTAGAGGGGAGACTAACAAGCTAACAGGGGAGCTAACAGGGCTAACAGGGGAGCTAGAGGGAACAAGAAAAAAAAAGGCAAACTCAACCTACACCGTCTGTGCTGGCTGGGGTCGTCGATTTGGTGGGGTCGTACTGTTATGGTTTGTAACCGACCCCAATCGCACAACACAAGACAGGTATGATGGTTTGCCAAGAAACAGATATTTATTTAGAACAGGGAAAAAGGGCACAGTCCCTTTAAGGGAGAAAACACAAGACACTGGAATAACACAAGAGGGGAAGGTAAAGTGCCTTTAAGAGGCGGGCAGGAAAAGGGAACACTATGGGAAGGTAAAGGGAACGCCTAAGGGAAGGTTAAGGGAACGCCTTGGGAACAGAGGACTAGGGACTAGGAAAGCTAGGGATAGAGGACTAGGGACTAGGAGATCTAGGGACAGAGGGACAGGTACTGGGGAACATAGGGAACAGGTTCTGGGGAACAGAGGGCCAGGTTCTGGTGACAGAGGGAACAGAGGCCCGCGGAGGCGGGCTGGGGACAGGGAGGAACTGGGGACTGGTGGGAAAACATCTGGGCCGCTCTGCAGAACAGAGGAGAGGGTTAATATTCAAAGGGAAAAAACAGAGCAGATGCAGAACAGTCCAAAAAACAAAGTAACAAAGTAAATACTATCTTCGTGTGAACAAACACACAGTGGGAGATGGAATGTCCAAAATAATATCCACGAGAGAACAAAACAGAGTGGGAGATGAAATGTCCAAACTAATAACTAAGTGAGAACTAAAGGAGGCAATACGCTGGGGAAACAGCAGCGGGACGAGGGCAAAAAGCATTACGCTGAGTGAGTGACATCACAATCAAAACTCACCCAGGCGTATGCGTAAAGGTACAGGGACAGCAGCGGGAACGGGGGCAAGAGGCATTACGCTGAGTGAGTGACATCACAATCAAAACTCACCCAGGCGTATGCGTAAAGGTACAGGAACAGCAGCGGGAACGGGGGCAAGGGCACTACGCTGAGTGAGTGACATCACAATCAAAACTCACCCAGGCGTATGCGTAAAGGTACAGGGACAGCAGCGGGAACGGGGGCAAGGGCACTACGCTGAGTGAGTGACATCACAATCAAAACTCACCCAGGCGTATGCGTAAAGGTAAGGGACAGCAGCGGGGCGAGGGCATCGCCACCGGGTGGCTGGCTGTCCGAGCCGAGGAACAGAGTGCTGGAACAGTGGCGGTGACGAGGGAGTCGTCCACCGGGTAGCCGACTGTCGGAGCCGAGGAACAGAGTGCTGGAACAGTGGCGGTGACGAGGGTGTCGTCCACCGGGTAGCCGCTGTCGGAGCCGAGGAACAGAGTGCGCGCCACACCTTGGTGTGCGCGTCGGAACAGTGGCGGTGGCGAGGGCGTCGTCCACCGGGTAGCCGCTGTCGGAGCCGAGGAACAGAGTGCGCGCCACACCTTGGTGTGCGCGTCGGAACAGTGGCGGTGGCGAGGGCGTCGTCCACCGGGTAGCCGCTGTCGGAGCCGAGGAACAGAGTGCGCGCCACACCTTGGTGTGCGCGTCGGAACAGTGGCGGTGGCGAGGGCGTCGTCCACCGGGTAGCCGCTGTCGGAGCCGAGGAACAGAGTGCGCGCCACACCTTGGTGTGCGCGTCGGAACCGAGAGACGCCTCGGGGTGCGTCTGCGAGGAGGAGTGTGCCAAGCACGAAGGTCTGGAAGATGCGCGTCGGCGCGCTGAGGTCTGGAGAGCGTGCCAAGCTCGAAGGTCTGGAAGATGCGCGTCTGTGCGCTGGTACGGAGGAGCGTGCCAAGCTCGAAGGTCTGGAAGATGCGCGTCAGTGCGCTGGTACGGAGGAGCGTGCCAAGCTCGAAGGTCTGGAAGATGCGCGTCAGTGCGCTGGTACGGAGGAGCGTGCCAAGCTCGAAGGTCTGGAAGATGCGCGTCTGTGCGCTGGTACGGAGGAGCGTGCCAAGCTCGAAGGTCTGAAGTGGAACACTGGAATACCTCCCGTAGAGGATTAGAGAGCGCAGTACAGTGTCTCCCTCCAGGCAAACGGCGGCAGGTGGCGAAGGCTTGAGCGCATCTGGCGCGCTGGTCTGGAGTGGAACACTGGAATACCTCCCGTAGAGAATTAGAGAGCGCAGTACAATGTCTCCCTCCAGGCAAACGGCGACAGGTGGCCAAAGCCCTTGAAGATGCGCGTTGCGCGCTGGTGACTGGAGAGCGTGCCAAGCTCGAGGGTCCGGGAGATGCGCGTTGGTCTAGATGTGCGTCAGGACGAACAGCTGCGCAGGGGTCTGCAGTGGAACGCTGGGGTGCCTCCCGTGGAAGTTACAGGGAGCGCAGAACAGTCTCCTCCACAGGCTACGGCGACAGCAGACGAAGGCTGGAGCAAACATCTCAAGGCTGGAGAGATCCATCTTACAGCATTGGTAGACCAGAGGATCTCCCGAAAAAGTCTAGATGTTAGAGAATATGACTCAGCATGAATACAACACGACCCCACGCCAAAACGAGGGGAAGCGCCCTGGTATTTAAAGCCCACAGGGGGACTAATTAGCCTGCCATCACAGGTGCGAGAGATAATAGAATATCAAACAGGTGTGGCCACTAAGGGTAAGGAACGAGAGGGTGGGGGCTAGAGAGAGTGAGTAGGGAATTCCTAACAGTAGGCTTAAAGAAGACAGAGAAAAGGTAGTGAGCAGCGGGCAAAACCTCACACAAATACTATTTCTGTGTCAATGCCGTGTTCTTGTGGGTGTTCACCATCTATATTTGATGTACTGTCTGGCCAGTAATTAAAGTACATAACTAGCAGTGGTTTAATCTATCACAATCTTTAATACAGTCAGGGTTTTGTAACCCCTCAGTTACAGTTTTGAAAAAAAAACGGGAAAGAAAAAAAACACTCTACATGTTCCCAATCAATGTTAATGTAACAAATAATCTGCAACCCCTGCACCGATTATTACATCATCAATGTAGAGCCACTGTGGGGAAATAAATGTTATTAGGCCTTTATGGAGAATCAAAGAGGACATGTCTTGCTCACAGGAACCACAGCCTACATGAAGCACAGACGGAGCTAGGAATGATCTATTAATAGTCCATTCATTTTCCAGAGGTACCGGAGAAACAGAAGAGACTGGAGCAGCCGGACATACGTCACCTGTGAGAGTTCTATAGTTGGGGTTATAACATAATTTACATCTACAAATCAGCATCTTTACACAGGCAAACACACATGCACTCCCAGTAGGCCTACCTTGCTTCTTAGGCAACACATTGACACTGTTAGACTTTATGGAGTTGTGGACTTGTATGTAGACTTGCATGTTGACACCCCTAAGGAAAAAGAGAGGACATTTATTTATTTTGTATGCACTTTTTCTCCTCTTTTTCTATTTTTCTCCCATCCCAATTACCCACTGTGCCAATTCTCCCCTCCCCTGTCTTGAACGTTGCTCGCATATGCCCCCCACTGGCCGGTTGTAGGGAGGATAGAAGCCTTGCATCACGTGTCCCCTCCGATACACGAGGAGGCAGCCTGTCACATCTTTTCACCTGCCAGCGCAGACTCTCATTGGCGAGGAGTAACGTGTGGGAGGCTCACACTACCCCCGCCATTTCCTGTCACTGCTGTGCAGGTGTCCCCAACCGACCTGTAGGAGTCGCTGTCCACAACGTCCAGATTACCACCCATTGACTTCCACCCGCTGACTCTGCCAATTGAGTTAGTATGACGACTGGCCCAAGCTGGAGGCAACGCCGACAGCCGGAGTCGAACCCGGTGTCTCTTGCGTTGGTGACGAGCGATATGTCCGCTGCGCCACCCAGCCGCCCAAGAGAGGACATTTCTATAGGTCTCAACAGTACAACTACTGTACTTACGCTGTTGGGTGTCAGACAACAAAATAAATTAAATGGGCCAAATCCTAGATTGTGCCTTTTGACAATGACCCTGATATGGTCAAACTGTCTTCATACAGATTTTAATCAGTAAATTGATTATTTTGAATGGCCTAGGAGTAGGAAAAAGTAGGAAACAATTAGTTTTTGAGAAATCGAAATGGTGGCCGTATTATTTTACATAACATTTTCAATGTATGTACAATTTAAAATGTAACCATGATCGGACAAGCCGTTAGGGAATAGTTTATACTTTTTGTGGGAATAAATAATATATTGGAAAACAATGGTCCCCAGATGCCACACAGCAGGTTGAGATAATCAGTTATAGGGGGAGTATAGGGAAAAAAAGTGTTTTTCAAAATGACGTTTTTAATCCAATATGGCGGACATAGTCAATTTGTTCTCCACAAGGAGCCACTCATAATTAAAAGTTTGGCCTGATGATGGTGTTAGAGGAAAGGACACAGGGTCATCAAAATCAATAGGATTCTTCCTCTAGAGGTCATGAATGTTCACAATAAATCTGAAAAGATTTATGAATAAATCAATGTAGAACTCTCAATGTTGAATCTACTGTTGACCTTGATTGTGTATGGCGTATGGCTTGGATAGCTCAGCTCTTTTAAAATAATTATTTTATTCCAGGGAGAACACTGAAATCAGATTGTGCAACCATAACCTTAATTCACCTTTTAAAGAGCAGTGCGTCTTGCCTGGTGGCGACGGTTCTCTTCAAGCCACCGATATTGTTGTCAAACCTTTTGTCACAGCTCAGTTTCGTGGGCTTGTAGCAGTAATAGTGCTCTCCTGGGTTGTGATCGGTGTAGTTGCACAGTGGCTGCTGATTTGAAGTCAGGCAGACGTTACAAACCATGGTTTCGGACACATTGCCTGAGCGGAACTGGCTCTTGTAGAACAGCCGGTCAGGCTGTTGCCTTTTTGTCCTGAGAAGCACAGAGACAGCCTCACTAGGGTGGAGCAGTGTCACCTCCACCTGTGCACTACCCTCCCAGAGTAATGGGAAAACACAAGAGTAGGACCCATTCAGGTGGTCCACCACCTGCGCCATCATGCCCGCGACAAGCTTCCGGTTGTGCAGCCGAGCAAATAAGACGTCTCCCCCGTATCGCTTGGGCCGACCCTGGAAGTCGTTCATTTGGATCCGAACACCGAGCTGATCTCCTACATGCCGCTCTCCGCCGCCCACCACCGGAAGGATTGTGAACCAGCTGTGGGAGGGGGCACTTGTCTCTTTCAGTGTGGAGAAGAGTGGAGGCTCAGGCTCAGGCCACTTAATAGAATCGAGTAGGGAGCGTTGCTCCAGGGCCTCCTCAGATGACAACTCTGGGCCCCAGTAGCTACAGTAGTTGTGGTTGTGGTGTGAAAGAGGGGCCAGGTACTGAGGGGTGGAGTGGATTTCTGGCCAAAGCTGGTAGAGAGGGTTGAAAGAGAAGAGAGGTTACTGTACCTATTCATAGTATTCTCATGAAGTATGATGCATTTAATACCAGAATTGACCATGTTCAGACAGCGGCCATTTTGCTCTTATATCAAGCTCAGGTTGGATTCCTTTCCACCCTGTTCCGAGTGTGGGCTTTTGTCCAACATGTTGTATTGTCCCCTAAACAACCGCCTTTATTATCTTTTATTTTATTTTATGACGACAATTAAATTTGTTGCTCTGTTGCCTATACTCAACCTATACTGTAAGAACTCTGACCTCTGTTGTCTAGACAAGAAACCATTCAGGTACCATCACTGTCACATTCTAAAAAAATCAGTTGGGAAAACCGGATTCTTTATCAAAAGTATTTTGTAGTCTAGTATTTAAAATAAAGTGTGGATTGGCTCCTCCTCCTTTGTCTGGTTTCATCAACATCAAGTCTGCCTCAACCAGGAATACTAGAGGTGCGGCAAGGGGGGACTGTACAATCCCTTAAAAAAAAAACGTGCATTTGGCCAGGCAGTCTTTTCATATAGATGTGGCGGGTAGACGGGCAAAAATAAATGGGTATTGCCCTTCGGGCGGATTCGTTTTCTTTATCTACGTTTGTTTGTTTATTTGTGTGTCCGTTTCCCCCCCACCATAAGGCCAACCCATGTACAAGGTACCTCTCTCAGACATGGATACGGGCAGGCTTAGTGTGCCATCCCAGGTGGCCAGCATACTCGGCCCAATTCCGGCTACCGGTCGGCACACTCGGCATATGTCCGGCACGGCACGCCAACGATGAGCCGGATCTGGCGCGGTAATGGTTGCCGGGGCAGAGCCGACTCGCGCTCGCCAAAGATAAACCGGCTCTGGCCCGGCAATGGTTTGCGGCGTCGTTTCTTGCGCTAGCCTCTTGTTAGCCAGCATTGCCTTAATAGCTTTGAGCTAAGGATCTTTGCCGATGCATAAAGTATTGTTTATAGTGCATTTCTTGCCACCTTATAGCATTTGTACATTTGTATGACCGTCTATAATGCTCCCGTTAGGTTTTTCCGGACGTTTTGGTAATGATTTTCACTATAAAATCATATTTCTAAATGACAGGAAGTTGATAAACTGGCCGGAATAGCTTTGAGCTAACGGATCTTTGCCGATGCATTCCATTCTAAACGTAACGTTAGTTGTTCAAAACATTACCCGTCTATATAATTTGTTCCTCAACGTTATATAGACGGGTCATGTTTTGTAAACTAACGTTATGTTTAGAATGGAATGAATACGGGTGTTACGCTTGGTACGCTTCTTTGGCATGATGGACCCAGATGGCAGAGTAAAGATGAGACCGGAGACAGAGCGTGACGATGAACAGTTTACTAACACACAAGGTACATACACGACACAGGTAACATTTAACAATGACCGCGCACAGCAGGGCAGGACAGACAGGACTATATACACAAGACTAATTGACAAGACACAGAGGGTAATTTACAAACAAGACACAGGTGTGGTAGACAGAAACAATAGAGCACAGAGTACTGGGAAAACAATAACAAACAACCAGACTAAAACATAATTACAAACCACAGACAGGGGAACACAAGACTAACAAAGTGGAGACAACAGATAATAAACACAACAAACACAACTGACAATAAATAACAATAAGTTGGTGTGTGAGCTGATGCCAGATTGGCATCAGCCCACCGGGTGGAAATGTAGACTGAGGGTTATTGTTAATGGGAGGTACTTGTGATGAATATGACTGTCTGAGTCCTGGTCCCACAGGGCCAGGACCGGAGGAAGTGTTACAGTACCCCGCCCTCGAAGGTCGACTCCCAGGCGACCCAACAGGCCCCCCGGGAACGGGGAGGGTGGGGGGGACGGAAGCCGCATCGGCGAAAAGAGGGGGGGGGAGGATGGGGGTTCGAGGGACGGGGCCTGCGAGAACAGGAACGGGGGGAGGGGGCTGACGAGGAGGGCTGGAGCAGGGAAGGATGGGGGGAAGAGACGACGGCTCCGGAGCGCGACCTGGGGCTGGGGTCTCCACGGTGGCGAGACCCCCCGCCGAACCCCGAACCGGAGGCTCCCTGGCGACAGGACGCGGTGCAGGACCCCCAACCGGGGTCCCTCCGGCAGCGGAATCCGACGTCTTCCTCCAGGTCTGCCATGGTGGTGGCTCGTCTTCTGGAACCTCCCAGGGCGGAGGAGACCTCGACCAGGCCGGCGAGGAAGACCTGCGGTCCTGGAAACCCCTTCCCCTGGGGCTGTGGCGTCGGGATCCGCGCCCCGTCCCCGACGCTCCCCTGCGGACCAGGCGACTTCCCACCCAGGGATCCAGCACCGGGGTGGCCGCGGCGCAAGCACCCGATGTCATCGGCGCCGCTGGCCCAGCCACTGCGTCCCATGGTGCCAGACCCAGAGCGGTCGCCTGGTCGGCACGCAGGACGGAAGCGCCCAGGATCCCGAGCGCGAAGCTGGCTCCGTCTCTCCTCTCTGCCGGGTCCAAGTTCGGCGCGGTCATTCTGTTACGCTTGGTACGCTTCTTTGGCATGATGGACCCAGATGGCAGAGTAAAGATGAGACCGGAGACAGAGCGTGACGATGAACAGTTTACTAACACACAAGGTACATACACGACACAGGTAACATTTAACAATGACCGCGCACAGCAGGGCAGGACAGACAGGACTATATACACAAGACTAATTGACAAGACACAGAGGGTAATTTACAAACAAGACACAGGTGTGGTAGACAGAAACAATAGAGCACAGAGTACTGGGAAAACAATAACAAACAACCAGACTAAAACATAATTACAAACCACAGACAGGGGAACACAAGACTAACAAAGTGGAGACAACAGATAATAAACACAACAAACACAACTGACAATAAATAACAATAAGTTGGTGTGTGAGCTGATGCCAGATTGGCATCAGCCCACCGGGTGGAAATGTAGACTGAGGGTTATTGTTAATGGGAGGTACTTGTAATGAATATGACTGTCTGAGTCCTGGTCCCACAGGGCCAGGACCGGAGGAAGTGTTACAACGGGTCGGGAAAGATAGTTAGCTCAAAGCTAATCCGGAAGGACAGCTAACAGTATAGCTATACTGTCTAACTGTGATGCATTTTCTGTTTGCAGTCCAATGTTCACCAAAACACACACCCACACTGTAACTGAGGGGTACAATTCCCTGACTGTATTACTAGATATGATACTTACTACCACTACCTTTGTACTTAATATTCGGCCACCCAGTACACGGCATAAATATATTATCATGAACACTCTCACGTAGATGAAACGGATCCAACACAAATGTACGAATTAGAAACAGGTCTTTATTTCCTACACAGCGATGGTGTGTAGAATAAACACTTAATCACTTAATTACATTTATGAATTGAAATAGTATGCACTTTTATGGCAAGGAGTATTCGTCGGTATATCAATAGATAATGTCCAATCTCTGAAGGCGCAGGTGGTAAATATACGACCTGGAATAGTTAAGGAATAACAGCAATGATACTTTAATGATTATAGGCTGGATACACTAGAGGGGGTTAATCCGGTCGCTTGTAAGCCGACAGGAGTAGGAGGGGGGGGGGGGGGGGTAGAATCCAGCTGCCTCGTCCGGCCAAGGGTATCCCAGGTGAACCCACTGTAGTGCCGTTCAATGCGCCGGCGATCCTTGGACCACAGATGAAAGCAGGTGGACTCTTTGTGGGCCGGCTCTCTCCGGTCCACGGGGGAGAGATGTGGAGAGACCTCGTCTTGCAGAGCGTCTCCTCACCTTGCGTCCTCTCCAGGGGGGGGGGTTCCAACACACGGTAGTGTCGGGGGTCTTTATCCATAGAATAATCAAAGTATCCAAAGCATAATCCGTGCCTGGGAAGGCGGGCTGTCGTCGGTAGAATAATCCGGTATACAGGTCCACTCGCTCGTCGGCTCTGGGGCTCCTCGGGTGCAGCTTCACATAGGGTCAACCACCCTGGGTAAGCAGCCAGTTCTCTGCCCGAAACTATGGGGTACTGACTACGGTAGTATTCTCACCGCACGAAGCACTATATATTAACAGACTATTATTAGCTTAATAGACTACGTCCAACTCGACGATATAGTGCCAAATATGACTATTCAAATATTAATATACACGATGTCTCAATACCGATGGTAGGCCGAACTTGGCCTTACTCCCACACGTGGCATCGCGGGGAGGCTTTACGTCTGTGACTCTATTGGAGGGTAAGAAACTGGACTGAAAAGAAAGTCCTACTTTAGTAGCGCAGTATATATACGCACTATGAACAAATAGTCCCATTAGTGGTGCGGTAGCCAAATTCCTACGCGGAACTAGGACTTGTTCGTACATGTCGAGCGGTACGTTTGAACTGGGTCTGAGGGGTATGGCAGCCTGGCACCAAGGTCTCGACCAATAGTAGAATGGAGACTATTATGGGATGTTCAGTAGGCTAGAATGGATATTCAATGCATATTGTACAAGGAATATACAAGGGATATCAGGGAATATTAGAGAATATACAAATACAATTAAATATATATATATAAATAAATATATATATTCGGTTTAATCTGGCCCTTCACAACAGCCACCCCCTGAATAGGTCCCAGACCTAATCAGTTAAACGGAGACAGATTAATCGCGTTGTCCATTTACACATAAGGGTTTGCTGTAGGGGTCAGTCAACTTCACAAAGTCATAGGGTTGTAGGGTCATGGTCATCATCGATTGTGTCTGGGAGTCGAGGCAGTTCTAAGAGCCTTGCCACGGGACGGGTGTAAGTGCGACCCTGGACGAGCACTTCAGCTGCTCGGACCTTGCCGTCGGCACCGGTGATCACTTTGCTTACGCGGCCGGCCGGCCACATAGCTCTGGGCAGTGATTGATCAATAATCATGACGACTGTTCCTTCTGTCAAATTGTCTCTCTCCTTTACCCACTTCTGGCGGGTCTGTAGAGACGGTAGGTAGTGCAGTAGGAAACTGTTCCAAAACTTGTCGGCTAATACTTGGCTGTACCTCCACATTCGTCGGCCGTTCGCTTCTTCAGGCCGGTACATTGTCTGGGGTAATGTGGGATCTAGCCGCCCCATCAGGAGTGTGTTGGGGGTAACTGGGTCGATATCCGCCACATCACTGGAGACATATCCGAGGGGCTTCGAGTTAAGTACTCCCTCAATCTCCGTGAGGACTGTCATTAGGACTTCTTCCGCCACAGTCTGGGCCCCAAGTACTGCGTACAGGGCTGTCTTTATGGAGCGCACTTCTCGTTCCCAAGTGCCACCGAAGTGGGGTGCGTTTGGGGGGTTGAATTGGAAATCAACCTGTGCTGGAGCGAGGTGGGTCTTAAGTTCTGGGCCCATAGCTTGGAAGCTCTCTCTCAGCTCTCTTTCGCCGCCTTTAAAGTTTGTCCCATGATCGGACAATAGGGTAGACGGTCTTCCTTTCCGTGATATGAATCTACGGAAGGCCATAAGGAATGAGTCTGTGCTCATGGTCGGGAGAAGCTCGATGTGTATCGCTCTGGTGGTCATGCATTTGAATACAATACCCCACCGCTTCTCGGTTCCTCTTCCTTTCTTTATGTGCAGCGGGCCAAAGCAGTCCATACCCGTTGAGTGGAATGGCTTGTCACCGATTCGGAGGCGACATGGAGGAAGGTCAGCCATCCTTGGTATGCTGGGCTGCGCGCGCCACTTGCGGCAGTCTAGACATGTTCGTTGGAAGCGTCGTACCGCCTCTCTTCCTTGTAGGATCCAGTAACGACGTCTGATTTCCGCGAAGACTCTTTCTGCTCCTGCGTGATGTACATCCTCATCGTATTTCTTTATAATCAGCTCTGTGACCTTGTGTCGGCTGTTCAATACGATCGGGTATTTAATGTCATCCGGTAGATTGGGGGCTCTGCGTAGGCGACCACCCACTCTGATGAGGGTGTGAGCGTCGCTCTCGGGGGCCAGGTGAATTAATCTGCTGTCGGATGGGACGGGCTTTCCTCCCTGTAGACAGGCCAATTCATCGGGGAACGAGTCTCTCTGGGCTCGCTGCAGTAGAAGCAATTCTGCTTCCTCGTAGTTAGCTGCTGACATATCAGCGGGGGACTTGCACTCCGGGTGGTACCGCAGGAATGTTCTTTGTTGTGCACTCTCTATGGACGTGCAATCGTTTATGTTAGGGTCGGTGGAGGCTACGGTGCTCAATCCACAGAACACAGACTTCTTAATTTCCACCTCCTCTGGACTTGCTTCCCTCGGGATAGGCATGGGCCACTGTCCTTCCGGGAGTCTTAGGAATGCGGGGCCGTCACTGTAGACATTGCGACGGGTGAGGTCATCCAGGGGCATCCCCCGGGTGATGACGTCAGCTGGGTTCTGTTTTGTATCAACGTAGCGCCACTCTGTTTCTCCGGTTAACTCTTCGGTTAAGTCTTGAATCTCTGTGACTCTGACTCCCACGAAGACTTTGTACTTGCATGAGTCCGATTTGATCCAGGCGAGTACCGTCGTGGAATCTGACCACAGGATTGTTCTAGACACCGGTATGGTGAGCTCACGTTGGATGAGCGTGGCTAGGTGCGCTCCGGCTAGGGCTGCGCAGAGCTCTAGACGTGGGATAGATTGTTGCTTGCGTGGGGCTATTCTCGAGCGGGCGAGGACAAATGCTGTGTAGATCTCTCCCCCCTGGTCTTGGGCCCGCAAGTAGGCTACTGATCCGTATGCGACCTCTGAGGCGTCACTGAAGACGTGTAAGTCCATTTTACATGTCTCTGGCCTCACCGTGGGTGGGAAGTAGCTTCGGCGCATATTAACGCCTGGGAGTGAGTGGAGCTCCATCTCCCACTCTCTCCAGGTGGATGCAAGGTGTGCGGGAATGGGGTCGTCCCAGCCCTGGTCCTTGTCCCACAATGCTCGTACAATCATTTTTGCCCTGGTGGTGTACGGTAGAATACATCCTAGCGGGTCATATTGTCGGGCGAGTGTTGTGTACACACTCCGTCTGGTGGTCGGCGCCGCCGCCGGCCTTCCCTGCTCCGTAGTCAGGGGCTTGTGTCTGTAGTGAAGCGAATCTGTTTTGAATCGCCACACCAATCCCAGGGTCATCTCCTGGGCTTCTCCCGGGATTGTAGCCATCCAGGTCTCGCTGCTGGCTGCCTTGTCCTCGGAGGAGAGGCTGCGCAGTACTTGCGGATCGCTGCTGGCCCACTGCCTGAGATCAAAGCCGCCTTTGATCAATGAGGCGCGGAGTTTAATCAGGAGAGCCTCGGCTTCTTCCTGGGTTGAAAGGCTTTGTAGACAGTTGTCTACGTAGAAGCTGTTCTCTACGCTGTGTCGGACCTCTTCGTCCGCTGCTGGGTCCTCTGCTACATGTTTCTGTAGTGCAAATGTCGCACAGCAGGGGCTGCACGTCGTTCCGAAGGGGAGGACTTCCCATTGGTAGATGGCTGGGTGCTCATCTCCTGGCTTCTCTCTCCATAGGAACCGTAACAGGGGCTTGTCCGCCTCTACTAATCTCACCTGCAGGAACATTCCTTTAATGTCCCCGCTGATGGCCACCTTTTCCTGGCGGAAGCGGAGTAGAACGCCGAGTAGGGAGGGGCCGAGTGTGGGACCGGGCAGTAACTCTTTATTCAGATTTTGGGATCCGATCTGGTAGCTGCAGTTAAATACTATGCGGTCTTTACCGTTGTGATGGACCTTGTGGTGGGGCACGTACCACGATTCAGTGGTCTGGTCAGCCTCTTTAATGTCCATCTTTGTGACGTGTCCCGCTGTGATGAGCTTCTCAATCTCAGCGCGGTATACACTCTCTTGGGCGGGGTTCTTGGCTAAGCGCCGCTCCGTGTTCAGCAGGTACCGTTCTATGGCGTCTGTCTTGGCGTGGAAAGTAGGCATTCCTTCTCGCCGCAGGAGTGGCGTGGCGTATCTCAACACGCCGTTGACCGGGACTCTCTTGGTCCCTGTCTCGAGGAGGTGAATGGCGTAAATGTCATCTTTAGAGCGAATGTCTTTCTTTCCATTCTTAAAGGGCATTTGTTCCAAGCTCCATAGCCGCTCTACGTGTTGCAGGAGTGCGGTTTCTCCCTCTGTGACTCGGGAGTGGAGACATCTAGTGGCTGTACTTCGGTTGAGAGATTTGGCGAGCGGGCCTTGGAGAGTCCATCCCAAACGGGTCTCGACTGCTGCAGGACAGCCTCGGGGTCCGGTATGAACCCGGTCTATCGGGACAATGAGGTCTGCATGGTCGGAGCCTATCAACAGGGTTGGCATAGCATTGTCTATGAGCGGGATCGGTAACTTGCGCAGATGTGCATATTTCTCCATCAGCTTGGCGACGGGGTATGTGTACCGCGACAGTCCTATTTCTTGGCTGGTGAAAGCGTCTGTAATCCGGTACCGTCGCTCAGGCTGGCCGCTTGCTGCGATAGAGAATGAGACATTCTCGCCCTTTATCGTCTTCAAATCTCGTCTTATTGTCCGAATCGTCATTTGGGTTTCGCTTCCCCGCAGCCCCAGCTGGGCCGCAGCGGAGGCGAGCAGCAGGGTCTTCTCTGACCCGTCATCGAGGACGGCGTAAGTGTCCAGGACTTTATTCTGGTAGCTTAGTGTCACACGCACTACTTTTAGGAGTACTCGGGCTCCACTGCTGCTGGCGGGATCGATGTACATGACGCTCGCTTTGCGGCTGGATGGTGCAGGTGAAGGGCGCCGTCTGTTACTGTCGTGAAGTATGTCCAGATGGGCTCCATCGCACTTGGTGCACCTTTTCTTTAAGCGGCATTCGGCTGCCATGTGTGAGCGCGCACAGCGAAAACAGCGCTTGTTGGACTTTATCCATTGACCTGCTTCCTCCGCGTTCAGCTTGGGGAAGGAGTCACATTGCGCTAGCCAGTGTTCTTTCTCACAGTAGGGGCACACTATCTTCCACTTCTCCGTTCTGGAGGGGGTACTGTGGCTCCTGCTGCTCGGTACTGACTCCGATTGGTGCATCACAGTCACCGATCTTCTTCCATCATTTAGTCGTCTTGTTCCTTCTCTGGAGCCAGGGGTGCTCCGTCCGAATGTATCTAGCCGTAGGCTGCTGACTTCTCTCGCCAGGAAGTCTGCTAGATCGAGGAGGTTCGGTTCGGGGCCATTCGGGTCTCTGTGGTCCCTCTGCCGCCTAAAGCGCTCCTGACGAGCGGGCGGCAGCTTCTCCAGGATCCTTTCCACATTTGAGTTGGCGTAAAGTTCATACTTCCCCTTCTCTCTTTGCGCTCCCAACATCCCTACCAGGGACTGCACTCTGATGGACAGGTCGTCCAGTGCTCGATTGTCTATTGCTGGGGGTAAGCGGTCGATGTGTCGGATCTCCTGGATCACGTAATCCCATATGCGCCCATACCTCTGGTCCAATGCTACCAGCGCTGCTGTGTATGGGGTGGTGGAAGTCGCGTAGGCGAGCGCTATATTATGTGCGCGGGGCACCTTTAAGTGCTGCAGTAGGATGGCGTATTTGTGGCGTTCATCCAATACATCCACCAACATGGTCTCCAGACACATGCGGAGTTCTGTATACTGGGCCCGGTTCTCTTGGGTGAAGTCGGGTACCATAGGCGTGCCAATGTATGACGCTGACTGTGGATACATCGGCGAGCGTTGGGGGAGAGGCCTCCTAGGCGAGTCTCCTCCCGCTCCTTGGTATGGGCTGGTACCGGCAGTGTACCATGGCCCGCTTGTCCAGGTGCTGTTCCTCGGTGCGGGTCGTGCGTCGTGCTCACCCGTGTATAGAGTCGGGGGTCTGTAGCGCAGCTCCGCGGGAGTATAGCCTGGGCTGTACCGGACCTCCTGGTCCGGTAGAGTACTGTGCTGTCTTCGGGCGTGGTTCTCCTCCTCTTCCTCTTCGTCTTCAGTTAGGTCATCCAGTGCTTGTAGTCTCTGGTTTAGCCTCTCCACAGGATATGCTGCTCCTTCCCGGTTGCTAGGTCTCGCTTGGACCGGTAGGGGGAGGTGGTCTGTGGGGGGTATAGACCTCGTCTGTTGGTCAAGTTCAGGGTTGTTTACTCGGCTAGGGGATGCCGCCCTGGAGGTGTGTCTAGACGAGTTCCTGGAGCCTCTGGCGGAGGGAGAGGGTGTTGTCCGTCTGATCAGCTGTTCTATTAGTTGCGACTGCTGTCTGTCGCGCGCTGCGTCCCGTTGAGCACCGGCTCGTTCTCGGGCCACATTCTCTACCATCTGAATGCGTCTTATTTCTAGACGTATCTGCTCGTGTTCGCTTCGCTGCTGGATCTGCAGTCGGTCGCGTTCAGCAGCGGCGTTCAGGCTGATGAGGAAGGCCTGCTGTAGGGTCCTCTCTGCCTCGCTGGGAGAAGGCGGTTGTATAGGGGAGCCTTCCCTCGGGGTACTCCTTGCGGAGCCTTGGAGCTCTATCTCCACGGTGCTCTCCCCGTCTTCTTCCGTGCCGAGTTCTCTCTCGGTAGCGTTGTATTCCTCCCGGGACTCATCGGGGACTACTTCTTCAGTACTGGCGGGGTGTGAAGTCATGTCTGGTTCCCACTGGTCCCCACCGTGAACTTGGTCAGTTACATTAGAGCCCGTAGGGGCCTCTATGGTCGGGGTAGTCTGGGCGTTGGGGTTAGACATACTTTTACTTTCTAGTTTTACCGCGTTTACTGTTAGTAGAAGACTAGGTTGTTGACTGACAGCGTAAGCCTCTAAGTACTGAGGGAGCCGTCGTTCGCGCTGCGGGCGTTGGTTAGGAGGATCGTTTCGTGGAGTGTTCATCATAGGCCATTTCAATATTAATAACACTATATTAATATTACACTAATTACCATCCGGCTCGAAGGACCAATTGTAACTGAGGGGTACAATTCCCTGACTGTATTACTAGATATGATACTTACTACCACTACCTTTGTACTTAATATTCGGCCACCCAGTACACGGCATAAATATATTATCATGAACACTCTCACGTAGATGAAACGGATCCAACACAAATGTACGAATTAGAAACAGGTCTTTATTTCCTACACAGCGATGGTGTGTAGAATAAACACTTAATCACTTAATTACATTTATGAATTGAAATAGTATGCACTTTTATGGCAAGGAGTATTCGTCGGTATATCAATAGATAATGTCCAATCTCTGAAGGCGCAGGTGGTAAATATACGACCTGGAATAGTTAAGGAATAACAGCAATGATACTTTAATGATTATAGGCTGGATACACTAGAGGGGGTTAATCCGGTCGCTTGTAAGCCGACAGGAGTAGGAGGGGGGGGGGGGTAGAATCCAGCTGCCTCGTCCGGCCAAGGGTATCCCAGGTGAACCCACTGTAGTGCCGTTCAATGCGCCGGCGATCCTTGGACCACAGATGAAAGCAGGTGGACTCTTTGTGGGCCGGCTCTCTCCGGTCCACGGGGGAGAGATGTGGAGAGACCTCGTCTTGCAGAGCGTCTCCTCACCTTGCGTCCTCTCCAGGGGGGGGGGTTCCAACACACGGTAGTGTCGGGGGTCTTTATCCATAGAATAATCAAAGTATCCAAAGCATAATCCGTGCCTGGGAAGGCGGGCTGTCGTCGGTAGAATAATCCGGTATACAGGTCCACTCGCTCGTCGGCTCTGGGGCTCCTCGGGTGCAGCTTCACATAGGGTCAACCACCCTGGGTAAGCAGCCAGTTCTCTGCCCGAAACTATGGGGTACTGACTACGGTAGTATTCTCACCGCACGAAGCACTATATATTAACAGACTATTATTAGCTTAATAGACTACGTCCAACTCAACGATATAGTGCCAAATATGACTATTCAAATATTAATATACACGATGTCTCAATA
>NC_140183.1:93668420-93746412 GCF_963971535.1 Notolepis coatsorum
GATATATTATGGCCTTAAAGGCCCGCACTTATGTTGTATTTTTGTTCAATAATGTGACTTTCATGAAGAGGGGAACATTTTGTATCGTAATTGAGCCAGTTTTTGCGTTTTTATCAAACATTTGTGCACATGGCTAGCGCTGCTCTGTTGTTGTGGTTGTGTTAGATATGCTAAGCTAACGTTACTGTTGTTGTGGTTAATTGTGTTAGATATGCTAAGCTAACGTTACATATCGAACCGATATGCTTATTTGATCTAATCTTATACATGGTACCACGTGTGCCACTACCCGAACGTAAGATTAGATAAAATATAAGCTCCTATCGGTTCGATGATATAATTAACGTTAGCTCAACATGTACTTGTCTAGGTTCTGCCAGCATGCACTGATCAAAGGCCATTTGCGGTGAGCACGTGGATATTTTAATATGGATAATGCGTGCAGGGCAGCAGGGGCTCTGAGACTGAATTGCAGGTTAAACCCTATATTAAATTATGGGTATAGTTTACAACAGTAGCTAGGGTTAAGATGATCACGCGCACGTTATATGGATTAAAATATCCACGTGTGCTCGGCTCCCTAGCTCTGTTGTGGTTGTGTTAGATATGCTAAGCTAACGTTACATATCGAACCGATATGCTTATTTGATCTAATCTTATACATGGTACCACGTGTGCCACTACCCGAACGTAAGATTAGATAAGATATAAGCTCCTATCGGTTCGATGATATAATTAACGTTAGCTCAACATGTACTTGTCTAGGTTCTGCCAGCACTATAGTCAAAGCCATTTGCGGTGAGCACGTGGATATTTTAATATGGATCATAATGCGTGCAGGGCAGCCACTTTTTCCTCCGTGATGGTATAAAACTTGTGATTTGGGTTTCTGTTTTTGTCATTAGTACAATGCGTAACACAGCTCATTGGCATTGTGAAGGACTGAAGAAAATTCCGCCTGATTGTCTTTAATTTGCCATCCGTTTCTCCACTAAATGATGATGCAGGATACATATTATCTGCTGTACATGTAATCTACTGTTTAAATTTGTGTGTTTACAGTGTCTGCCCAGGCCAGGAGTGACAACATCCTCCCAACTGTAAAAAGTACGTGGTACTAATTGTCATGATGACTGAGCGCTACTCTGACTACAATAAGGCATCAAATATGCGAAGACGGTCACGGAATATAGTTGATCAACTTTTCCAATTGCACTCTGCAAATAGGCACACCTCTGAGGCGCCTGAACCTCCAGGTTATCAACTTCCTGATTTAGCAGAGGGACAGGGAGGACTTGATTTTGAACAAGAATTGATGGATGCTGAATGCACAGCGGTTGGTGAAAACGAGGCCTATCCTGAGCCAGTGGGGGACTGTGAAAATGGGAGTGAGAGTGATGATGAAATGCAACAGCCTTCTCTAACTACTAGCTTGATGCACTGGGCCGTTGAGTATAGTATTACTTTGGTTGCACTGACTGCCTTGTTGTCAGTCTTGAGGCATTACCACCCATCCCTACCCAAGGATGCCAAGACACTCCTCCATACCAGCAGAAATTACATTATCACACAAGTTGCAGGTGGTACATACTTTTATTTTGGAATTGTAAATGCTCTGTCATGTTTTTTGAAAAAAATTTGGTTGAAAATTCCAGATCAGCACACAATCAAACTACAACTAAATTTTGATGGGCTCCCTATTTTTAAGAGTTCAAGTCTCCAGTTCTGGCCAATTTTGGGCTTAGTGCAGGGATTTGGTGTAAACAAACCTTGCTTGATTGCCTTGTTTGGTGGAAAATCGAAACCACAACCTCTGGTAGAATACTTGAGAGATCTAGTGACGGAGATAAAATCTGTAGCGGCTGGCTTTCCTTTTAAAGGAAAAACACTGTTCATAAAAATAACATCAGTAATGTGTGACGCTCCTGCACGGGCATACATAAAAGCCATAAAATCACACACTGGCTATGCAGGCTGTGACAAGTGCACAATACATGGGGTTCGTGTAGACAGTAGGATGACTTTTCCAGACAGCAAAAGCCCAGCTAGAACAGATGAGAGTTTCAGACTTCAGATGGATGAGGAACATCACAGAAATGTCTCCCCACTTACTGAGACTTACATTGGAATGGTGTCTATGTTTCCTCATGATTACATGCATCTTGTCTGCCTTGGAGTCACAAAAAAGATCCTAGAGCTGTGGGCAGGCAGCAAGGGCCGTCTTAAGTACCGCTTGCCATCCAGGAAAGTAAATCAGTTGTCTGAAACACTTTTGTCTTTCAAGTGTCACATGCCCAAAGAATTTGCTAGAAAGCCCAGATCTCTTGAAGAGAGACATAGATGGAAGGCAACTGAATATCGACAATTTCTATTGTATACTGGGCCAGTTGCTCTACTTGATGTTCGGGACACAACAGTTTACAACAACTTCATGTTGTTGCATGTCGCCATAACCATATTGGCATGTCCAAAGTGGTGTGTGGTCTACAATGATTTTGCAAAAACCTTGCTGCTGTCTTTTGTTGAACACTTTGGACAGCTTTATGGCAGAGAAAATCTGGTCTACAATGTGCACGGCCTTACACATCTCAGCGATGATGTAAAAGAACATGGCCACTGTTTGGACAACATCTCTGGGTTTCCCTTCGAGAACTACCTTGGCCAAATAAAGAAAATGATCCGCAGCCCTCAGTTCCCAGTTGCACAAGTTGTGAGGCGAATGTCAGGGTTGGAAAATGCAGCTTGTAATCGAGATGCACCAAATGAAACCAAACTCATAAAGCCACACAGTGATGGTCCACTGCCATCAGACATCACATGTCCAGTCATGCAGTACAAAGAAGCAAGTCTTCCAGACTTCTGTGTCAAGGTATTGACAGGCGATAACTGCATATGTTATAACGGAAGAGTAGGCTTAGTCCGCAATATCATTGTGGTTGATGGGGCTCTATATTTGGTGTATAATGAGTTTAGTCATTCTTGCAACGTCTTCGACTACCCGATAAACTCTTCTGAACTGGGAGTATTCCTTCTCACAGACTTGTCCCAGGAACTAAAATGCATTAAGATGGATGCGACTGTGACAAAATATGTACTCCTTCCACTCAGGGACACATTTGTAGGCATTCCATTACTCCATTTGTCATAACCAGGGGTGTACATACACCAAAAGCCAGTGGACACCCCCACTAAACCAGTTTCTCATTAAAAATATGCTGTATAAAGTTGTCTATAAACACTTAATATTTCATTATGGTATGTGTTGTGAAGGGCCAGATTAAAACTGAGAATCTACCTTTATTGTTTGATATACTTTGTATATTATTTATATATACACGGAATATCCCTTTACCTGCGTTCAAACCAGAGTAATATTCGCTCTCCTTATTGGACAGCGCCCCTAGGCGCCACCTCGCAAGCCCCCAACGCCAGGTTCAAAGACAAGTTCAGGCATGTCAGAACATGCCCGGAGACAGCGTATTGATACCAGACAAAGATTGCGGTTTGGGACTAGGTAATCACTTAAGTATATATACAGCGCAAGGTGCGCACAGCAGCAGTTCGTCTAAGCAAGCAGTGTGACAAGTTCGTCTAAAGTCTGTCTGTGGTCGGTAACAGTGAAGTGAGCAACCGTGCGTCTAACAGAGCGTTGAGAGCCATGTGCGAATAGAATAGTAAAGTGTCACGAGTTTAATGCAGTAACGTCAAGTTCGACCTAATCTAATGTGAAGTAAATAGTCGTTCATTTATTGTATATCGTGCGGCCACAGTTCGTTCATGTGTAGCATTACCCAGCGGTTCGTCGTGTTTTAGCTAGTGTACCTTATCCAGGCTGTGTGGCCTAAATACGTGCCCACACCCGAGGAGGCCTAGACGGAGAACCGTTGGACATGTGCACAGGATTGGACAACGTCGGCGATTGCAGAACCATTACCGGTTGGATTATATTGATTTGGAACGTTTTTTGTCTGGCCAGTAATTAAAGTACATAACTAGCAGTGGTTTAATCTATCACAATCTTTAATACAGTCAGGGTTTTGTAACCCCTCAGTTACAGTATGTATTAAGCTTGCCAAGTTGGGCAGTATACATTTTTTTCATACCTTTCTGACATCACACCCCTGTATATTCATCAAAGGCATAACATGCGCAACATATAATCTAACTAGTGCCCAATGAATGTATCTGGGAGATTTTTTTAAAATTAATTCCGTTGTCAAGGGCAGTGGCTAGTTCTAGCGGAAGCCGAACTAGAATGGAGAAGTAAGACAACTCCTTCCCTCCACTAGTCTGAGGGTCCACCTTGGGCAAGTGTTAGTACCCCCTTTAGCCTCCCTACCTAGGCCTACAGGGTGCCGCACTGCCTTGTGTGTGTGCGTAGGGATACGCAAAGGCTAAGGGAGAAAACCCTGAAAGAAAACCACACTGCCTTGTGTGTAATAGGCAAAGGCTAGGTCCAAGGGATTGAAAAAATATCAGTATCATCATGTGATCCACGTGAATCCACGTACATTTCCGTGCCAATTCATATTTAAAGTATACAGACATGAATGGTATCAATCTCCTCAACTCTGGTCAAGAAAGCAAATACGCATATTACCCAAAATGTTGAACTATTCCTTTAGAAGATTAAGAAACCATATAATAATAAAGCAAAACTTACTCAGGACAACATCTTTAATTGCAAGTGGCTCGAAGTGCTTGCCATTTGCCCCACGCCAGTTAATTTTCTTGGCCAGCTGGTTTGTCACTAGTTTCGCCAAAGTCTGTCTGTGGTCGGTAACAGTGAAGTGAGCAACCGTGCGTCTAACAGAGCGTTGAGAGCCATGTGCGAATAGAATAGTAAAGTGTCACGAGTTTAATGCAGTAACGTCAAGTTCGACCTAATCTAATGTGAAGTAAATAGTCGTTCATTTATTGTATATCGTGCGGCCACAGTTCGTTCATGTGTAGCATTACCCAGCGGTTCGTCGTGTTTTAGCTAGTGTACCTTATCCAGGCTGTGTGGCCTAAATACGTGCCCACACCCGAGGAGGCCTAGACGGAGAACCGTTGGACATGTGCACAGGATTGGACAACGTCGGCGATTGCAGAACCATTACCGGTTGGATTATATTGATTTGGAACGTTTTTTGTCTGGCCAGTAATTAAAGTACATAACTAGCAGTGGTTTAATCTATCGCAATCTCGAAGGCCTGCTTGCCATTTGCCCCACGCCAGTTAATTTTCTTGGCCAGCTGGTTTGTCACTAGTTTCGCCATAGTCCTCCAAACAGTTTCTTTAACAGTCAATCCCCCAGCCATCGCCAAGTAAAGGATCTGAAAGACAAAATTTTTTAGTTTCCTCTACACTTCATTCAGGAGTGGTGGACCAAGAACATACCACCATAGGTAGACAATTGGAAACTGATCATATTCATGATAGCAAAAAAAAGAAGAAAAAGCATAAGGCCTAGTGCGTCGAAGTAGCCCTAATCATGATCAAGTAACCAAATATATAATAAATAAGGGCCATAGGTCAAAAGTCTCAGCAAATGTCAATTCCTCAAATATACATTTTTCCTTATAAACATCCTCCTGTGCAATGCGCTCATCAAGGGTTCTCAGGTCATCCAGGGTGGAAAGTGGTAACATCGTAAATGGAAGGCCATCTGGGACGGTTGCTCCACCATTTTTTAGCAGTAAGGTGTGCATTTCCTTTATCATTTGATTAGTCGTTGCCACAGTAGTTAAAATCTACGTAAAGGATCTGAAAGACAAAATTGTTTAGTTAAATGCCCTTGAGGTTGCTCATCCTCATCGTCACTTGAGAGCAATCTTTTTGTGCCTCTATTGAACAAAAGTACTAGTGTTGGCCATTTCATAATGTACAAACAGTACTAACTAAGTCTCTGCTTCAGAAAGGTTTAGCCCAATAAGTACACATATCATCTAATGAAATATTAAGTGTTTTATAGACAACTTTATACAGCTAACTCTATACAGTTTAAAGGAACACGCCAACATTTTGGAAAATTCGCTCAGTCTTAGCACAATGATAGCCTAGCTTAGCACAATGAATGGAAGCAGGCATGACTGGTTAGCCTAGGCATTGTCCAACTAACACCTCTCCCGACGGCTACCCAGTCATGTCCGCTTCCATTCATTGTGCTAGGCTAACATGCAGCTTAGCTAGGCTAGTTCACTACAGTCAGAAAATATACAATGGCTACCCAGTCATGTCCGCTTCCATTCATTGTGCTAGGCTATCATGCAGCTTAGCTAGGCTAGCCTAGTTCACTACAGTCAGGAAATATACAATCAAAATACAACTCCCAAACGTTCATGTAAACATATTTGTGACCTGTGTATTTACCACGTCTCCCAGTTACACAAGTCACACGAGTCTCCCAGTCACACAAGTCTCCCAGTCACACAAGTCTCCCAGTCACACAAGTCTCCCAGTCACACAAGTCTCAGTCACACAAGTCTCCAAGTGACACAAGTCACACAAGTCTCCCAGACACACAAGTCTCCCAGTCACACAAGTCTCCCAGACACACAAGTCTCCAAGTCACAGACGTCTCCCAGTCAAACAAGTCTCCCAGTCACACAAGTCTCCAAGTCACTTGTGTGACTGGGAGACTTGTGTGACTTGGAGACTCTTGTGACTTGGAGACTCTTGTGACTTGGAGACTCTTGTGACTTGGAGACTTGTGTGACTTGGAGGCTCTTGTGACTTGGAGACTCTTGTGACTTGGAGACTTGTGTGACTTGGAGACTTGTGTGACTTGGAGACTCTTGTGACTTGGAGACTCTTGTGACTTGGAGACTCTTGTGACTTGGAGACTTGTGTGACTTGGAGACTCTTGTGACTTGGAGACTCTTGTGACTTGGAGACTTGTGTGACTTGGAGACTTGTGTGACTTGGAGACTCTTGTGACTTGGAGACTCTTGTGACTTGGAGACTCTTGTGACTTGGAGACTTGTGTGACTTGGAGACTCTTGTGACTTGGAGACTCTTGTGACTTGGAGACTTGTGTGACTTGGAGACTCTTGTGACTTGGAGACTATTGTGACTTGGAGACTTGTGTGACTTGGAGACTTGTGTGACTGGGAGACTTGTGTGACTTGGAGACTCTTGTGACTTGGAGACTTGTGTGACTTGGAGACTTGTGTGACTGGAAGACTTGTGTGACTGGGAGACTTGTGTGACTGGGAGACTTGTGTGACTTGGAGACTCTTGTGACTTGGAGACTCTTGTGACTTGGAGACTTGTGTGACTGGGATACTTGTGTGACTGGGAGACTTGTGTGACTGGGAGACTTGTGTGACTGGAAGACTTGTGTGACTGGGAGACTTGTGTGACTTGGAGACTCTTGTGACTTGGAGACTTGTGTGACTTGGAGACTTGTGTGACTTGGAGACTTGTGTGACTGGAAGACTTGTGTGACTGGGAGACTTCTGTGACTTGGAGACTTGTGTGACTGGGAGACTTGTGTGACTTGGAGACTCGTGTGACTTGGAGACTTGTGTGACTGGGAGACTTGTGTGACTTGGAGACTCGTGTGACTGGGAGACTTGTGTGACTGGGAGACTTGTGTGACTGGGAGACTTGTGTGACTTGTGTGACTTGGAGACTTGTGTGACTGAGACTCATGTGACTGGGAGACTTGTGTGACTGGGAGACTTGTGTGACTGGGAGACTTGTGTGACTGGGAGACTCGTGTGACTTGTGTGACTGGGAGACGTGGTAAATACACAGGTCACAACATGTTTACAGGAACGTTTGGGAGTTGTTGGAGATAATTAAGTTAAGGAGTTGTTGTTAAGATAATGTTCCACATTGTGGACTTTGTGTGTGAGGAAGAAAATGGAGCGAATGATGAGACTGAGGTGGTTCCAGCTTCATGGGTGGCTGATGACAAATGCTACTGGCCTCCGTATGAATCCAGGGATCACTGCAACTTGGCAGTATCACGAGCACAACAACAGTCAGTTGTTTCCTGACTGTAGTGAACTAGGCAATGTCGGTTCTGGGGGGGGGGGGCCTTGTGTTTTCCAAGTGTTTGGGAGCGTTTCATGAAATCTTCTCTCTATTGCCTAATTTCCACCAACCGCTGGTATTGGCTCTACTCGCCTTTTATTTTTTATTTTTTTTATGGGGCAATTGTGCTTGTTGGAATTATTTAAGAAATGGAGTGGATTACTGTTTCAGCAGCGCCATGGATTCTCTTCATACAGTGCAGGACTGCAATTGACACTGCGAGGGGACAGTGTAGCAAAGCTAAAGTGAAGCTAATGCTTCAGGAACTGAATGGAGCTTTGAGTGACCGGTGCTGTTTCTAGCAGAAGACTGTATTTGGATGTAAGAGCAGGACATCACCGCAGCTGGATTCATCCAACATTCACAGCTGGAGAGCGGACGGCCGTGCATGTTGAGATTGCTGTGGCAGCAAAAATGGTCCATGAGCCAGAGTACAACAGCAAATTGATGTATGTTTGCCAATCTGCTACCAGCCCATATTATGCTACTGTTTACACATATATAATAAAAAAAAATAGTCCTATAATATATTAAATTATTGTAAAGTTTAAATTCTTATAGTTGCATATTCTTTTTCAATCCCTTTCTGTTAAGATAATGTTCCACATTGTGGACTTTGTGGGTGAAAATGGAGCCAATGATGAGACGGAGCTGGTTCCAGCTTCATGGGTGGTTGATGACAAGTGCTACTGGCCTCCGTTTGAATCCAGGAATCGCTGCAACGTTGCAGTTACACGACAAGAACTTCCAGAGGCATCCTGGAAAACGTATACTATCAGGAGGATCAGGGCAACTAAAAGTATGATTTTATATTTACATTTAGTCATTTAGCTGACGCTTTTATCCAAAGCGACTTACAAGTTCTGTATGACAAGTCATCAGGAAGGTGAAGGGCAACACTCTATCAGCTGACTAACAATGTTCATCAAAGTGTTGAGTGCTACAGTGTAGGTTAGTTTATTAGGACAAGTGCAATTTATTTAATGATTTAATTAATTGTTTATTTAATTGTTACAAATACCAACCACAACTGGCATTAGATTTACTTAATGAATTGCATTAATGATAAATTTTTTTTTAATCCCAGATACATTTAGTGAGGCACGGATGCTGCTCCCGAGGGCAATGCAGACGTCTGACCTTCAGACTGATGATGAGGAGGACACACGTCCATCGCATAAAAAAAGGAAGAGAAGGTAATAAATTGAATACACTCTAATACATAAATTAGGTACAGTAGTAACCTAGGCACACAGCCGCTTCCCTATTTTTAATTTTTTTTTATTGGTCTTTTTCCCCCTCCATTTTCCTCCAATTTTCTCCCATCCCAATGTTAGTCGTATGCCAATTCCCAGTCCCTTCCTGGTCGCTGCGCACTTACCCCCCACAGTCAGATCATCTGGGAGAGTGGAGGCTACCACGTGCTTCCTCCGACACACGTCCAGCCAATCACTGCTTCTTTTCACCTGGCAGCGCAGATTCTTATCGAGGGGGCGTAGCGTGTGGGAGGACCACACTATCCCCCTTGAGTCCTATCCGCGCTTAGCAGGCGCCCCGACCGAACTGTAGGAGTCGCTGTTTACAACGACCCGGACCCACCCCGCCAGCTTCTCCCACCCTCTAATACAGCCAATTGTATTAGTGCAGACGGCCAGCCAAGCTGGTCACAACCCCGGAGCTGTGAGCTGGATTCGAACAGGCGAATCCAGCTCACAGCTCCGGGGTTGGTGACGAACGCAATCTCCGCTCGGCCACCTAACCGCCCCCCGCTTCCCTATTTTTAATGTGGAGTGTACCCAGATGGTTCTGTGAAACAAACCATCTGGCAGCATCAGGTTAAAGGGGAACTCCAACATTTTGGGAAATTAGCTTATTTAACATCTTCCCTGGAGTTAGACAAGAAGATACATACCTTTTTTGTCTCTGTGCGTGCATTTTAGCTTTGGGAATAGACGCTCCGTTAGCATAGCTTAGCTTCATCACTGGAAGTGAGTAGGGGCCGGAGCCTTACAGTGCCTTACAGTGTATTGCAAGGTCTGACATTGACCAAACTTGATATGCATGACCTTGGTGGGCTCTAGGTCAACTCCTGAAAAGGGGGTCAATGTCAGACTTTGCAATCAAAAGTTAGGGGGCTAATAACCCTTGCCATAATTTCAGTGTGCCCCCTAACTTTTGATTGCAAGGTCTGACATTGACCCCCTTTTCAGGAGTTGACCTAGAGCCCACCAAGGTCATGCATATCAAGTTTGGTCAATGTCAGACCTTGCAAATCACTGTAAGGCACTGTAATGCTCCGGCCCCTACTCACTTCCAGTGATGAAGCTAAGCTATGCTAAGGAAGCGTCTATTCCCAAAGCTAAAATGCACGCACAGAGACAAAAAAGGTATGTATCTTCTTGTCTAACTCCAGGGAAGATGTTAAATAAGCTAATTTCCCAAAATGTTGGAGTTTTCCTTTAACTCACCCACTTTATGGGTGAAAGGCAAAAGTTGTCTATAAAACACTTAATATTTCATTAGATGATATGTGTACTTATTGGGCTAAACCTTTCTGAAGCAGAGACTTAGTACTGTTTGTACATTATGACATGGCCAACACTAGTACTTTTGTTCAATAGAGGCACAAAAAGATTGCTCTCAAGTGACGATGAGGATGAGCAACCTCAAGGGCATTTTCCCCCTGCACCGCAAATCGAATCGCCAATCCGTCCTACATCCCCCACACCTAGCGTGGCACCCCGTACCCGGCCCAGGCTAAGTCGTAAGTGTTCTACAGCAATTATTACTACACAGTAAATCTCAAGTGTTGCATATCTGTATTGAAAAATCCACTGTGGCACAGCCACACCGGTGATGACACCAGTGTACTGTCAATCTAACTAACTGTAACTGTCCCCTCCTACTTATTTTCTCTATATCGCCTAGCTGCCACCACACCTAGCCTGGCAACCCCTACCCGGCCCAGGCTAAGTCGTAAGTGTTCTACAGCAATTATTACTACACAGTAAATCTCAAGTGTTGCATATCTGTATTGAAAAATCCACTGTGGCACAGCCACACCGGTGATGACACCAGTGTACTGTCAATCTAACTAACTGTAACTGTCCCCTCCTACTTATTTTCTCTATATCGCCTAGCTGCCACCACACCTAGCCTGGCAACCCCTACCCGGCCCAGGCTAAGTCGTAAGTGTTCTACAGCAATTATTACTACACAGTAAATCTCAAGTGTTGCATATCTGTATTGAAAAATCCACTGTGGCACAGCCACACCGGTGATGACACCAGTGTACTGTCAATCTAACTAACTGTAACTGTCCCCTTCTACTTATTTTCTCTATATCGCCTAGCTGCCACCACACCTAGCCTGGCAACCCCTACCCGGCCCAGGCTAAGTCGTAAGTGTTCTACAGCAATTATTACTACACAGTAAATCTCAAGTGTTGCATATCTGTATTGAAAAATCCACTGTGGCACAGCCACACCGGTGATGACACCAGTGTACTGTCAATCTAACTAACTGTAACTGTCCCCTCCTACTTATTTTCTCTATATCGCCTAGCTGCCACCACACCTAGCCTGGCAACCCCTACCCGGCCCAGGCTAAGTCGTAAGTGTTCTACAGCAATTATTACTACACAGTAAATCTCAAGTGTTGCATATCTGTATTGAAAAATCCACTGTGGCACAGCCACACCGGTGATGACACCAGTGTACTGTCAATCTAACTAACTGTAACTGTCCCCTCCTACTTTTCTCTATCGCCAATCCGTCCTACAGCTCCCACACCTAGTGTGGCACCTCGTACCCGGCCCAGGCTAACCCAAACCGACTGTGATCGTAAGTGTTCTACAGCAATTACTACTACACAGTAAATCTCAAGTGTTGCATATCTGTATTGAAAAATCCACTGTGGCACAGCCACACCGGTGATGACACCAGTGTACTGTCAATCTAACTAACTGTAACTGTCCCCTCCTACTGTTCTCTATCGCCAATCCGTCCTACAGCTCCCACACCTAGTGTGGCACCTCGTACCCGGCCCAGGCTAACCCAAACCGACTGTGATCGTAAGTGTTCTACAGCAATTACTACTACACAGTACATCTCATTCAAAGTGTTGCATCTGGGGGGGTGAGACCTTGACACGAAATAGGGAACCATGACTCAAGACAATGGATATTTGTGTCTCAGTTCAGAACCGTTAGTTTACCACAGTTCTGCACCCAATTTCCCTATGTAATATGGTTTTTGTGACATTTAGATATGCTTACTTTTGGCTAGGCCTCCAAATTAAGATAATCTGGACTGGATACATTCTTTAAAACCTGTCAGATTTTCTGATTTATATGTAGACCGGTTTGAGTTTATTGTGTAGTGATGTTACTGTGTTTCCAAATCTCAGATATTAACTTGTTAAGTGTGTTTGTTTTTTACAGCTATTCTCCATGAGATTTTAACTACTGTGGCAACGACTAATCAAATGATAAAGGAAATGCACACCTTACTGCTAAAAAATGGTGCAGCAGGAACCGTCCCAGATGGCCTTCCATTTACAATGTTACCACTTTCCACCCTGGATGACCTGAGAACCCTTGATGAGCGCATTGCACAGGAGGATGTTTATAAGGACAAATTGGTAGGTGGAAATGTATATTTGAGGAATTGACATTTGCTGAGACTTTTGACCTATGGCCCTTTTTTTTTAATCTACTTTTTTTCTCCCATTCTATTTATTATTATATATTTGGTTACTTGATCATGATTAGGGCTACTTCTACGCACTAGGCCTTATGCTTTTTCTTCTTTTTTTTGCTATCATGAATATGATCAGTTTCCAATTGTCTACCTATGGTGGTATGTTCTTGGTCCACCACTCCTGAGTAGAGGAAACTAAACAATTTTGTCTTTCAGATCCTTCACTTGGCGATGGCTGGGGGATTGACTGTTAAAGAAACTGTTTGGAGGACTATGGCGAAACTAGTGACAAACCAGCTGGCCAAGAAAATTAACTGGCGTGGGGCAAATGGCAAGCAGGCCTTCGAGCCACTTGCAATGAAAGATGTTGTACTGAGTAAGTTTTGCTTTATTATTATATGGTTTCTTAATCTTCTAAAGGAATAGTTCAACATTTTGGGTAATATGCGTATTTGCTTTCTTGACCAGAGTTGAGGAGATTGATACCATTCATGTCTGTATACTTTAAATATGAATTGGCACGGAAATGTACGTGGATTCACGTGGATCACATTTAAAAGGCCGGAAAAATCACATCCTTGATTTATTTGAGTTTTGAGCCGATGTAAATCTAATGCCTTCATCACTGACCGACTCTCAAAACACTTATAGTTGGATGAGTATCAAGAAAGCATTAAAAAAAAAAGTTAATGGAAGTTTCTTATGATAGGGCTTCACCTGTCCCATTCTTTGTCTTTTTTTAGGGGCCGTGAGACTCAATGCGGGCACTAAAAGTGCATCTGATGCAGATGTAGAGCGCTATACTAAAAGGTGGCTTCAGCTCTCGGCAGATAGAGATGGAGGAAGGAGAGATCGGGCCTTGAGACAATTAGCAGTTCCTTAATTCTTAGTAAGTTGTGGTCTGTCTGTCTGTCTGTCTACGTTTACATACTTACTGAATGTTGAAGTCATTAAAACTACATTTTAACCACTCCACAGATTTCATGTTGGCAAACTAGTGTTTGCAAGTCAGGACATCTGTACTTTGTGCATGACACAAATAATCTTTCCAATAATTGTTGATTTATCACAGTGAAGACTGTATTGAAAACTCCACCCTGGTGACACCAGTGTACCGCTCTGTAGAAACATCAAACTCTCAAGCATGAGGTACAGAAGCCAACCTAGACATAACCAAGAAGCAGATGGAGAAATGTCACCACGTGCACCTTCATTCTCAAAATCGACTTGAGAGCGAAAGAGTCCATTAGTCCAACTGCAGCCCTTCGCAGTAGGCAAGACTAGAGGAGGCGGTTACAGGTGTTGCACAATCTGGTTGCAAAGAAGAAAAGATAAGGTCCTATCCGTTAGTGTTTGAGCCAGGATGACTTGGGAGGGGTCCGATGACCCGGCCCCTTCAAATTGTTTAGGGGGACACTGAGATATTTGATGCATTTTCTTTGTCCCTTTCCTCTCCCACCTTCCTCTTCCCTGGGAACAGTTCAATCTATACAAATAAAATGTGTTCATTCATTCAAATGGAGTGTTTATAATATATAAATAAAATAATATCATTTCGAAGATTTTCATGTTTTTTTCTTAAGGCACAATCACATCCCTGAACTAACTATCTGTCCCCTCCCCCTACTTTTCTCTATCTATCTTTCTATCTATCCAGGAGCGGGAAATCAAACCGGGAACCTCCGGATAAAGACGACTGCTCTACCGACCAAACCACTGTCGTATACACATGCAAACACACAGTAAATCCCCCAGCCATCCCTAAGTAAAGGATCTGAAAGACAAAATTGTTTCCTCTACACCATAGGTAGACAACATTTTGAACTGATCATATTCATGCTTACAGTCTTCTCCAGAGAGAGACAATTAAGAAGATGTATACCAGTCTCGTATCTGTGCATTGAGTAGAAATCTATCTGGCTTAGCAAAATGAATGGAAGCGGACATGACTGTGTATAGCCTTCGGGAGAGGTGTTAGTTGGACAATGCCTAGGCTAACCAGTCATGCCCGCTTCCATTCATTGTACTAAGCTAGGCTAACATGCAGCCAGATAGCTTTCTACTCGACGCACAGAGAGGAGACTGGTATCTATCTTCTTGTCTCTCTCTGGAGAAGACTGCTAATTTCACAAAATGTTGGGAGTTTTAAGTGAAAGTATGGGTACCGTCTCAAAATTGTACTCAAGTAAAACACATGAGTAAAAGTCTCTACTAAAGTTTCTACTTTTAAATGTACTTAGTTAAAAGTACAAAAAAAATTTCTGACTGTCTATTCTTCTGATAGTGTTTAATCAAAGATCCCCGCCTTCTATAGTCTTGCACAAGGACCAATCCGCACTACTCAAGTAAAGTACAAATGTACTTTTGACTAATTGCACTTCATTCTTTACACCCATGTTGCGTGTATGGACTATTTTATTTTGTTACATGTTTTGTTAATTATCTCTCAATGCCTGTTTTATGGTACACATGTTGGGTATGGACTCTGGGAGAAGACTGTTATTGAGTTGTAACAATGATTATATATCTATGTTTCTCTATGACAACACGTGAAACACAAATTCACTCATAATTCATAATTATTATTAATTTACATATATATATACATTTATTTTATTTATATATATATAAAAAAAATTATTTTTTAAATTATTATTATTTTATATTTTTTTATTAGAAACGTTTTCCTCTGTAAAAAAAATGTCAGTGAATTTTTTCTTTTTAAAAAATTGCCAAAATTGCCAGCTCTGAGCAGGCCTGCACTGCAGTAATGACTGCAGTAATTATTCGTGAAGAAAACTTCACAGGTGTGACCCAATGTTATATAAATAATAAATAACAGCCAATCGAAATAGGCTATTAACTTCGTCTAAGCACGGTCTGTGCAGTTAAACTCTCGCCATTGAATGGAGGATTGAATGATTGACAGCCCTTGCCATCCAATACATGGAGGTTGAATATGATTGGCAGCCTTGCAAATCCAATCAGAGATTGCTGCATTGCAAAGTCAAAACGGGTCCATCTGCAGGGTAGGTTTAGCTCTGGCCAATCTCAAGTTTCTCAAGTTTCTTTATTAGTTGTCATACAGAAGTACAGAATACTTTTATACAAAATGTAACTGAAATAAGCATTTTGTATAAAAGTATTCTGTACTTCTGTATGACAACTAATAAAGAAACTTGAGAAACTTGAGATTGGCCAGAGCTAAACCTAACCTCCGACCCTGCAGATGGACCCATTTTGACTGTTTGAAAGAGCAAGGAAGTAGTTTAGTTGTTGTTTAGTAGAAGTAAGCTGTACAGCTATAACAAGTAAAGTCAGGCTAAATTAAACTTTGCGCCAACATTAGGACCGAAGTATAAACCAGCAACTGAGCAACATGAAGAAGTGGATCAGAAAAAACGTTGTGGATGAAAAAGTAAGTAGGCTAGTGTTTGTAAAAGCTTGTATGCTAACAGTAGCTAGCCATCTTCTTAGCCTACATCACAATGATAATCACCAAGCTAACTTACTGTACACACTGTAGGGCTGGGCAATTAATCAAAACAGAATCGCGATATCGATTCATAGACCTATGCAATCTCATTTCTAAGTTATGACTATTTTTTTTTATTAAATTTTTTTTTTTTTTTTTTTTTTTTACTTTTTAAATTATTTTATCTGGGTTGAACATGATTTGTGGAACTCCCTCTGGTGTTGTGGTCGTGGTATTCACTGACCTTTGGGAAGTATTCCGACATGCACATGGGTATCTTAGTGGTGTAGTGTATCTTGTAGACCAGGCCCATTGCAAGTTGCTGTACTCTGTCGTCTACTCTCTAAGCCATCCTAGGTTGTCAAAGTGGGCAGGGGTGAGGTGGGTTTTAGGAGTAAGGTCAAGCAGTAGTCTGACCAGTTTGTTTTGTGATGTTTGTAATCTTGTTTTTAGTGCCTTTGAGGTGCTTTGGTACCATGAGGTGCAAGCATAGTCGTAGTACCCTTGAATGAGTGCTCAGCTACAACCATTGTGTTTGATGGCTATGAGGATGGGCCATCCATTAAAGACAACACACATCAAAGAAGAGGAAACAATATTCATCCCATTGTCAACTTCACTGCTGAGACAGAGTTCTCAGGTAAGAAGGAGGAGTTCCTGTCAAGAGATCTGAATAAACAGAAACTGATCCACATGATAAGTGATGAACTGAAAGAACGGGATTGCACTGTGGTCAATTCACTTGGAGATGCTGATGTAGACATAGTAAGGGCCGCAGTGGGATCATCTCTTCTTCACACCACGACGCTGATTGGAGAAGATACTGATCTCCTCGTCTTACTTCTTTACTATGCACAGAGAGATAGCAAGGGCCTTTATTTCAGATCAGACAAGTCGAAAGCTGATGGCAGTTTTAAAGTGTACGCCATAAACCATTTGAAAGAAGGGTTTGACCCTGTTGTCCTGCAGTAGCTCCAGATGGTTGTAGCTGAAGCTGCACAGGTGGCTGATGCTGATATGGTGCATGTGGTTGTTGCCAAGGTTGTGGCTGAGGTAGCACATATGGTAGTGGTCGATACTGTACAGGTGGTAGTGGCTGTACATATGGCTGTTTGGGTCTCACTACTTGTGGAGGCCTCTGTTGTTGTTGTTGTTGTTGTTGTTGTTGCTGTTGTTGATGATGCTGTTGTGGTTGTTGCTGTTGTTGTTGCTGTTGTTGTTGTTGCTGCTGCTGTTGTTGTTGTTGTTGTTGTTGTTGTTGTTGTTGTTGTTGTTGCTGTTGCTGTTGTTGTGGTTGTTGCTGTTGTTGTTGCTGCTGCTGTTGCTGTTGTTGTTGTTGTTGTTGTTGTTGTTGTTGTTGTTGTTGTTGTTGTTGTTGCTGTTGTTGTTGTGGTTGCTGTTGTTGCTGCTGCTGTTGCTGCTGTTGTTGTTGTTGCTGATGTTGTTGTTGTTGTTGTTGTTGCTGTTGTTGTGGTTGCTGTTGTTGCTGTTGCTGCTGTTGCTGATGTTGTTGTTGTTGCTGTTGTTGTTGTTGTTGCTGTTGTTGTTGTTGTTGTGGTTGCTGTTGTTGTTGTTGTGGTGTGTGCGCCCATGCATACTGGTCCAAGAGCTGTCTTTGCACAGGGGTTTTTGGAACAGCATTTATGGATGCATATTCTACCGTGGATTGCAATATCGGTAGTCCTTCTGAGGTGTCTAGAGCATGTGCTTGGTCAACATATTCATTCATACCATCTCTAGGTTGCATCTTGTACACATATCCGTCCTCTTGAGAGGGTGGCTGGTTAATTTGTGATGGATACCTCATGGTTCTAGATGAGTTGGTTTGTGATGATGTCTCATAATCATCCAGTATCTTGAGTTTGGCCGCTGATACAGCCATGTCTGTGTCAAAGTCAAGTTTATCCTTCTCAGTCTTTAATTTAGCCCTGGCTTTAGCCTCCTGCAGACTTAATTCAGCTTGTACTTCAGCTTCCTTTAGGCTAGCTTTAGCCTTTTTTAGATTTAATTCAGCCTCTAATTCAGCTTCCTTTAGGCTCATGGCTTGTCTGGCTGAAAGTGCAGCGGCTTTTGCCTGGATGATGGCCCTCTCAGTGTTAGCCCTTAGACGGGAGGCAGATAACCTGGATGCATGGCTTCCACCTGATGATTTTGATGATCTGGAAGATTTGGATGATTTTGATGGGGCCCTGGAAATGCTATCCTCTGGGCCTATTGTAGCCTGAAGGTCCTTTTCCAGCTTATCTTGAGTCTCTACTGGAGACTCTTGGGTCACAGACCCAGTTGGACTTGGGGCTGGAGTTTGCCTTTCCTTATTCCCTTCCATCAACCATTTTTCCATCACATTAATAAATGCATTGAATTCATCTATTCTTGGTTCATACCGTTGTGTCTCATCATCATCGTCATCCTGTAAATACGGCTGTACAGACTCAATTGCTATCTTAAAAGCACTGAGTGTCTTATTGAACAGTGCCATGTCCGTTCTTACTCCTTGTTCATCATTTGATTTCATCATCAGAATAATCTCATTTTTCTTGCGGGTGCATGCTGCAAGCCTGGCTTTACGTGATGCCATTAATTGTTTCAGCTCAATATCCGCTTGTGTCAAATCCATGTTCTCTGTTTCAATATCTGACATCTTGTCTATATTTATCCACCAGTTCTTAAGACAGCTTTATAATTTGGCTTATATTCCACAGCGCCGTTTGCGCGCGCCACGTACGCAGTAGTGTCTATTCCATTCATACATTCTACTCACGCACGTTCCATTTGATGTCCTCGAGCCGGGAGGGTGGCTCCTCCCCTCTTGGTGGTGATGCTTTCGTTGATCGATCTGTCCTGCTGATCACAGGCAGCGATGTCCTCGGGCTGTGATCATTCACTGTGTGGTGGTGGTTGATCGATGATCGGTGATTGTCTCTCTCAACAATGCTGGATCCTTGTCAGTCCTCTTGCGAGTCCTCCTCGTCAGTTGTCCTTATTGACGCGCGCCTCTGCCTTGGGTCGCATCAATATCTGCGCGAGTCCTCTTTCACTTTATTGAAGCTCGCCTGGTTTCAATAAAAGCGATTTTCTTACTTAATGTAGCGGCAACATGCCGGTGCCGCTTCCTGGTGTAGACGGGGAGTGAATCCATACGCGCTCAACATTCAAAGATAGTCTTCCACACATTAAGCTCCGTTATCAGACACCGATGTGGTGATCCGATTTAATTAGAATAGGTAGGTTACATGGGAGGGTTGATCAAAGCGATCCTAAGCGTCATATAACCTGGTCTAATTGCTTAAAGTGTTTCCTAAATAAGACTAATCTAAAACCGTTTCCGAAGGCGTCCTGAAGCGCTGAAGCGGTAAGAAAATCATATGCTTTCCCCGTCGGCTACCAACCCACCAGCTGATTCCTATCACCTATTTAATGATCTCCGCCGTGCCGTGGCCGATCACCTGACAGGTGCAGGTGATCCACCCACAGTACAACAGAGTCCACCCAACAGGTTACACAGAATCATAACATTCCCATAAATCATTACATTCCCATAAATCATTACATTCCCATAAATTGTAACCTTCTATTGATGATAATAATAATAATAATGATAATAATAATAGTAATAATAATAATAATAATAATAATCAATAACAAAAACACTCATTCGGCCTTTACACTCTGACTATAAACTGTCCTTTCATTTGTGGCCACGGTGAAACAAACTTTCTTATTATTATTAATAATGACTCAGAATGATTTGTAAACGGCTCATCGTTTAGTCCTTTAATATTTCCCATTACAGATGGCAATGAGTGATGTTTATGGGATATTTTTTTAACTCGTTTTATTAGATTTTAAAGCGATGGGTGTCGAGGTGGCCGCGGGATGGACTCTGCAGACAGGGTGAATCTTGGGATTCCAGGGAAGCGCTGCCCTGTCTCGACCTCCTCCGCGCACTGGGAGGGGGGAGAGGACCGTCTGCGCCGTCCGTTTGGCTGTCACCTCCGGCTTGAACCTTGGGAACGCGTGGGCAACATTCGGTGAGCTGTTGACATTCTGTTTAAAGTGTTTTTGTTTTTGAATCTATAAGTAGTTATGTTACAATTAGATTAGGGTGTCTAGATTGACCAGACAGCGGATGACACAGAGTGGTGCATTGTTGACGAGCAATCCGGGGGAGTACTATTTTCCCTTGCCTCAAAACCTCAGTGAAAAGGACAGGAGAGAGAGGACCCTTGTCTACCGACTGTCTTGTCAGCTCTGGCAGATTTTCCCGTGTGGATGCGTGCAGGAGTTTGATTTGGGCGGAGAGTTGTTGAGTTTCTGGGTCCAGATGGGGACTAACACTAAAAAATGGTATTGTTTTTCTTTTTGTGTGTTACCCTCTCGTTTTCCTCTGAACACTTGGGATTTAAAGGTACGTTCCGAAACTGCGAGAATTAAATTTGTATCCGAAATAATAGGTGTGTGCAAAGTGTACTATGAGTATGTTGGAAATTACTGCAATAGTCATGCAATAGTCCAGAAATTATGGCGTGGGCTAGGTTTTAATATCTTTTAGGCACTGATCTGTTTTTATTTATTTTCTCTCACAAGGAGGCGGGAAGATGACCGTGTGTGAGACATTTTAAATTACTTAGGTCAGTCCCGAAATAAGAGCGTTTAATATCTGTTTAGACACTGATCTGTTTTTATTGATTTTTTTTTCAAAGGAAGATGACCGTGCGTGAGAAATGCCATAGAGAGAGGACAGTTGTTTTTCTTGTGTGACTTAGTTTCTAAACACCTTATCTGGTCAAACTGCAGTTGTTTCTAGATGAAACTAAGATAAGGGCTTCTGTGCGTGTACGCTGCTATAGAGCTTTTTCCCCAAGTGATTAGAGGAAACTATTTTTTTGTTTACCGCGTGTTCTCTTTTTTGTTTTTGTCTGTTAAGAAAAAGGAAGCGTGTTAAAATGGAGGTTGTGGGCAACCTGACACTTTGTTTTATTTCTTTTTCCCCCCGGCGGTGTGTTCGGGGCTTGCAGTGGACTCTGGCCTCGATGCTTTCCCGTGTGTGTGTTACCGGCCCTCCCGCCACGTCAACTGCCTCGCAGACGACCACCAACTCCGAAGCGAGGAGGTTGGCCTCGTATACCACCACCACCATCCGCTGGTGCTTGTTTTGTATGCGAAAAAGGCGCAATGGAGGGCAGAGTTGCAAGGCGGGACGGAGCCATCAGCGCATTTGACTGGACGGCACTGCGGGGAGGCATCGACCGGAGGACATGAGGATTGGCAGGCAGAGCAGAGTATATGACACACACACACACACATGTTTACATGCACGCACACTATGAAAGGGGATAAACAATTCGCTATTTTATCTGCATCGTTTGTATGTGATGACATTGGCATGGGTGAATTTACATCATTCTAGTATCTTGTTATTGAACTAAAGAGCTGGACTGTTTTTGCTCATCACATTGTACCAGCCACCAAAATACTCATCAATATTTCAGTGAGAGTCTATAGTGAGAGAGTCTATAGTGAGTCTATAGACTAAGAGAGGTCTATAGTGAGAGAGTCTATAGAGAGAGGTCTATAGAGAGAGGTCTATAGTGAGAGTCTATAGAGAGAGGTCTATAGAGAGAGGTCTATAGTGAGAGAGTCTATAGTGAGTCTATAGAGAGAGGTCTATAGAGAGAGGTCTATAGTGAGAGAGTCTATAGTGAGTCTATAGAGAGAGGTCTATAGTGAGAGTCTATAGAGAGAGGTCTATAGTGAGAGAGTCTATAGAGAGAGGTCTATAGTGAGAGGTATATAGAGAGAGGTCTATAGTGAGAGAGTCTATAGTGAGAGGTCTATAGAGAGAGGTCTATAGTGAGAGAGTCTATAGTGAGTCTATAGAGAGAGAGTCTATAGAGAGAGGTCTATAGTGAGAGGTCTATAGAGAGAGGTCTATAGTGAGAGAGTCTATAGTGAGTCTATAGAGAGAGGTCTATAGTGAAAGTCTATAGAGAGAGGTCTATAGTGAGAGAGTCTATAGAGAGAGGTCTATAGTGAGAGAGTCTATAGTGAGTCTATAGAGAGAGGTCTATAGTGAGAGTCTATAGAGAGAGGTCTATAGTGAGAGTCTATAGAGATAGGTCTATAGTGAGAGGTCTATAGAGAGAGGTCTATAGAGAGAGGTCTATAGTGAGAGGTCTATAGTGAGAGGTCTATAGTGAGAGGTCTATAGTGAGAGGTCTATAGAGAGAGGTCTATAGTGAGAGTCTATAGTGAGAGGTCTATAGTGAGAGAGTCTATAGTGAGAGGTCTATAGTGAGAGGTCTATAGAGAGAGGTCTATAGTGAGATAGTCTATAGTGAGTCTATAGAGAGAGGTCTATAGTGAGAGAGTCTATAGAGAGAGGTCTATAGTGAGAGAGTCTATAAAGAGAGGTCTATAGAGAGAGGTCTATAGTGAGAGTCTATAGAGAGGTCTATAGTGAGAGAGTCTATAGAGAGAGGTCTATAGTGAGAGGTCTATAGAGAGAGGTCTATAGTGAGAGTCTATAGTGAGAGAGTCTATAGTGAGAGGTCTATAGTGAGAGAGTCTATAGTGAGTCTATAGAGAGAGGTCTATAGTGAGAGTCTATAGAGAGAGGTCTATAGAGAGGTCTATAGTGAGAGGTCTATAGAGAGAGGTCTATAGAGAGGTCTATAGTGAGAGAGTCTATAGTGAGAGGTCTATAGAGAGAGGTCTATAGTGAGTCTATAGTGAGAGGTATATAGAGAGAGAGGTCTATAGTGAGAGGTCTGTAGTGAGAGTCTATAGAGAGGTCTATAGTGAGAGAGTTTATAGTGAGAGGTCTATGAAGAGAGGTCTATAGAGAGAGGTCTATAGAGAGAGAGGTCTATAGTGAGAGGTCTGTAGAGAGAGGTCTATAGAGAGAGGTCTATAGTGAGAGGTCTATAGAGAGAGGTCTATAGTGAGAGGTCTATAGAGAGAGGTCTATAGAGAGAGGTCTATAGTGAGAGGTCTATAGTGAGAGGTCTATAGAGAGAGGTCTATAGTGAGAGGTCTATAGTGAGAGAGTCTATAGTGAGAGGTCTATAGAGAGAGTCTATAGTGAGAGAGTCTATAGAGAGAGGTCTATAGTGAGAGGTCTATAGTGAGAGAGTCTATAGAGAGAGGTCTATAGAGAGAGGTCTATAGTGAGAGGTCTATAGTGAGAGGTCTATAGAGAGAGAGTCTATAGTGAGAGGTCTATAGTGAGAGAGTCTATAGTGAGTCTATAGAGAGAGGTCTATAGTGAGAGTCTATAGAGAGGTCTATAGTGAGAGAGTCTATAGAGAGAGGTCTATAGTGAGAGGTCTATAGAGAGAGGTCTATAGTGAGAGTCTATAGTGATAGAGTCTATAGTGAGAGGTCTATAGAGAGAGGTCTATAGTGAGTCTATAGTGAGAGGTCTATAGTGAGAGAGGTCTATAGAGAGAGAGGTCTATAGTGAGAGGTCTGTAGTGAGAGTCAATAGAGAGAGGTCTATAGTGAGAAGTCTGTAGTGAGAGTCAATAGAGAGAGGTCTATAGTGAGAGAGTTTATAGTGAGAGGTCTATAGAGAGAGGTCTATAGTGAGAGGTCTATAGTGAGAGAGTCTGTAGTGAGTCTATAGAGAGAGGTCTATAGTGAGAGGTCTATAGAGAGAGAGGTCTATAGTGAGAGGTTTAGAGAGAGGTCTATAGAGAGAGGTCTATAGAGAGAGGTCTATAGTGAGAGGTCTATAGAGAGAGGTCTATAGTGAGAGGTCTATAGAGAGAGGTCTATAGAGAGAGAGTCTATAGTGAGAGAGTCTATAGTGAGAGGTCTATAGAGAGAGGTCTATAGTGAGAGGTCTATAGTGAGAGGTCTATAGAGAGAGGTCTATAGTGAGAGAGTCTATAGTGAGAGGTCTATAGAGAGAGAGTCTATAGTGAGAGAGTCTATAGAGAGAGGTCTATAGAGAGAGGTCTATAGTGAGAGAGTCTATAGTGAGAGGTCTATAGAGAGAGGTCTATAGTGAGAGGTCTATAGTGAGAGGTCTATAGAGAGAGGTCTATAGTGAGAGAGTCTATAGTGAGAGGTCTATAGAGAGAGAGTCTATAGTGAGAGAGTCTATAGAGAGAGGTCTATAGAGAGAGGTCTATAGTGAGAGAGTCTATAGAGAGAGGTCTATAGAGAGAGGTTTATAGTGAGAGGTCTATAGTGAGAGGTCTATAGAGAGAGAGTCTATAGTGAGAGGTCTATAGTGAGAGGTCTATAGTGAGAGGTCTATAGTGAGAGAGTCTATAGTGAGAGGTCTATAGTGAGAGGTCTATAGTGAGAGGTCTATAGAGAGAGGTCTATAGAGAGAGAGTCTATAGTGAGAGTCTATAGTGAGAGAGGTCTATAGAGAGAGGTCTATAGTGAGAGAGTCTATAGAGAGAGGTCTATAGAGAGAGGTCTATAGAGAGAGGTCTATAGTGAGAGAGTCTGTAGAGAGAGGTCTATAGTGAGATGTCTATAGTGAGAGGTCTATAGTGAGAGAGTCTATAGAGAGGTCTATAGTGAGAGGTCTATAGTGAGAGAGTCTATAGTGAGTCTATAGAGAGAGGTCTATAGTGAGAGGTCTATAGTGAGAGGTCTATAGTGAGAGGTCTATAGTGAGAGGTCTATAGTGAGAGGTCTAGAGAGAGAGGTCTATAGTGAGAGAGTCTATAGAGAGGTCTATAGTGAGAGGTCTAGAGAGATGTCTATAGTGAGAGGTCTATAGTGAGAGGTCTGTAGTGAGAGAGTCTATAGAGAGAGGTCTAGAGAGAGAGTCTATAGTGAGAGGTCTATAGTGAGAGAGTCTATAGAGAGGTCTATAGTGAGAGAGGTCTATAGAGAGAGGTCTATAGTGAGAGAGTCTATAGAGAGGTCTATAGTGAGAGAGGTCTATAGTGAGAGAGGTCTATAGAGAGAGGTCTATAGTGAGAGAGTCTATAGAGAGGTCTATAGTGAGAGAGGTCTATAGTGAGAGGTCTATAGTGAGAGAGTCTATAGAGAGGTCTATAGTGAGAGGTCTGTAGTGAGAGTCTATAGAGAGGTCTATAGTGAGAGAGGTCTATAGTGAGAGGTCTATAGTGAGAGAGTCTATAGAGAGGTCTATAGTGAGAGAGGTCTATAGTGAGAGGTCTATAGTGAGAGAGTCTATAGAGAGGTCTATAGTGAGAGGTCTATAGTGAGAGTCTATAGTGAGAGGTCTAGAGAGAGAGAGGTCTATAGTGAGAGGTCTGTAGTGAGAGAGTCTATAGAGAGAGGTCTATAGTGAGAGGTCTATAGAGAGAGTCTATAGAGAGAGGTCTATAGTGAGAGAGTCTATAGTGAGAGAGTCTATAGAGAGGTCTATAGTGAGAGAGTCTATAGAGAGGTCTATAGTGAGAGGTCTGTAGTGTGATATTTAGGCGAATTACTTAATTGGACTAGTGTCTGTGACCTGAGGTTTGCAGCTAGTATTAGTATTAGTAGCCTGTTGGCTAGAATTTGTTTGTAGCCTAATTATTTGTATATACCAGGGTTTTTACATTGTAGAGTTCTGGCTATGAGGTTTTTGAACCAATGACCCTTAGTTTGCTTTAATTAGCTCTGTAAAAATATATTGTTGGCAAATGTGTTGGATTGTGGACATTTGTATTGGTATGTGCTGTTATCTAATGTATAACCCTTGTTTTGTCTGTTCCCCAATCCCTACTGTCTCCTGCTCTCTTAAAATTGCTACCTAGGGCCCTATGTTGCTGAGAGCGGAGGCAGGATGGTGAGGGGAATGGGGATTTTGATTTGAATTTGGGAATAAGTATTATTGTTACATTTGGGATTTGGGTTAGCTTGTTTGTAAATAAGAATGTAATTTGGTAATAGGGTAGAACCCTTATCTTTAGGGGGAGGGTGTGACGACCCCCACTCTACCTGCAAATGGGGAGTCTTCTGACTCAGAGCATGGTGGAGTGGGTAGGTCGTTAACCCAATTACCCTCACCTGTGCACAGGGACCGAAACTAAAGCCCGCCGCCCGCCAGGGGCGCTCAGTTTTTACCTTTGGCGCTTGACACTTAGAGGGCTGCCCGCCGTGTGGCGTGTAGACGTGTAGTTCATAACAATACTCTTATTTAGTACAGATTATAGCCTCTCTCGTCTTTTTTTTCCTCCGCCGCGAGATCGTTAAAAAACTACAAGTCCCACATTGCACTCAAGTCAACGGTCCAATCACAGTAGAGTGACGTGACTGGTTTCATGTGAAAGAAAGCAACTGACCAATCGGAAGCTCTCATTTGGCTTGTTTACTTCCTGAAACGCCACCATTGCGATATGCGGGCAGTCTGCTCTAGTCTAGATCGGACCTCCATGAGCTACCGTTACTGTTTAAACAATGACCCAGTCAACTATTCACTTTTAGTTTAATACATGACGAGGCATTGTCTAACGGTATCTAGCTGGCTAGCTACTGATAGCTGCTGATATCAACAAATGCTCCAGCAATAGTCGACTCGAGTGCATAATACCTCCGTTCCCTCGTTAGCTAGCTCACATTAGATCTATCTGTCCCAGTAAACTAAATTGTCTTAACGTTATCTACCGGGCTAGCAGTAGCTACAGATAGCTCCTGATATCAATGTCTTATAACATTAATTGAATGCGTATTCTAGCTGAGGGCATGTTGAATGTGATTTGACAAAAGAACCGTAACGTAGGGCTGGGCGATAAAGCCAAAAACATTATCGCGATAAAATTATTTTCATATAACTTGATATCGATAATTATCGTCGATAATATATACATTTCTGTCAGTAATTAACTTCTTATGCCCGGCGCCGACGGACGGGCGCCGACGGACGGGCTATTAATATAGACTCACTTTGTTTGCTGCGCCGGTCAATACGACTAGTTGTAGAGAGCCGTTGCGACTCGCGTGTCGAGCCAACGCCAACCCTTTGAGAAGCGGTGGTCCCATTTTGTTATCTACAACTGTTCCAACACAGTCTGAAATGAATGTTTTCTCTTGTGATTATACCGCGCGTGATTTCAAAACACCAAAACTGAATGTCTTGTCTCGAGTTGATGTCGTCATCACGGTCATCAGTCCGCGCACGGCGCACCTTTTTCTAAAGACCCCAGATGCATAGATTATTATATTCCACCAGGGGGCAGCATACCGACCGCAACTGGATCATAATTATGCATTAATGGCATTGTGTCATTTCATTCACGGTTATTGCTGCATCAAAATTTAGTTGGCTATAAGGCCATTTATAGGCCTATGGTATTCTATCTATATTCTATAATAATATTTCAAATAGCATGTGTCCAGATGGCAGAATTCAGTACTATCTAAACATTGTTTAATTAATTTAATCATCTTCTTCGTTCTTCTTCTTCCCTTTATTAATTTGCTTAGATTTTCATCTCAGGTCATTTTTAGCATGGTGTTATTCATATTCACTGTCAAAGATGCAATGAAAAATTATAATTTATATTCTCCTTTGTTTCATCACAATTTACTCAAGCCAAGCATAATAACATACACAATATTTCTGACACTGGGAAATGGGAATACATTCCATGAGATTGAGATCCATAGATGTCCCTAGATTTGTAGGCCGGGTTTACCGATTCCTCCTGAGCAACGTCAGAAGGATACGCCCCTTCCTGCCAAAAGAAGCCACCCAACTCCTCGTCCAATCAACAGTCATCTCCCGCCTCGACTACTGCAATGCACTGCTCGCTGGCCTCCCGGCCACTGCCACTAAGCCTCTTCAACTCATTCAGAACGCAGCGGCCCGCCTGATCTCAAACCTACCGAAGTCGGCCCATGTCACCCCACTTCTTAGGGACCTGCACTGGCTCCCCATTGCTGCACGAATCCGCTTCAAGGCCCTCGACCTAGCATACCGTGCGGCAAAGGGAACCGCTCCCGCCTACCTCCGGTCAATGGTCTCTAACTACACACCCTCAAGACCCCTACGCTCTGCATCTTCTGGCCGCCTCAGACCTACTCCTATCCAAGCTCCGGGAGGGTCATCAAAGAGAAGTCGCCTATTCTCAGTCCTTGCCCCACAATGGTGGAATGAACTACCCACCCCAGTTAGGACAGCCGAATCACGTCCAATCTTTCGCCGTCGACTAAAGACGCACTTCTTCAACCATTATCTGAATAAAAAAAAAAAAAAAAAAAAAAAAATCTAACCCTAACTAACCGTACTGTCATGCACTTGTCCTAATAAACTAACCTACACTGTAGCACTCAACACTTTGATGAACATTGTTGCTCAGCTGATAGAGTTGTGCCCTTCCTGATGGCTTGTCGTACAGAACTTGTAAGTCGCTTTGGATAAAAGCGTCAGCTAAATGACTAAATGTAAAATGTAATGTACAGGTTAAAGGCATTTTTGCCGCTGAATGAAAGCTGAAGAAACCAGAAGGTTAATTGTGGTTCAGAATTATTTTTTATTGTCAGAGAACATGACAAAGTAAGCTAGGCCTACTTGCCAAACCACAAATCTGAGGTAGAAGTTGTTAGAACAACACAAACTGTATAACAAACAATACTGTTACAAAGGGTCAGATTAAACCGAATATATATATTTATTACTTGAGATATATTGTATAGTATTTGTATATCGTCTGATATCCCTTGTATATTCTTTGTACATATACACGGAATATCCCTTTACCTAGTACAGGCCAGACCATAATATCCGTTCTCCTATTGGACAGCGACCCCCCTAGGCGCCACGGCCATACCCCCAATGTCTAGTTCAAAGTCACCGCTAAGACATGTCTCAACATGCCCAGGTTTGCGCAGTAATACGAGACAGAAATAAGGCTGGTACTAGATTATTCACCTTACGTATAAATACGTTGCAGGTGGATACAGCAGTGTGTTACCCCAATAAGTTGAAGCCTTCACCACGATACAACGTGCTGTGAAGTGGGCCCGTTTTGCCCCAAAATAGAGCCTTGAGACCGCGTGCGAATTGATAGCTGAAGTGTCAGAGTTTAACGCAGTATCGTCGAGTTCGACCTATTCTATTATTAAGTAATAGTCTATTATGTATAGTGTATCGTGCGGCTACCGTTCTACAGTGACCAGCATTACCACCGTTTCATCGTACCGAGCTAGTGTGCTTATCCAGGCTGGGCGGCCTAACCTTGTGCCGCCATCCGAGGAGCCCTAGACGAGAACCGTGTGGATATGTACACTGGATAACCTACACCGGCGACTACAGAGCCCTTTTCGGCTGGATTATATTGCTTTGGTCCTGTGGCTGCTGGAGCAGAGAATCGTCTACCCCCACTACCGTGTGGGATTTACCCTGTGAGGAGCCCCGTCGAGCCCGCCTCTAGGACTCTGAGGCTGGCTGGCTTTCATCCATGCTGCAGTGCATACCGGAGAATAGCTGTTGCTTTGTCTACGGACCAAGGGATTATTGCACCGTCTCCTGTACCTGGAGTCTCTTTATTCCTTGTTGATCCAGACTTTTGCTACCGACAAATCCTCTCCCCTGCTGGCTTACAACCGGAGGGAACCCCCCTAGTATCTCCAGCTGACCTACGAGTGTACCTTATATAATTCTTATGCTACAGGTGGTATTAATTATCCCCTTCGCAATATGCTCATGGACTTACGCTCTTGACCTATTCATGCACATTCTTCGCCTTATAAGCGCGACTCTAATTATCAATAATAAATATTACAAACAGGACTTTCTTCGTTAAGCCGTGTTATTGTGTGGGTGTTCATCACATATACATGTGTACTGTATGGCCAGTAGTAATGTACATAACTCAGTAATGGTTTAATGATACCATACTTATTCAATACAGTCAGGGAATTGTACCCCTCAGTTACAATTGGTCCTTCGAGCCGGATGGTAATTAGCGTAATATTAATATAATATTAATATTGACATGGCCAACGATGAACACTCCACAAACGGTTCTCCTAAGCTAGATCGCCCGCAGCGCAGACGGCAGCCACCTCCTTACCTAGAGGACTACGCTGCCAGTCTACTACCTAGCTTTATACAGACATTAAACGCGGAAAAAGCGGATAGTAAAAGTATGTCAAACCCTACCGACCAGGCGACCCTGCCAGTAGAGACCCTAGTGGGTTCTAACGTAACTGACCAAGCTCACGGGGGGGACCAGGAGGGACATGACATGACTTTACCCCCCGACAACGTCAGCGGGACAGCCCCCGGAGAGCTTCAGGATAAAGAAAGCGCTCCAGGGACGGAACCCGACCCACTACCAGAAGAGATGCGCACCCAGGAGATGGACCTCCTCGGAGCGCGACAGGAGAACGGATCTCCAACGAGCACTGCCAGAAGCCGATCACCTCCATCAGTGTCTTCCCCCAGCGAGGCGGACAAGATGCTGGCGCAGGCATTTATCGCCACCCTGGCAGCCTCCACTGAACGCGATCGACTCCAAGCACAGACGCTTAGCGAGCGCGAACATTCTTCCATGGAACAAGAGCGCCTCCGAGCGCAACACCAAAGTGAGCGCGAACACTATACCATGGAAAGAGACCGCCTGCAGGCTCAACAACTGAGTGAGCGCGAACAATCTGCAGACCAAAGAGAACGCTTCCACGCACAACTCCAAGCGCAAGCCCTTAGTGAACGCGAACACTCTGCGACCGAGCGAGAGCGCTTCCAGGCGCAGCAAAGGAGCGAAGACGACCGCATACACCTGGAGACCAGACGCCTCCAGACGGAAGAGAATATGGAAAGAGACCGCGCCGAAGCCCAGCGCGCCGCCGCCGATGCACAACGCGAAGCCGCCCATGCACAGCGCGACGCAGCCCAAGCCCAGCGCGAAGCAGAGCGCGACCTCGCTCACATCAAGCGCGAAGCCGAGCGCGACCGATTACAAGCGCAGATAATGGAGCAACTGATTGCCAGGGCGACCCCCCCTCCCTCCGCACGGAGCTCCAGGGCCTCGTCAAGACAAGGGTCTAGGGCACCTTCCCCTACCCGAGCAAGCGACCCGGAGCCCGGCCAACGGAAAGAGCCTATACACGTCTACGAACCCCCTCCCCGACCGGTCCATGCGAGACCCAGCAACAGGGAAGAACCGGCCTACGCCGCCGAGAGACTGAATAGACGATTGCAAGATCTAGAAGACCTAGCAGAGGAAGAAGAAGAGGAGGAAAGTCAAGCCCACCAGCAGCATCGTACTCCACAGGACCAGGAGGTCCAGTACAGCCCAGACTTTACCCCCGAGGCCCTGCGTTACAGACCCCAGACCCAACTCAAGGGTGAGTTTGACGCACCACCAGCCCCGAGGAACAGCACCTGGGTACCCGGGCTTTGGTACCCACCAAGTACCAGCCCACGACAGCACGTACGGGGAGACTCGCCTAGGAGGCCTCTCCCCCAACGCTCACCGATGTGCCAGCCATCCATGGCATCGTACCTTGGCACACCGACGTTCCCGGATTTCACACACGAGGACAGAGCACAGTACACGGAGCTACGAATGTGCTTAGAGACAATGATGTCCGATGTCCCCGATGAGACGTACAAGTATGCTATCCTACTCAAGCACCTGAAGGTGCCCAGAGCGCATAATATAGCGCTGGCATATTCCAACTCAAGTACCCCATACACCGCGGCTCTGGTAGCCCTCAACCAACGTTATGGACGCATATGGGACTACGTAATACAAGAGATAAGGAATATTGACCGTCTACCCCCAGCCACAGACAATCGCTCATTGGATGACCTCTCTATCAAGGTACAATCCCTGGTAGGGATGCTGGGGGCACAAAAGGAAAAGGGTAGGCACAAACTGTACGCGAACTCTAATGTTGAGAGGATATTAGAGAAGCTTCCGCCCGCCCGACAAGAGCGCTTCAGGCGGCAAAGAGACCACCGTGATCCCAACGGTCCCGAGCCATCCCTCCTAGACCTGGCCGACTTCCTGGCGAGAGAAGTCAGCAGCCTACGACTGGATACGTTCGTGCGGAGTGTACCAAGCTCCAGAGAGGGACCTAGGAGATCAAACGATAACCGAAGGCTGGTGACCGTCATGCACCAAGCCGAATCAGTACCGCGTAACAAGAACCACAGCACCCCCTCGACGAAAGAGAAGTGGAAGATTGTATGCCAGTACTGCGAAAAGGAACACTGGCTGTCACACTGTGACACGTTCAAGAAGATGACCGCCGACGAGGTGAGTCAATGGATAAAGTCCAACCGCCGCTGTTACCGCTGTGCGCGCAATCACATGGCAGCCGAGTGCCGCTTAAAGAAGAGGTGTAGTCGGTGTGACGGAGCCCACTTGGACGTCTTACATGACAGTAACAGAAGAAAACCCGCATCCTCAAGCAGCACCAAAGCAAGCGTCATGTACATTGACCCCGCCAGCAATGGGGGCGCCCGGGTGCTCTTGAAGGTGGTCCGCGTAACATTAAGCTACGAGGACAAGGTCATGGACACCTACGCCGTCCTTGACGACGGGTCAGAAAAGACCCTCCTCCTCGCATCCGCTGCGGCCCAGCTGGGGCTGCGGGGGAGAGAAGAAACGATGACGATTCGGACTATAAGAAGAGACCTGAAGACGATCAAGGGTGAGAACGTCTCCTTCACTATCGCAGCAAGCGGGCAGCCAGAGAGACGGTATAGGATCACTAACGCTTTCACCAGCCAAGACATAGGCCTGTCGCGGTACACCTACCCCATCGCCAAGCTGATGGATAAATACGTGCACCTGCGTCAACTACCTATACCGCTCATAGACGGCGCCACCCCGACCCTGCTCATAGGATCCGACCACGCACACCTCATCATCCCGATGGACCGGGTCCACACTGGGCCCAGAGGCTGTCCAGCAGCAGTCGAGACCCGCCTAGGATGGCCACTACAAGGCCCCCTCTCCAGGTCTCCCAACCGAACAGCAGCCACTCGCTGCCTCCACTCCAGAGTGACAGAAGAAGACACCGCCCTCTTACAGCACGTCGAGAGGCTATGGACATTAGAGACAATGCCCTTTAAGAACGAAAAGAAACACATTCGTTCCAAGGAAGACATTTATGCCATAGCCCTCCTCGAGCAGGGGACAAAGAGAGTCAAAGTCAACGGAGTGATGAGATACGCAACTCCACTCCTGAGGCGAGAGGGTATGCCTACCTTCCACGCCCCAAAAGAAGCGACGGAGCGGTATCTACTGAACACAGAGCGGCGCCTAGCCAGAGACCCCGCTCAAGCTACTGTGTACCGCGCTGAGATTGACAAGCTAATCACAGCGGGACACATAAAGAGAATTGACATTAAAGAGGCCGATCAGACGACCGAATCATGGTACGTGCCCCACCACAAGGTCCACCACAACGGCAAGGATCGTATTGTGTTTAACTGCAGCTACCAGATCGGATCACAAAATCTGAATAAAGAGCTCTTGCCCGGCCCAACACTCGGCCCCTCTCTACTAGGCGTGTTGCTACGTTTCCGCCAGAACAAGGTGGCCATCAGCGGCGACATCAAAGGGATGTTCCTGCAGGTGCGACTAGTGGAAGAGGACAAGCCCCTGCTGCGGTTCTTATGGAGAGAGAGGATCGGGGATGAGCAACCATCCATCTATCAATGGGAAGTCCTCCCTTTCGGAACCACATGCAGCCCATGCTGTGCTACGTTCGCACTGCAAAAACATGTCGCAGAGGACCCAGCAGCTGATGAGGAGGTCAGACAAAGTGTAGAAAAGAGTTTCTACGTGGACAACTGTCTGCAAAGCGTCTCGACGCCAGAAGAGGCCGAGGCCCTCCTACTTAAGCTCCGCGCCTCCCTGATCAAAGGCGGCTTTGATCTCCGGCAGTGGGCCAGCAGCGACCCTCAAGTACTGCGCAGCCTCTCCCCAGAGGACAAGGCACCAAGCAGCGAGACCTGGATGGCGACCATCCCAGGTGAAGCCCAAGAAATGACATTGGGACTGGTCTGGCGCTTCAAAACAGACTCGCTACATTATAGACACACACCCCTGACCAAGGAGCAGGGAAGGTCGATTTCACTACCGACCACAAGACGGAGTGTATACAGAACACTCGCTAGACAATATGACCCGTTGGGATGTATTCTACCTTACACCACCAGGGCAAAGATGATTGTACGAGCGCTATGGGACAAGGACCAGGGCTGGGACGACCCCATACCCGACCACCTTGCTTCCACATGGAGAGAGTGGGAGACAGAACTCAGCTCGCTCCCAGGTGTCAACATACGCCGCAGCTACTTCCCACCCACAGTGCGGCTGGAGACGTGTCAGATGGACCTGTACGTCTTCAGCGACGCCTCCGAAGTAGCCTACGGTTCGGTGGCCTACTTGCGGGCCCGAGAGGAGGGAGGAGAAATACATACCGCCTTCATCCTGGCTCGTTCAAGAATAGCCCCCCGCAAGCAACAATCGATCCCGCGTCTAGAGCTCTGCGCAGCCCTAGCAGGAGCGCAACTCGCCACGTTAATCCAACGTGAACTCACCATCCCGGTGCAAAGAACAATCCTGTGGTCAGACTCCATGACCGTACTCACATGGATCCAGTCCGATTCGTGTAGATACAAGGTCTTCGTGGGAGTCAGAATCACAGAGATCCAAGATTTAACAGAAGCAGCATGCTGGAGGTACGTGGACACAAAACAGAACCCAGCAGACGTCATCACACGGGGAATGTCCCTGGATGACCTCACACGTCACAATCTCTATAGTGACGGTCCCGAGTTCCTCAAGCTCCCGGAAGAAGAGTGGCCTACACCCACCCCACGGGAGGCTAGTAAAGAGGAGGCAGAGATGAAGAAATCTATGTTCTGTGGGTTGACACACACACCAGTCCCCACAGATCCCAACATAGATGACTGCCCTACCCTTGAGAGTGCGCAGTTAAAGACATTCCTGTGGCACCACCCTGAGGTTCCCTCCACTACTGACATTAATGCAGCTAACTACGAAGAAGCAGAACTCCTTCTGCTACAGCGAGCCCAAAGAGACTCGTTCCCCGACGAGCTAGACTGTCTGCAGGGATCAAAGCCAGTCCCGCCAGACAGCAGACTGCTCCACTTGGCCCCTGAGAGCGACACCCATAATCTCATCAGAGTGGGTGGTCGTCTGAGAAGAGCCCCAGACTTAACGGATGACGTCAAGTTCCCGATAGTCTTAAACAGCCGACACAAGGTCACAGAGCTCATCATAAAGAAATACGACAAGGACGTGCACCACGCCGGGGCAGAGAGAGTCTTCGCGGAGATCAGACGTCGCTATTGGATACTGCAAGGAAGAGAAGCAGTACGACGCTTCCAGCGGACCTGTCTAGACTGTCGCAAGTGGCGAGCACAGCCCAGTATACCCCGGATGGCTGACCTACCCCCCTGTCGCCTCCGACTCGGCGACAAGCCCTTTCACTCCACCGGTATGGACTGTTTCGGCCCGCTGTATGTGAAGAAAGGAAGAGGGACGGAGAAGCGGTGGGGTATTGTATTCAAATGCATGACCACCCGAGCGATACACATAGAACTCCTTCCAACCATGAGTACGGACTCATTCCTTATGGCCTTCCGGAGATTCACATTGCGAAAAGGAAAACCGTCTATATTATTGTCTGATCACGGGACAAACTTCAAAGGCGGAGAAAGAGAGCTGAGAGAGAGCTTCCAAGCTATGGGCCCAGAACTTAAGACCCACCTCGCTCCCTCTCAGATTGATTTCCAGTTTAACCCCCCGAATGCCCCTCACTTCGGGGGAACTTGGGAACGAGAAGTACGTTCAATAAAGACAGCCCTGTACGCCGTGCTTGGGGCCCAGACCGTGGCGGAAGAAGTCCTCACGACAGTCCTCACGGAGATCGAGGGAGTATTGAACTCAAAGCCCCTTGGTTACGTCTCAAGTGATGTAGCAGATGTCGACCCAGTCACGCCCAACACTCTCTTGATGGGGCGGCTGGACCCCGCGCTCCCACAGACAGTGTACAGACCTGAAGAAGCGAACGGCCGAAGAATGTGGAGGTACAGTCAAGTATTGGCTGACAAGTTTTGGAACAGTTTCCTCCTCCACTATCTACTGTCTCTACAGACCCGCCAGAAATGGGTAAAAGAAAGAGACAATTTGACGGAGGGCACAGTCGTCATGATTATCGACCAGTCACTACCCCGAGCTATGTGGCCGGCCGGCCGCGTAAGCAAAGTGATCACTGGTGCCGACGGAAAGGTCAGAGCGGCAGAAGTGCTCGTCCAGGGGCGGACATACACCCGACCCGTGGCGAGGCTGATAGAGTTGCCAAGGCTCCCCGACTCTCCTAATGACGACCATGACCCCCTGACTTTGTGAATTGCCCTACTCCTCACAACGGACATTGAGTAGTGGACAGTGCGGTTAATCTGTCTCTGCTTATCTAATTAGGTGCGGACTAATTAGGAGGCGGCTGTTACAAAGGGTCAGATTAAACCGAATATATATATTTATTACTTGAGATATATTGTATAGTATTTGTATATCGTCTGATATCCCTTGTATATTCTTTGTACATATACACGGAATATCCCTTTACCTAGTACAGGCCAGACCATAATATTCGTTCTCCTATTGGACAGCGACCCCCCCTAGGCGCCACGGCCATACCCCCAATGTCTAGTTCAAAGTCACCTCTAAGACATGTCTCAACATGCCCAGGTTTGCGCAGTAATACGAGACAGAAATAAGGCTGGTACTAGATTATTCACCTTACGTATAAATACGTTGGAGGTGGATACAGCAGTGTTACCCCAATAAGTTGAAGCCTTCACCACGATACAACGTGCTGTGAAGTGGGCCCGTTTTGCCCCAAAATAGAGCCTTGAGACCGCGTGCGAATTGATAGCTGAAGTGTCAGAGTTTAACGCTGTATCGTCGAGTTCGACCTATTCTATTATTAAGTAATAGTCTATTATGTATAGTGTATCGTGCGGCTACCGTTCTACAGTGACCAGCATTACCACCGTTTCATCGTACCGAGCTAGTGTGCTTATCCAGGCTTGGCGGCCTAACCTTGTGCCGCCATCCGAGGAGCCCTAGACGAGAACCGTGTGGATATGTACACTGGATAACCTACACCGGCGACTACAGAGCCCTTTTCGGCTGGATTATATTGCTTTGGTCCTGTGGCTGCTGGAGCAGAGAATCGTCTACCCCAACTACCGTGTGGGATTTACCCTGTGAGGAGCCCCGTCGAGCCCGCCTCTAGGACTCTGAGGCTGGCTGGCTTTCATCCATGCTGCAGTGCATACCGGAGAATAGCTGTTGCTTTGTCTACGGACCAAGGGATTATTGCACTGTCTCCTGTACCTGGAGTCTCTTTATTCCTCGTTGATCCAGACTTTTGCTACCGACAAATCCTCTCCCCTGCTGGCTTACAACCGGAGGGAACCCCCCTAGTATCTCCAGCTGACCTACGAGTGTACCTTATATAATTCTTATGCTACAGGTGGTATTAATTATCCCCTTCGTAATATGCTCATGGACTTACGCTCTTGACCTATTCATGCACATTCTTCGCCTTATAAGCGCGACTCTAATTATCAATGATGTAAGATAATATTGATGCTCTTCTAATAAATATTACAAACAGGACTTTCTTCGTTAAGCCGTGTTATTGTGTGGGTGTTCATCACATATACATGTGTACTGTATGGCCAGTAGTAATGTACATAACTCAGTAGTGGTTTAATGATACCATACTTATTCAATACAGTCAGGGAATTGTACCCCTCAGTTACAAATACAACTGCAGTGCCTGGCATTAACAATGAAAATAAATAAATAAAATCTAAATTCTGGCAGTATTAATGAAAAATAAATAAGTCTGATTAGCACATGTCACATAGCCTAGCTAGCAGACGGTTTCAAACTGTATTTTAAATTTAAATTAGAAACAAACAAGCAAACAAAATAATAAACTAAAGTAGTAATAATAGTATTGTGATTGTCATTTGGACAAGCAAAGTCATTACTTTAGGTTGCGGGCAAGAAAGACAAGTCTGTCCAGTCAGTGTCCACTCCAGTGTCCACTGTCTCTGGTTTTAAAGCTGCCCTGGTGCAGGTCACAATATGGAACTGCCTGCAGTGCCTGGCATTAACAATGAAAATAAATTAAATCTAAATTCTGGCAGTATTAATAATGAAAAATAAATAAGTCTGATTAGCACACGTCACATAGCCTAGCTAGCAGACGGTTTCAAACTGTATTAATTAGAAACAAACAAACAAAATAAACTAATAAAGTGATACAGTATTGTCATTTGGACAAGCAAAGTCATTACAGGTTGCGGGCAAGAAAGACAAGTCTGTCCACTGTCTCTGGTTTTAAAGCTGCCCTGGTGCAGGTCACAATATTCCCTCCTGTACTAAAAACCCTCTCAGAGGGGGAGCTGGTGGCAGGGATGCACAAGTAGCGCTTTGCCAGTAGGCTCACTTTTGGGAAGTTGTTTTGATGCATTTTCCACCACTCCAAGGGTTCGGTTGTGAAGTCTGCATCTGGAGCCAGCAGGTAATTGTCCAGTTCCTTCTCCATTGCCTGCATACCGGTGAGTTGTGTGGGGAGTGGGAGCACAGGGCATGGCTTTTTGAAGAAGCTTCCCAGTGACTTTTTTTTCTGCTTCTTTTGAGGTGGAGCAGCAGCTCCTCCTGCAGCTTCAGCTCCTCCTCCCTCTGCTCCTCCTCCCTCTGCTCCTGCTCCTGAAGCCTGTGAAGTGGATGGGCCGCCGCCTTGGTCTTCCCCGAGCAGCATCTCCGACACCAGTCTCATTTTGATGGCCTCAACCTTCTCTGGCTTTATATATTGAAGTTTGAAACGTGGATCGACCAACGTTGCAACATCAAGCAGCTCATCTAAATGGTCATCATCATATTTTTCATTAAGATATGCCATGATCTTGGTCTTCAGATCTGTTGTGAGCTGCGCTTCATCTTCCGTGCGTTTCAGAATCTGTGTTCTGAATAGATGCAGCACAGGCTTGAGGTAAGATACACTGACATATGATTCACCAGAGAGTGAATCGGTGAACTCCAGGAGTGGACTCAAGGCCTCATTCATGGCTTCCAGGACATCCACATCTTGCCAGGTGGGAACCAAGTGCCTGGTCTTCTTGTCAGCAGTGAGTACTTGAGCGATGGCCTTCTGCTGCTCCAACACCCTTTGCACCATCTTTTGACGTGAGCCCCACCTGGTCGGTGACTCTGACACCAGCTTGTGCTTCGGCAAGTTATGCTCTTCCTGAGCAACTGCCATGTCCCGCTTTTTTTTCCAGGAGTAGGAAAATGCAGCAACAATCTTTTTGCACACACCGACAGCTCGTTCCATCCTCTTGTCTTTCGCTGCTGTCTCTGAGGAGGAAAAGGGAAGAAGGAAATAGGTGTTGACACAGTTGTTGTTACATTTTTATTTAATTTCAGATAATTTCTGAGCAGAATCTAGCACAGACCTGGGCATTGTACGGCCCGCGGGCCGTATCCGGCCCGCGGGATGATTCTGACCGGCCCGCGTTTTTTTTTTTTTTTTTTTTATATATATATTTTTTTTTTGTCTTTTTTGTTTTACTTTTTTCTTTTCATGTCAACGTTCACATGCACAATATATGCTTAGGAGACATGCTCAGAAGATGTTGGTTCTCTTTGGATCCACCTACATATGTGAACAGACATTCTCAGTCATGACGTTTACCAAGTCCAGGTACAGATCCTCTCTCACTGATGAACATCTGGCAGCTGTGCTTCGCATCTCCACCTCAGACATGCAACATGATGGACTTGTTAAAGCTCAACAGAGACTGGATTTCTCACACTGAATGAAAAAAATAAATAACTGAAGAACACAAAAATGTGGAAATATAACAAGTGAAATGGGACACTTGATATTTTTTTTCTTTTTTTTGCACAGTTCTGAAAACATTAAATGTTTAATATAGGCATGTAAAGTAAAAAAGGCTACAAAACTGGGACACTTTTCTTTACACAGTTCAGTGACATGTCTTGTTTATTTTTGCTATAAGATGATGTGATGTCTTTAGAAAGCTAAGAAAATCCTTGTTTCAATAGTATATGAAACTCAAAATGCCTTTTGTTATTAATGTTTCACATTTTGTTTATCATTTTGGAAATAAATTCTATTTGAATAAATGATATTTTTGAAAGCTAACCTCACCTTTTAATTGCCAAATAATAACATACACTCTTACCAGGGGTCAAAACAATGCCATTTAATGCTTTTTATATAGAAATAAAATGTATATTATGCATAATTGAGTTTGGAATTTTGGCCCGGCCCCCCAACATATTTTCAGTTGCTCATTCGGCCCCCTGGGAAAAATAATTGCCCACCCCTGATCTAGCAGATATAAAATACCATCCATTGACTCTTTGACTGTGACACTGACAGTCTACTAAACTTAAAGTAACTGACAAAATGTTAAACAAAAGTCTGAATAAACAGAAAATATACAGTCCGTCGTCATCACAAGTCACAGTCAAATCAATACTGCAGTGCTGCCTGCAACTGAATATTGTAATAAAAAAATGCTTTATTCTTGTAATCACTTTATTTAACTTAGCTGCATAAGTACTATTATAACAGCATGTCTCTCCCTCTACAATATTGAATATTACATGTTGTAATTATTTTATTAGCCTAATCTTTTTTAAACATTTTATATTATCATTATTGCTACTACACAGTAATACAGATTTGAAAATACACAGGGTGGGGGACTTCATTCATCACGCTAATACAGAATTATTCAACTAAATTAGAAATGGAACAAAATATGTGACCAGTGACCACAATATCAGACAGACAGATCTTAATAATAATAAAAAAAAAAATTACTAATGGCTGAATGTAGTCGGTGTCCAAAGCACTGGAGGCGTGTCCATTTGTTGAGTCCACATGCCTTGAGGATATTCGCCCCACTGTCTGTTGTTATGCAGACTTGTCGGTCTTCGCTCAGTCCCCATGAGTCGAGCGCTTCGACAAGTCCTATGGCGATCATCTCGCCAGTATGGTCTTCGGGGAAGTAAGCCGTTTGCAGGCATTTACTTATGCGATTCCACTCGTTGTCGATGAAGTGGATGGTCAGGCTCATATACGGCTCAGACGTCCGACTTGACCACATGTCCGATGTTGTAGCAAAATATGACACCGTTTGCAGCTCCTTCTCGACCATGTCTCTACAGTCTGCATACAGCCGTGGGAGTACAGTCTGCGAAAAATGTTTTCGGCCAGGGAGATTGTACCTGTGGTCAATGGCTTTCATCAGCTTCTTGAATCCCACATTCTCTACTGTGCTAATTGGCATCATATCTTTTGCGATAAAATAACCGATTGCACTAGTAATGTCTTTGTGCCTTTTTGATGTTTCGTCGTAGAATTGTGTAAAAGCAGACACTAGTGTTTGTTGCTGCGAGGTCGACGAGGTACTTGCAGACACATCAGTTGCAGGCGCAGCACGAATTTCAGTTCTTCGTGGCTGTCGGCTGACGCCACCACTCTTTTCCGACTGAATGCGTTTGCCCGAGGCGGGGCATGATACAGTCAACATATAGCAAAAGAGAGAGCGAGAGAGAGCTCCCGTTCTACAGTCAATATACAGTGTACAGAGAGAGAGAGAGAGAGACACATTGGAAAGAAATTGAAATGCTATTTGGCCCTAAACAGAGAGTACACAGTGGCAGAATACCTGAGCACTGTGACTGAAGATCCTTGAGCACAGCCTAGCCATCGAGAAAGGCCGCCATAGGCAGACTGTGTGTGTTAGAAAGAGAGAGAGAGAGAGAGAGAGAGAACATGTGTGTTTGTCATGTGTGTGTGTGTGTTAGAGAGAGACTAGAGCATGTATGACAGATTCAAAAGGACAAAGATCAACACTTAAATCCAAGAGAGAGAGAGAGAGAGAGAGAGAGAGAGAGAGAGAGACACATTGGAAAGAAATTGAAATGCTATTTGGCCCTAAACAGAGAGTACACAGTGGCAGAATACCTGAGCACTGTGACTGAAGATCCTTGAGCACAGCCTAGCCATCGAGAAAGGCCGCCATAGGCAGACTGTGTGTGTTAGAAAGAGAGAGAGAGAGAGAGAGAACATGTGTGTTTGTCATGTGTGTGTGTGTTAGAGAGAGACTAGAGCATGTATGACAGATTCAAAAGGACAAAGATCAACACTTAAATCCAACAAGAAGAGGGTATACCAGAGAAACCAAAGCAGCAAGGAGCCAATGGCCGACATCAGCTAAATAGGCTAGCCAGGTACTGTGACACCAGGCCACACACAGCTTTGGCCAATGGCCCAACGCTACCCAAGCTACACAAACGACCATTCACACACAGCACATGTCGTATCTCCAAATGTTGTGAAGTAGCATATGTTTTGCCTGGAAAAAAACATCGTTATTAACAAAACATTCAGGAGGGGAAGGAAGGAAGAGTGGGGTAATGTCATGACATTTTCATTAATCTTAGTTACCTGCACGAGGAACGCAGGGCGAAAGGCCTCAACACAGGTCTCCACGTTGACGAAAGGCCTCTCGCTGGCGGGACAAAAAGAAGCTATGGCCAGAGCCTTGTCATGGTGCAGGCCCGACTACATCTTCTGTCAAAGGGCCTGCTATTCTCAAGGCTAACTGATAGCATCAAACGAACGTTCCCAGCTGACGCTAAACAGCTAACTGGCTAACAGTTAGCTCAATCAGGCACCTGGCTGTATGTAGCTGCATACAGCCAGGTGCTCTCACCAGGCACACACCGTTAGCTACTAGTAGTATTAGCTAGTCGACCAGTTTGGCTCCAGAGAGAGAGAAAGAGAGATAGGGTCAGGTCCACGGCGGGTATATAATCATAGGTTGACTCACCATAACGCAGTATCAACGTGGAAGGAGACTTTCTTGGCCCCACGGTGTAATTTCTTCTTCTTCTTCTTCTTCGAGTACTTTCCGGCAGACTGGACACCTTTCGGCGTATTGCTGCCTAACAGATTTATCTGCTCACAAGTTCTCTTCTCCTTCTTTTGAAAAGACATCCACTCGCCTCGCCTCGCTCCTCTGAATAGGTTAGCTAACGCTAGTTAGCCTTTAGCTAAGCTAGCTACTAGCCGACATCATGGCTATACCATGACAAGGCTCCGGCCATTTGTCCCGCTAGCGAGAGGCCTTTCGTCAACGTTCCTTGGTGACCGACCGACTGATAATGACCGACCTCTTTCTTCGTCTTGGCTGGCATAACTAAGCATAGTCAAAAGCTGCACGCGCAAAATAGTCAAACGCAGCTGACTCACGCTGCCACGCCGGCGTACTACACTGTCTACACATGATGTAAGTAAAACCACTCCCTTCGTTGAAACCAATGCTGCTGCAGAACCCCAGAGGCTGAGCTCCAATAGTGAGTATGTCTGCAGGACTGCAGACCCAGGAACAAGTCAGACACATTCTACAAACGTGTCTAATGTGAAATATATAAGCATATAAGCAAAACTAGATTTTAGGTCTGTGATGAAAAAGGGCCTCGCGGGAAGGGGGGCCTCGCAAAAAAATAAAAAAAAAATAAAAAAAAATAATAAAAAAAATGAATAATTTTTTTTTTTTTTTTTTTTTTTGCGAGGTCCCCCTTCCCGCGAGGCCCTGTGCGACCGCACTGCTCGCACACCCCCTGAGGCGGCCCTGCATTCAGTGTACTCTAATGCGTGATACACTTTTAGATGGTAGAACATGTTTGTTGTGTTCCCCGTGTTTGTTCGCACCGGTCGCCGACACAGTTTGCAGCGAACGCTGCTCTGATTTTTGTCGGACTTTAAAAAACCAAAATGTGTCCATACTGCCGACGTAGTAACACCTTTCTTATTAATAATTTCCTCTGCATTTGAGGCGCTAAGGTCTGCGGTGGCCGTAGGCGGTGGGTTGTCATCTCCTTTGCTGTCGCTGGAATTTTCATGCATTTAAAGTTGTTGCTAAACTAATCTCTTCAACTAATCTCCTCGCTCTGAAATCGAAACCAAAACAGGAGGAGCACATCTGGATCTGTGGTGCGTAAACACATCATCACGTAACGTTGGTTGTTGGTAGTGAGTGTGCTGAGCCGAGGCTGAGCGCAGTGAGCGGAGTCAAACTTGGAAACTCGATATATCGAAACTTTGCGACCACGTTTCATGTTTATTTCGAGGAAATAATTTATCGCGATATTTATCGTTATCGTTTTATCGCCCAGCCCTATATATATATATTTTATATAAATTTTTTTTTAAATAAAATATATATTATATAATCATACTTGTAGTTGTATTATCTGCAAGACATCGCCACCACGCAATAAGTCAAAATGCTCGCTATCTGCAAACAGCTCCACTGTCTGTGTGTATACTTAACTTGAGTAGCCTCCAGCTCCAGCAAGGATTCCCCGGCGCTGCAGCTAGACCCTATACTAAGGTCGCTTTCACACAGGGGCTGTTTGGTCCGGACTTTCGGACCCGAATTCGGTTTTTCGGGTTTGTGTGAATGCGTGTCGAACTCGGTTCGCGGACCAAACAGGCGAACTCTGGTCCGCCTGAAAACGTCGGTCTCGGTTCGGCTTCATCGAACCAAACGCGAACCAAATATAGGGAAGTGATTATTATTACCACTGCTCGCAGCACTCACTGCAAAACAAGCACACTGCATCTAATCTCTATCTATCTATCTATCTATCTATCTATCTATCTATCTATCTATCTATCTATCTATCTATCTATCTATCTATCTATCTATCTATCTATCTATCTATCTATCTATCTATCTATCTATCTATCTATCTATCTATCTATCTATCTATCTATCTATCTATCTATCTATCTATCTATCTATCTATCTATCTATCTATCTATCTATCTATCTATCTATCTATCTATCTATCTATCTATCTATCTATCTATCTATCTATCTATCTATCTGTGCATCTTGGGAAGAAGGAAGAAAAAACGCGGCTTATTATATTATTAATAAAACAGCTACTTGTGGGCACTCATAAAAACACTGTGGTCTACAAGTTGTTTAGCGAGAGGATGGTGGTAATGTGCTTCAATAGAACAATGGATCAATGCCATGTCAAAACTCGCCTCCGCTCCGCTGATCTGGAGGACTCGCAGTCCACACACAGACACACACACGCGCGCGCACACACAGGCTCGCAGCCACACACACATTTCCACTGTCCAATAGACAAGCGCCCTTTTCGACCGCGTGACATTGTTCAGAAGGTTCGGTCCGCCTCACAGATTTCTATGTGAACGCAGGCGAACCAAATGAAGAATGCAACAATGTTGCAACTTCACCCCCAGAACAGCACAGAGTCCACCAAAACTATATGTGAAAGCGACCTAATACTCTACATTCAGCATGCAAGGATTCTCCCGTGCTGCAGCTGGACCCTATTGGTATAATGTTACGGTTTACGGTTCTTTGGTCAAATCATATTCATCAAGCCCTCAGCTAGAATACGCATTGAATCAATGTTATAAGACATTGATATCAGGAGCTATCTGTAGCTACTGCTAGCCCGCTAGATAACGTTAATCTAAGCTAACGTGAGCTAGCTAACGAGGGAACGGAGGTATTATGCACTCGAGTCGACTATTGCTGGAGCATTTGTTGATATCAGCAGCTATCAGTAGCTAGCCAGCTAGATACCGTTAGACAATGCCTCGTCATGTATTAAACTAAAAGTGAATAATTGTCTGGGTCATTGTTTAAACAGTAACGGTAGCTCATGGAGGTCCGCTCTAGACTAGAGCAGACTGACTGCCTCTGTGTTGATACGAGCAGAAGCCAATAGCAGGGCTGCAGGGCTGGGCGGATATGACTCGTTGCCAAGTTTTTTTTCAAAATAAGAGTATCATATGAACCGAATGTTGCTAACTGCCGGAGCCATCGATATTATGACTGGAGCTGCGCTTGGGGCGGAAACGAGACCCGCCCAGGATTTTCAAAATAAGAGTATCGTTATGAACTACACACGCCACACGGCGGGCAGACCTCTCAGTGGCACGCCCCATACGTAAAAACTGAGCGCCAATGGCGGGTGGCAGGCTTTAATTTCGCCCCCTGAGCGCACCTCTAGCCTGGGTGACTTTAACAACTTGACAAGTCCTCTTCTCACTCTATCGAAGCGCGCCTCTCTTTGGGTCGTCTCAATAAAAGCAATTTTCTGACTTAATGTAGCGGCCTCTGCCTGGGTCCGCTTCCTGTGGCAGTCGGGGAGTGATTCTGTACTCGCTCCATCCAAATAATCGTCTCCACACCTTGAGTTCCGTTATCAGATACCAACGTGATATCCGATTTATTTAGAAAATGTATGGGTTACATGGGAGAGGTGATCAAAGCGATCCTATTTCCTATAATGGTTCAGAGCCTATCTAAAATGTTCTAAACGATTCTAAGCGTCCTAAAGTGTCCTAACGCGGTCAGAAAATGATATGCTTTCCCCGTCGCTACCCCCCCACAGCTGATTCCTATCACCAATTTAATGATCTCCGCCGCGCTGTGGCTGGTCCACCTGACAGGTGCAGGTGATCCGCCCACAGTACAACAGAGTCCACCCAACTGGTTACACAGATAATCATAACATTCCCATAAATCATATCCTTCTATTGGAAATAATAATAACAATAATGATAATAATAATACTAATAATAATAATAATAATCTATAACAAAAACACTCATTCGGCCCTTACAGTTAACGTTGCTGGAAACCCTTCAGAATCGTGAGAAACTCCTTGCAGACGGTAACAAAGCAGAGCTTATAACCGAGAAAATAACCAAATGTATTGTGCTGGACGAACAGCCCCTTTCTGTTGTTGAAAATGTAACGTTAGGTATCCTCGCTTCATGTTGCCAAACCGGCATTTGATCTCCGACACTGCTATTCCAAATAAGTACAATGTTGTGTTTCTTTTTCGAATGTAGCCATAGCCAAGAGTATAACCATAATCCTATAAAAAAAAAGCAGTCAAATTGTATATTTTCAGCACTACGTTTGTTTACCAATGATTTTAAAATCTCCATGCATTGCACCGGACGGAAAAATGCGAGCACAGGAAGCCGTCATGAGTCTTATGTAGTCTTATTGTAGTCTTATTAAGAGGGGGTGTTTGATTTCATTTGATTGAAGTTTATTTCAAATATGCAACACAACAACCAAACATCAAATACAGATATAGCCTTAAGCCGTTCAAATAATAAATGTGTATGAAAAACATAACGTTTTATTTTTTTTTATAAAAAAAAAGTATACAATTTTTTGGTGGGGGTACGATTGGTATCGGCCGATGCCCGATACTCAAGGCTGTGATATCGGTATCGGACATGAAAAAGTGGTATCGTGCCATCCCTACTTGCACTACACCATCTGACCCTTGAGTAGGGCTGGGCGATAAAACGATAACGATAACTATCGCGATAAATTATTTCCTCGAAATAAACATGAAACGTGGTCGCAAAGTTTCAATATATCGATTTTCCAAGCTTGGATATGAGCACGCACTAACAACCAATCGGTGAAGGAGATGGCCGAGAGCGAAGGAGACCAGGAAGGAGACCCAGAGGTAGCACTCACTCAACAACAAGGCTTGCTAGGCTAATTAGCTTGCACGGCGATGTTTTATATATTTACGTGCCGAGTATGTGTGCGGCGTGAATTCTGAGGCCACGTTCATAGTAGTGTGTGGTATACAGTGGACGTCGTTTCAATATATTGTGGCGGAAGAGAGTATTTTAGTGTCATATTGAGCACATTGTCATGGAATACACCGCTTAGGAACAACAGGCTGGCTAGGATAACTAGCTTCCACGGCGATGTTTTATATATTTACGTGCAGAGTATGTGTGCGGCGTGAATTCTGAGGCCACGTTCATAGTAGTGTGTGGTATACAGTGGACGTCGTTTCAATATATTGTGGCGGAAGAGAGTATTTTAGTGTCATATTGAGCACATTGTCATGGAATACACCGCTTAGGAACAACAGGCTGGCTAGGATAACTAGCTTGCACGGCGATGTTTTATATATTTACGTGCAGAGTATGTGTGCGGCGTGAATTCTGAGGCCACGTTCATAGTAGTGTGTGGTATACAGTGGACGTCGTTTCAATATATTGTGGCGGAAGAGAGTATTTTAGTGTCATATTGAGCACATTGTCATGGAATACACCGCTTAGGAACAACAGGCTGGCTAGGATAACTAGCTTGCACAGCGATGTTTTATATATTTACGTGCAGAGTATGTGTGCGGCGTGAATTCTGAGGCCACGTTCATCGTAGTGTGTGGTATACAGTGGACGTCGTTTCAATATATTGTGGCGGAAGAGAGTATTTTAGTGTCATATTGAGCACATTGTCATGGAATACACCGCTTAGGAACAACAGGCTGGCTAGGATAACTAGCTTCCACGGCGATGTTTTATATATTTACGTGCAGAGTATGTGTGCGGCGTGAATTCTGAAGCCACGTTCATAGTAGTGTGTGGTATACAGTGGACGTCGTTTCAATATATTGTGGCGGAAGAGAGTATTTTAGTGTCATATTGAGCACATTGTCATGGAATACACCGCTTAGGAACAACAGGCTGGCTAGGATAACTAGCTTGTACGGCGATGTTTTATATATTTACGTGCAGAGTATGTGTGCGGCGTGAATTCTGAGGCCACGTTCATAGTAGTGTGTGGTATACAGTGGACGTCGTTTCAATATATTGTGGCGGAAGAGAGTATTTTAGTGTCATATTTATTACATTGTCATGAGATATTCCGCTTGTCGGCTAACTGCTAACGTGCGCGGACTGATGACAACATCAACTCGACTCGAGACATTCGCAGCAGCATAAGAAGTTAATTAAACTTGACATACGATCGACGATAATTATCGATATCGAATTATATGAAAATAATTTTATAATTTTATCACGATAATGTTTTTGGTCATATCGCCCAGCCCTACCCTTGAGTAATATTACCATGACATCATTACACAGGTGCAGCTCAATAAATTAGAATATCGTGGAAAAGTCTATATATTTAGCTGTATTGATTCAGTCATTTATGCAAAAGTAGCCCCAACCAAGTACTGAGTGAACATACATGAACATACTTTTCAGAAGGCTGACATTTCTATATAAAAAAGAAAATACATCTATCTTTTTTATTTTTTATTGGTGATACAGAATTTTGGGCTTTCATGAGCTGTAAGACATAATCATCAAATTTAAAACAAATAAAGGCTTGAAATCTTTCACTTTGTGTGTAATGAATCTATAATCTACGAGAGTTTCGCTCTTTGAATTGAATTACTGAAATAAAATAACTTTTCCATGATATTCTAATTTATCGAGCTGCACCTGTAAGCTACTTGTTTATCTAAGCTTGCTTTTTTGTAGTTTGAGTGCAGTATAGAGTGGTGTACAATATGTCTTATATATATCTTCACTACATCTGTACACATAGTAAACTAACTGAGACAGGGCGGCTACGTGGCGTAGTGGGCAAGGCGCTCGCCACGAAATCTGGAGACGCTGGGCTTGCCCGAGCCCAGCGCTCCACATTTGCTGGTCGTCCGTACTAATACACATTGGCCGTATTAGGGGGTGGGAAACTGATGGGTGGGGATCGGGCGTTGTGGACAGCGACTCCTACAGGTCGGTTGGTGCGCCTGCGCAGTAGAATCAGGAAGTGTCGGGGGCAGCGTGAGCCTCCCACGCGTTACTCCTCGCCACTGAGAGATCGAGCTGCGCAGGTGAAAAGATGCGACTGCTGTTACCTCAAGTACCGGAGGGGACTTGTGCTATGTATGACTTAGTCCACATTGCAGCCTGCTTGTGGGAGGCAAGAAACAGCGTTCGTGACAGGGGAGGGTTGAATTGGATGATACGAAATTGGGATGGGAGAAAATATAGAAAATGGGAGAAAAAGTGGATAAAAAAAAAGTAAACTAACTGAGAGAACAGAGACATCGTCACTACATCTGTACACATAGTAAACTAACTGAGAGAACAGAGACATCTGTACACATACTAAACTAACTGAGAGAACAGAGACATCTTCACTACATCTGTACACATACTGTCAAGTCTACGCTTGTCTGACTCTCTACCGGAAGAACTCAGCTATAATGTCTTAAAGTCTCTCTCTCGCGCGACACTCCAACTCTCCTCATCGTTAGTATATCTTGTTACTATGGAAACGTCCCTCTCTCTCTCGTTACTAAGCGACGACGGCCGCTTGTCACCTCTGACCCAATCAAACACTGTTATGGCTTAAAATGAACACTCTACACAGGGGAGGAAACTAACTTTTTGGCTTACCAGCCAACTGGCGAGTAGATGATTTCTTTTACCAGCCAGATCTTTTACCAGCCAAAAATAAATCGCTAATTGTGATAATGACTTTTTTGTATGTCTTCGTCTAAATTGATTTTCAATCATAGTAATAATCACACCGTGTCTCTACTCTTTAAAATATTTATTAGCATAAAACATTAATAAGTGTCTCTACTCTTCACAATATTAGCATAAAACATGTATTAATCACACCGTCTCTACTCTTCAAAATATTAGGATATCACATATTAACATGAAAGAGGGAACTATTCTGGACTGGGTTGGGCTGAACTGGGCAGTGAAAGATGCTGGACTGGGTTGGGCTGAACTGGGCAGTCAGGGGGCGAAACTAAAGCCCGCCACCCGCCATTGACGCTCAGTTTTTACGTTTGGCGCCTCCCACTGAGAGGTCTGCCCGCCGTGTGGCGGGCAATAAAATAGTCATGTGAAAACCGAAAATCATGATCCAATTCTTTAGCGGAGTTCTCACTCGCTGTCTCACTGCTGCTCCTACCCCTCCCGCACCTGTTTCTGTATGCTGCATGTAAACAGAGGCTATTGCCTCCGACAGTCACCGTGACGTTAGTCTAGTCAGTGGGACCTTCGTGAGATAACGTTAGCTACCGTTACAAAATGACCCAGTCAACTATTCACTTAGTTTAATACATGAGGCATTGTGTAACGTTATCCAGCCGGCTAGCTACTGATAGCTCCCGACATCAACAAATGCTCCAGCAATAGTCCAGTGCATAATACCTCCGTTGGCTAGGTAGCTCACTAGTCACTACGAAATGTCGCAGTAAACTAAATAGTTCACTGAGACGTTGTCCCAACCCCATCCAGCAGTAGCTACAGATAGCTCCTGACATCAATGTCCTACAACATGCGTATTCGAGTCCCTGGCTTACATCGCATGAGGGCTGCTGAATAGGGACCAGCTGTAGCGCAGGAGAATCCTTTTGCATGCTGAATGTAGAGTTTAGGGTCCAAATGCAGCGCCGGAGAATCCTTGCTGGAGCTGGAGGCCACTCGAGTATACACACAGACAATGGAGCTGTTTGCAGACAGCGAGGTGGCGATGTCTCGCAGATAATACAACTACAAGTATGATTATATAATATATATATTTTATTAAAAAAAAAATTATATAAAATAATAATTTCTTTTTTTTAATCAAGAAAAAGTTGGCAGGTAAGAAATATGCTTGGGGGGTTGATTCTTCCCATCTACCCGCCACTGGCCGGTGAGTCAAAAAGTTAATTTCGCTCCCTGTGGGCAGTGAAAGATGCTGGACTGGGTTGGGCTGAACTGGGCAGTGAAAGATGCTGGACTGGGTTGGGCTGAACTGGGCAGTGAAAGATGCTGGGCTGGGTTGGGCGGAACTGGGCAGTGAAAGATGCTGGACTGGGTTGGGCTGAACTGGGCAGTGAAATATGCTGGACTGGGTTGGGCTGAACTGCGCAGTGAAAGATGCTGGACTGGACTGGGTTGGGCAGGGAAAGTTGGGCTGGTCTAGGTTGGACTGGGTTGGGTTGGACTGGGCTGGGCAGTGAAAGAACCAAGCATTTCACTGTAATGTAATAGCTAAATAAAAAAAACTTAAACTTGACTTGTTACATTTGCACTCTGGTTGGATGCCAAACGTATTCTGGTTGTACTGTACTTGTGCTGTATGATGACAATACATTGGAATCGAATCTCATGTCAACGCTAGGGGTTCAGCAGGTGTATTCAATGACAAGTATGACAACATCACCGTTGTGAAGGGCATATGGGTGAGTGGTGATATGGGGGAAACCCGGTAATAATTCGGTAATAATAAAATGTCACTCGGCTGCTTTTAAGCAAAGCCGCTCAGTATAGTCGTCCACTATGTTGAATGCGCGTTATGGTAGCTTGTTACATGCTAGGTAGCTAGCCGGCTAATGCTGGGTTAGCCTCACGCCTACTTGTCATTCTCATCCGACCCGAAGCAGGGCTCGAGACTAACGATGTCCCGTCGTCCCGGGGACGATCAAATATTGATTTGGGACAAACAGAAATCTTTGCTGGGACGCGAACGGGACGGAGAGGTTTTTTTTTTTTTTTCACAGGAAATGTCAATTGGCCGACTGTCAGTGCGCGCATATATTGCTGTCAAATGGTGAATGTCTCGTGCTGACTAAATTGACAGAGTTCACTGAAGTCTAAACGTAGCGTGATTTGCCAAATACAATGACTATCTCCGCCTCCCAATGCAGCCATACGCTAATCCAGCATCAAGCTCCTACCCACCTCATCAACCAGTCGCGTTGCAGCAGCGTCACACCCCAAATGAATCTCGCATTGAAAAAGAAAAACGTGTTAACAGGTGAGGGAAATCTCTATTACCTAGGCTTTCTCCACTGGTATTTAACCCTGGTTGACACAGTGAATGACAGCTGGACAGTCGCACGGCACGAGACCACTCTACAAGAACCGCGAAAAGATCAGAATGTTATTTCTTTTTTAAAAACGCGCTATACTGTGGCATCCTCTCAGTGAAGAGATCACCGCAAATATGCTGCGCTATTTGAAGAGGATAAACACAGACCCAAAATGACCAACAGGGAACTGCATCCAGCAATACTACCCCTGAGTCTAAGGTAAGGACACATTTAAATCACAGAAGTGTAATGTTAGTCTATTGGAACTGTATACAGACAATACAGTTATCGACGCGTTCTAGTTATAGCTGCTTATTGCTAGCTAACGTTACTGACTAACGTATCAGACTGCCAATGATTAATCCATAGTTCACACTATTTTATTCTTATTTTTAATATTATTATATTGTTATTCCTATTTTAGTCCTATTGACCTAAATGTTTATTGTTGTTCAATGTGAGCGATGCATAGTCTGCTCTGTAGTGCCGAATTTCCCTCAGGATTATTAAAGGATTTCTATTCGATTCTATACTAACACGTAATGTTACTACCATTGCGAGTTAATTGGCATAACGTTACATTTATCGAAACGAACGCGGAGAAATAGACGACAGGCTATAGGCAAACTTCACTTCAGCTACACAATGAATCCATATTCAGTGAGGAGGGCCCGCTGGAATTTAGCAGCAGTTATCAATATCGACCAGGAGGACAGCGCGATCTAAGGGACATGTTTCATTACTAGTCAAGTGTCATTACTTTAGTTATCAAAGGTGGAATCTCTGGACGCAATGACATTATATAGTTTAAAGCTAAACTACATTTTTCTTTCTTGTTAGAAGAGGGATAACTTGGGGCGCCCTCGTGGCGCATACCATAGTGCCTCGCGCACCTACGCGGCCGACCCAGGTTCGATCCCAGCTCCCGTCGTTATTTGTCGCATGTCCTCCCCACCTCTCCTCCCGTTCGCCCTCTCCTCTGTCGGTCCTGCGTGGCCAATAAAAGCTGTAAAAATGCGAAAAAATTATAAAAAAAAAAAGAAGAGGGATAACTTATTCAGTTAGATTTGATTTGATCTTTATTTATCTCTAACATTTTCAACCATAAACACACACATTTGTAATAACAAAAAATGGTTGACTATAACAGCACCGTGACCAAATATCCCTATACTAGCACCTTGTTAAACACTTTTTTATATATATATATATATTTATTTTTAATCATAATTATTCTTGTGAAATCTTTCCACCTGGGAGTCTTTTGACTAAATCAATTTATTCTCCCCTTCTCTGAATGGTGTTTCTTATGGCAATAACAACTATAGACGACAAAACCAAAGTAAAGAAACAACATTTGATTTTTGGGACGGTTACATTCACTTTGGGACGGTTCAAATTGTATTTCGGGACGGTTCTGGGTGGTGAAAAAAGTTAGTCTGGAGCCCTGCCGAAGGAGAACGTTGCGTGTTTACTAGTCGCCAGACTGGCGAGTGGTCTTCATGAATCATTCGCCAAACATTAAAAATACTCGCATTTGGCGAGTAAAGTGGCCTAATTTCCTCCCCTGACTCTACACCTCTTGGAGTGACCTTGGCTCCCAAGCCCGGCTACTATCAACCACTCTGGCTCCCTGCCCAGACTCTTCTCTCGCTTGTCTGTCTCTTAACTCGTCTGATACACACTATAACATAGGGCTGGGCAATAAAACGACAACGATAGTTATCGCGATAAATTATTTCCTCGAAATAAACATGAAACCTGGTTGCACATTTTCGATATCTATTTTCCATTATTGGACTAACAACCACTCAGGAATAGAGCTACGTTACGTGATGACGCGCTCACCCACCACAGCAGTCTATGTGCTACTGTTTTGTTTCGTTATCATTCTGAGGAGATTAGCTTAGTTAGCAAAATTAACAAAAATTCGAGCGACAGCGAAGGAGACGACAACCTTACGGCCACCGCAAGCCTTAGCTCAAATGTAGAAGAAATTGTAAATAAGAAATGTGTTTCAACGTCGGCAGTATGGACACATTTTGGGTTTCTAAAGTCGGACAAGAATCGGAGCAGCGTTTGTTGCAAAATGTGTCGAAGACCGGTGCTAACCAAAACGGGTAACATGACAAACATGTTCCATCACCTGAAACAGTGTCACCCGTTAGAGCAGTGTTTCTCAACTGGTGGGTCGCGGAGCCATTTTGAGTGGGTTGCGGATGTGTGAAAAAATAATAATAATAATAAAGTAAAAAAAAAAATATATATTACATTTTCATTCTTTTTACTGCCTATCTCTGTGAAAGTGGCTTCTCAGCTCTGGTCCAGCAGAGGAACAGATTGGAGATTGAGCATGACCTCAGAGTTGCTTTGTCTACCATCACCCCAGACTTTGAGACTCTTGTCAGGAGCAAACAACATCCCCAGTTATCCCATTAGTTCCCTGGGATGTTAAGCTAAGAAGTCTGCTAAGAAGGATATATTATTTATTATTATTATTATTATTATTATTATTATTATTATTATTATTATTATTATTATTATTATTATTATTATTATTATTATTATTATTATTATTATTATTATTATTATTATTATTATTATTATTATTATTATTATTATTATTATTATTATTATTATTATTATTATTATTATTATTATTATTATTATTATTATTATTATTATTATTTTATTTCATTGTGTTTTTAGCCCTAGTTGCACTTTTGTTGCAACCCCAGTTATCCCATTAGTTCCCCCAAACTTAGGTCTGTTATGTTAAAGGGGAACTATCTTATAAATGGCCTTTGTGAGTGTTTAGCATTGTTTCCTAGCTATGTGAACTTATATTAATATGATCTATGTCTCTAATTCTCATATTGGCGCATTCTTCCAATTCTCCTCTCACAATATTCACCCTCACTGAACTAAGTCATCTGAAAATGTGATGATTTGTGATGTCAGAAAGACACCGCTGCATGATAATGGCGAGGTACATGATGAGCTGCACACAGTGGTTGGAGCCCAGGCTCAAAACGGCTCGAGATCTTGAGGTAGAAAAATGCTGTTTTTGAGGACTTGATTAGAAATACAAAACAATGAATAAAAAAAATATATATATATTACAGAGGTGTTCCATAGACTCACAGGAATTGTGTAAAAGTGCCCAAATAGTGAAAGAAATAGTAAAATAGTTCCCCTTTAAGCTAAGAAATCTGCTAAGAAGCATATATTATTTATTATTATTTTATTTCATTGGGGTTTTAGCAATAGTTGCACTTTTTTGTGTTTATTTCATGTTTTTAACAGTGCATGAAAGATTGTGTATTACTGCAAAAAAAATAAAATTGAAATAAATCATAGTGGTTCAAAGATTTCGGTCGCGACTTAATGACCAAGGGAAATGTTGGGTCCCGAGGCTAGACCAGTTGAGAACCACTGCTCTAGGTGACACTGAATGCAAGCGAATTCAGTCGGAAAGGAGTGGTGGCGTTAGCCCACAGCCAAGAACCAGTGAAGCTCGTGCTGCAACTGCAAGTACCTCCGTAGCGCTGTGGTCAAGCCAGCCGTCTTTCACTTTTGCGTGGTCAAACCAGGCGCCCGAGTGGCGCAGCAACAAACGCTAGTGTCTGCTTTTACAATCTTTTACGACAAAGAAACATTCAGACAGTGTTGGATCTAACAACATGGATTTATATGAATTATGGACACATTCATGGAGAACTCAAGCTGGGACCACAAAGCTTCTCAAAGGGTTGGCTCGACGGCTCTCCAACTCGTAGTGCCATTGAGTTCTACTTCGTTCTACTGCAGCAAAAAAGTTAGTCCATTAATAGCCCGCCGGGCATAAGAAGTTAATTAAACTTGACAGAAATAGTTATTTCATGTATAGCGATAATTATCGATATCGAGTGATATGAAAATTATTTTATTTTATCGTGATAACGTTTTTGGCCATATCGCCCAGCCCTACTATAACATGTTTAAACCAATATCTAGATAGATATGTATTTTACCTCCATGTTATGATCAAAATGAAAACCATTGGTTTCCTTCACTAGTTTCATTCTTTCTTGGCTGCTGTCTTGCTTAACTAGGCTTGCCTAGTCTCATTCTTGGCTGGGTCTTGCTTAACTAGGATTGCCTAGTCTCATTCTTGGCTGGGTCTTGCTTAACACTTTCAGTGCCACCAGGTGGCGCCAGAGTTAGCGCTTGAATGCCACCATCCACTTTAATGTTATCGTTAATATCGCCTAATCTATGTTTTAAATTATGGCTATGTGTCTAATCTGCCCGTCGCTTATCAAAGAATCCTTTTCCAGTCAGTGCTGTCAAGGCAGATTGGTTTTTTATCGCTTCATTTCCGTTTTGAAAAGCACCCGTTTTGAGGTAAAAAACAGTCCATTCTGGGCCATTCTGTGATAATCGTCTTTTACTGGAATATTCCAGAACGTTGATATTTGTCGGCCTATTTATGAATCGTTTTCAAATAAACGCTAGATGATCAATATTATACGTACACGCACGCCCATTCGAGCCGCGCACGGATAATCGCCGTGTTCATTTCCTCTTGGATTTTTACAGTGAAACCGATAGAGGACATTTCACAAAACAGCTTATATCTTCATCAAAATGAGTCTGATTATCCTAACACTGATAACATAGATTCCTTACCTGACATCAGATGGTATCCAACTGGTATATTCCAATTCCTGATCACCATTCGAAAAAATCGATAAGTGTATAGATCCAACGTGTATACAGTAGAACACATGATTCCGCGGGGCTCAGAGGCTCCAGAATGAACTCTGATAACCCCGGCTGCATCAGTGGACTGGAAAATGTGGAGTACAGGATTTTTTTCCCCATCCATTTTCATTGAGTCCATTCCAAAATCCCTTATGTCATCTGGGAGACGATAGGGGGCGCTTTTTTCCACATCTGATCGCCGACGGCTCTCGGGTAGACTAGGGTAGGCTCGCGTGATGCAATCTGATTTCAGATCGCTAAAAAAAAATAAAATAAAAAATTCCGAGAAATCTTGTGAGTGGCTTTCAACGAGATATTAATAATTCCGAGAAAACTCGTGAGTGGCATAGAAAGTGTTAACTAGGATTGCCTAGTCTCATTCTTGGCTGGGTCTTGCTTCCGACGGGCCCTGTACCGGGCCGAGATTAATTCACGTCATAAATAGATCAATACAGTCTGTAGGCGCCGTAATGGAGGTCTCTTTATTATGATTCAGTATTCTAGTTTTGTTGTATTATTAGTTGTACTGTCACTTTAGGTGGTGGGCGTGCTCACGGGGGTGTGGCGCTAATGGGAGCGTCTTATGGAATTTCATTCATCTTTTCACGTTGACAGTTCACAGAGGTTGACAGCTCACGGAGAGAGGGGGTGAGAGTTAGGAGAGCATATTTTCATTTGACCGCAATAACGCAATACCGCAAAGTGCAAATCGTATTTTGTTTGTTTCATGATGAAGCGAAAGAATAAATGCCTTAAAAGTATTTCCTGGACGTGGAACGGAGTTATTTCATGTTGCGCGTCAATTGTTTGAACTCCATCACTCAGCCCCTCGGCACTATCTGTCTATGACAGTCTACTGCCGCAACATAGTCAAAAGAAATTAAGCAAGCAAACAAAAGCGTTGATAAAAGGAAATCAACAATGTTGACATTACGGATTCCTCGAGTTGCCTCGGGGCGCTGATCTTGAGGGCATCACTGAGACGCTAGGATCAGAAAGAGGAAGAAGAGCAAGAGGAACAGCTAAGGAAGCAAAAGGAGCAAAGAAGGAAAGAGGAAGAAGAGCAAGAGGAACAGCTAAGGAAGAAAAAGGAGGAACTAAGAAAGAAGAAGGAGCAACTTGAACTTGACATGGAAATAGCCTCAGCAGCGGCTAAAGTCAATGTGCTAAGAGGCTCTGGAGGATCTCGTATTTCAACTAATATGTCTGTTGTATCTGATGGCATGAGCTCTTATTTCCGAAGAGGACAAAGGAATGTTCAGACACTCAGTACTGAAGCACAAACCGCTACAACCACAGATCAGAATCTACAACCACAACCCGAATTGTCAAGACACACAGGGGTCAAGGGACAAAGGACGTTACAGTGCCCTCAAGCACAGCCACGGATTCAGCACCAAAGCGTTCACCCTGCACCACAACAAGCAATCAGCAGCAGCAACATAATCACTGTTTTAGAGAAACAGAATGAAATAACAGCTTTGCTAGTCCAACAACAGTCTCTTTCATTCTTGCCTAAAAGAGACATTCAAATTTACGATGGTGACCCTTTACATTTTCACACCTTCATAAAGTCATTCGAGCACAGCATTGAACAGAAGACTGACAACCATATGGACTGCCTGTACTTCCTTGAACAGTTCACTAGGGGGCAGCCTCGTGAGCTTGTCAGAAGCTGTCAGCATATGGCTCATGACCGAGGGTATGTGAAAGCTAAGGCTTTGCTACATGAGCACTTTGGGAATGGACATAGAATTGCTTCTGCCTACATGGGAAAGGCTCTTTCATGGCCACCAATAAAATCAGAAGACGTCAGAGCTCTGCAAGCATACAGTCTCTTTTTGAGAGGATGCTGCAACGCCATGGAAGAAGTGGAAATGATGTACGAGTTGGACATGTCTGCCAACATGCTAGCCATCATTAGAAAATTACCTTACAAGCACAGGGACATATGGAGAACTGTGGCCTGTGATCTACAGGAAAGGCGTGGCCATAGAGCTAGATTTCCTGACATTGTTGACTTCGTTGAACGACAGGTGAAAATTGCAAGTGATCCAGTGTCTGGCAATATACAGGACACACCATCAGCAGCAGCACCTAAGGATGTGAGGAAGTCCAGCAATCAACCATATACAAGGGCAAAGGAAAGTAGCTATGCTACCACCATTGCAACAATTGAAAGGAAAGAGGAACCTGGAACAAAGATGGAGAGAAGTTCATCTGGTACAAGGTCTTGTTGGTTCTGTGGAGGTGGACACACATTGGATATGTGCTTTCTATTGGAAAGGAAGGCGCATAGCGAGAAGATTGACTTCTTGAGGGATCATAATTTGTGTTTTGGCTGTTTGTGCATTGGGCACATAAGTAAAGAATGTAGGCAACGCCTCTATTGCAAAATATGCAATCTCAGACACCCTAGCATACTTCACATCTACCAAAGAGAGAAAGGAACAGATCAAAGGCCAGCCAAAAGAGAATCGGAGACAGCAATGGGCAGTGCTCCGATCTCTGTACAATCCAGTGGTCTTACAGGGGCCGGTGAGCAGTACTGTACACTCTCTATAGTACCAGTACAGGTCAAATCTAAAAAGGGACATGTTACAATGATTACCTACGCCTTCCTGGATCCCGGTAGCTCAGCATCTTTCTGCACTGAGCGGCTGATGAACAAGCTGAACGTCACCGGAAGAAGAACAAGCATTCTCCTTCGGACTATTGGCCAGGAGAAAGTGGTTAGAAGCCACGTTGTTTCTGATCTGGAAGTGGCTGCACTAGACAGTGACTTGTTTTGTGAGCTGCCTGACATTTACACACAGGAAAGCATGCCAGTCCACAGAGGCAACATTCCAAGACAGAAAGACCTTCAAAGATGGCCTCACTTGGAACATGTTTACATTCCTGAGATTGACTCTGGGATAGACCTGTTGATAGGAACCAACGTTCCCAAGGCATTGGAGCCATGGCAAGTTGTTCGGAGTGTGGACAAGGGTCCATACGCAGTCAAGACTGTGTTAGGTTGGACTGTGAACGGACCCCTCAGAGCAGGTGGAAATAATGAAACAACTTGTGGACAGCCAGATATCACAGTCAACAGGATCTCAGTTGCGAGCCTTGATGAACTATGGAGGCGGCAGCTAACGGTTGACTTCCCTGAATGCAGTCAGGATGAGCAGACAGGGTTGTCAAGAGAAGACTGTCACTTCATGGAGTGCGTTACAAAGTCTGCTAAATTGATGAATGGCCATTACAGTATTGGCTTACCTTTGAGGGAAAAGGATGTAAAGATGCCAAACAACAGGAAAGTGGCAGAACAGCGTACCCTAAGCCTCAAAAGGAGATTTGATAAAGATGCTTTATTTCTTGCCGATTACACTGCCTTCATGAATGACATAATTTCCAAGGGCTACGCAGAGGAGGTGCCGGCTGAGGATCTGGAACGCAGCGACTCCAAGGTATGGTACATACCACACCATGGTGTATACCACCCAAAAAAGAAAAGGATCAGGGTCGTATTCGACTGTGGAGCAACATTCCAGGGAACAACGTTGAATGCACAGCTCCTACAGGGACCAGATCTTACCAGCACACTGATTGGAGTCATGACCCGATTCAGAAAGGAGCCTGTTGTACTCATGGCAGACATTGAGGCCATGTTTCACCAGGTCAAAGTACCAGCTGAGGATGCAGATCTATTGAGGTTCCTCTGGTGGCCGAATGGAGACCACAATCAGAACCTTGTAGAGCACAGAATGGTCGCACATTTATTCGGAGCTACATCCTCGCCAAGCTGTGCAAACTTCGCCCTCAGGAAGTGTGCAGAAGATCAACGGGAGCAATTCAGCCCTGAAGTAATTGACACTGTTCTGCACAGCTTCTATGTTGATGATTGCCTTGTATCAGTGGCTTCTGATGAGGAAGCAGTAGCACTCTATCAAAACATTTGTGCCCTTTGTGCTAAAGGGGGCTTTCAGCTCACAAAATGGATCAGCAACAGACGGACAGTGTTGGCTGCTATACCCACCCAAGATAGAGGGAAGGAAGTGAAAGATCTGGACTTGGACACAGACGCACTCCCCATGGAGAGAGCACTTGGCGTGCAGTGGTGCGTTCAGTCTGACACCTTTAAGTTCAAGATCATGATCAAAGACAGACCCTTAACCAGAAGAGGGATCCTCTCCACAGTCAGTTCAATTTATGACCCCTTAGGAATCTTGGCACCCGTGGTCTTATCCGCCAAAAAGATCCTTCAGGAGTTGTGCAGGAAAGAACTTGGCTGGGATGATGCTATACCAGCTTCAGCCGCACAGGAGTGGACATGTTGGCTGAAGGATCTCCATCTGCTTGAGGATTTTAAAGTTGACAGATGCCTGAAACCGCTGGATTTCGGGGAAGTGACCTCTGCTCAGTTACACCACTTTGCAGATGCAAGCGAAAATGGCTATGGAACAGTGACTTACCTGTTATTGCATAACGGCCGCAGACAAACACACTGTGCTTTCATAATGGGGAAAGCCAGAGTGGCCCCACTGAAAACGATCACTATCCCTCGCATGGAGCTGACTGCAGCCACGGTTGCAGGTCGTATGGACAAGATGTGGAGGAAGGAGCTGCAAATGCCACTTCAGGACTCAATCTTTTGGACAGATAGTACTTCGGTACTGAAGTACATCAGGAATGAGACCTCCAGGTTTCGAACTTTCGTAGCCAACAGGGTTTCAGAGATACTCAATGTATCAAAACCGTCTCAATGGAACTATGTGAACACCTCAAGCAATCCCGCAGATTCAGCCTCCAGGGGACTCAAAGTGGAGTCGTTTCTGAAAGATGACACCTGGTTGTCTGGGCCTCCGTTTCTCATTGGGCCTGAAGAGGACTGGCCTGTAAGCCCAGATGACTCTGGAAGTATCTCCTCAGATGACCCTGAGGTCAAGATAAGTTTGATGGTGAATGCCGTGCAGGCCGAAGAGGAGATTGATTCAGTAACCCGCTTGATTAATCACTTCTCCTCTTGGATTCATCTGAAGAAGATTGTTGGTTGGCTCCTTAAGTTTAAGAGCCTGCTACTGTGTCTTAGTAGGAAGAGGAAGCAATTAAACGAGACTCTTGCCCAGTCTGGCTTGGATAAAGTCCAACAGGAAAGAGAGATGAAGAAAGAAATGCAGAGTATCAAGACTCATGCCGTCAGTGAATCTCTCTCAATTGAGGAACTCAGGGGAGCAGAGATGGAGATTATCCGCTTCTGTCAAAGGAAGAGGTTTCCAGATGAGTTCAACAGCTTACGAAGAGGAGACACTGTGAGAAGGACAAGCCACATCTACAAGCTCAAAACTGACAACAACACCAGGTCCAGAGGACAAAGTGCTCCTTGCTGGATAACAACACTCTGTTCGGAGGACAAAGTGCTCCCTGCTGGACAACAACAACACCACCAGGTCCAGAGGTCAGAGTGCTCCCTGCTGGACAACAACACCACCAGGTCCAGAGGACAGAGTGCTCCCTGCTGGACAACAACACCACCAGGTCCAGAGGACAAAGTGCTCCCTGCTGGACAACAACACCACCAGGTCCAGAGGACAGAGTGCTCCCTGCTGGACAACAACACCACCAGGTCCAGAGGACAGAGTGCTCCCTGCTGGACAACAACACCACCAGGTCCAGAGGACAGAGTGTCTCCCTGCTGGACAACAACACCACCAGGTCCAGAGGACAGAGTGTCTCCCTGCTGGACAACAACACCACCAGGTCCAGAGGACAGAGAGCTCCCTGCTGGACAACAACACCACCAGGTCCAGAGGACAAAGTGCTCCCTGCTGGACAACAACACCACCAGGTCCAGAGGACAGAGTGCTCCCTGCTGGACAACAACACCACCAGGTCCAGAGGACAGAGTGTCTCCCTGCTGGACAACAACACCACCAGGTCCAGAGGACAGAGAGCTCCCTGCTGGACAACAACACCACCAGGTCCAGAGGACAGAGTGTCTCCCTGCTGGACAACAACACCACCAGGTCCAGAGGACAGAGTGCTCCCTGCTGGACAACAACACCACCAGGTCCAGAGGACAGAGAGCTCCCTGCTGGACAACAACACCACCAGGTCCAGAGGACAGAGTCCAACACCACTTTCCCACAACGGCCTTGACTGGGCTTGAAGCAGTGATCTTCCATGAGTCTGGAGCTCTACCCATGTAGCCACGCTGCTGGATGACTATGGTTTGGAATGAGTATTCTTGTTACAGGCCAGTAATATGGACCCCCCCCCCCCCTGCGTTGCCTGTTGCATGTCCACGTGGAGGTGAAAGGGCACTGTTGTCTGATAGTTGGAGGGCGAGACCTGTGGAGAGAGATGTTTCATGCATTTCATTAGTCCAGACAATGTCTTTGGGTTGATTTATCAGCGTGCAGGTGAGTTTTGAGAGAAACTTTGTGGTCTTGGTTGACCAGGTGGAGAGAGTTAGTCTGTTTGACACTGTTGGGATGTTTCTTGACACAATAAGCAGGTCATGGTGCTTCTGGCAGGAAGGTGGTCAGACACTGTGGTCTAAGCGTATATACTGGGCTACTTCATAATTTTTTATAAAAACAAATATGTACTGATTGAAAAATGCACAAATCATCTACTCTGTATGGAACCAGCTGTTAGAGGCCAGAATAGAATGACTGGAACTATAGCATCATAATTAGTGTAGACAAATCGCCAGGTTCCTGTGATGTCTGTCTTCAGCATTAGAATTAAAAATCAAGATTTAGTTTATTCTTGTGTACTTATTATTTAAAAAAAAACAAAATACCGTTCCTCTCAGCCCAGAGCAGTGCAACAAGAATGGATCAAATAGAAACTAAAATGTATCTGCATATGAAATATTCAATCTAAAAAGATAATTAAGAAGCGATACAAAAAACATATAATACACCCAATCAATGAACAAATAAAAACATATAAGTCAACATGAGCAGAGAGGACGGTCAATGGGCTCTGTTGATGAGTCTGATGGCTTGTAGGGGAAAACCTCAGCCGGTTGGCTCTGGCTGTGTGGCTGCGGTAGCGCTTTCCAGACCACATCAGCTGGAACAGTCCATGGTTGGGGTGATTGAAGTCCTTGATGATTTTTCAGGCTTTTTTGACACACCATCTCTCATTGTTATCCTGTATGGAGGGAAGCTCACATCCACAGATTTTTTGGGCTGTCCTCACGACTCAGAGGTTGAGGTCGGTGCAGCTCCCCCTCCAGGCGGTGATTTACACCGTCAGGACGCTCTCTGTTGTTCCACTGTAGAACACTTTCAGGATCTTGGGTGTCATGCCGAACTTCTTCAGCCTCCTGAGGTGGTAGAAGCGTTGTTGGGCCTTCTTTACCACATGATTTGTGTAAACGTCCCAGGTGAGTTTGTCGGTGATGTGAACACGAGGAACTTAAAACTGCTGACTCTCTCCACTGCAGCCCTGTCGATGGTAATGGGGTCCAGCTTCTCTCCCTTTCTCCTGTAGTCTATGACCAGCTCTTTGGTCTTGTCCACGTTGAGAGAGAGGTTGTTCTCCTGGCACCAATTTGCCAGGTTGTCAGCCTCCCTGTTTTGTCTGTAGGCATATTGGTGGTATCCAGGCTGAGCGGTAGGTTGCTGTTGAGCAGTGTCTTGATGTGCTTCTCAAAGCATTTGCTCAGTATGGCGGTGAGAGCAACTGTGCGCCAGTCGTTGAGGCTTGTTACCTTGCTCTAATTTGGTACTGGCACAATGTGGGCTGATTTGAAGCAGGAGGGGTCTACACTCAAGGAGAGGGACAGGTTGAATATGTCCGTGAACACCCCGGCCAGCTCCGCCGTACATGCTCTCATCACTCGGCCTGGGATGTGATCTGGCCCGGCTGCTTTCCTGGTGTTGATGCGCTTAAACTTTGCCTCTGTGGCCAATTTCTTTCCTCGGCACAACGTCCTCAATGCATTTCTGTAGGACACCAGTGATTCCTCCGTGTTTTCCTCAATGTTATTGTCCGATGAGTCACGGAACATTTCCCACTCTGCATGATCAAAACAGTCTCGTAGTGCCTCGTCCGATTGGTCAGACCAGATCTGTACTTCTTAACACTTTCGGGGCCATCCAAGTGTATATATAAGTTATTGGGCGCCAACAGGTAACACGTATATATACGTTTTTAGATCGTTTTCCTTTTTTTTTTTGATTTTAATATCCTATTCAATGTCAGGGACCTGTATGTTGCCTGTAAAAGGCATACTAGGACTCCGAAGGTGCAGTACCGGCCAGATCCTGCTAGTAGGCAGTATCAAGAGTGCAGTAACCCCTGTTCCAGACCGGGTGCTACACTCAAATGTCTCCGGGCTCTCTTTTCTAGTAATGGGGAACCTAGGGCTTCACCCGATCCCATTGAATTGTTTTCGGGACCCCCGATCCATATGCTGTGGTGGGTTATGTCATGGACCAAATGGACAAACGATCTACCAGATGGCGATCAAATAATTGGAATATTCTTTTTGGAATAGCATAGTTTTCATACCCATCCCCCTGATCGGCGTGTGTTGTGGTAATAACGAATGCCGTTATTGGCAATCAATTAATCAGAAACGCCCCCCCCCCCCCCCCTCCCCCTTTCATGCATTCATGATTAAACATAATACCTATCATATGCAGTTGATTTTTAAATAGTAGCGTGTGTAGAGACGAAACTCTAATGGCTTTAGTATAATACACGTTGCAGGCTATAACCAGCCTCCCAGGAATTAGCCTGGATCATTCCGAAATTATACTCATTTTCACCACGGTATAAAACAGGAACGTATGGATGAAAAATGTATCTATTTTTTGCATCTTGAACAGAAGATAGTTACTGTCAAATGACCATGGTATTGTATCCATAGCTATAATATAAAATATAGATTTAGCTCTACAAACAACGTGATGCACAGTGAAACTATGTAATGAAAACCTGGCCGTGCTTAAACAGGATGGGGAATTCCAATGGCCCCGAATGAGTTAACGGTGGGCGGTGCTTGCTTCAGTTTCTGCCTATAGGCCGGTAGAAGCAGGATGGAAGAATGGTCTGACGGAGGAGGGGCTTGTATGACTTCCTGAATGGGCTGTAACGATGATCCAGGATGTTATTTCCCTGTGTTTTCACACCGATGTGCTGAAAGTATTTAGGTAATACTTCACACAGAGATGCTTGGTTGAAATCTCCAGAAAAAATAAATGACGCACATCCTCCGTTCCTTGGTGCTGAGCCAAACTGTAGAAACAGTAGTATGTACATGAAACAAAGTGGCGCTCACAACTCACTTTTGATGCTCTAATGTGTTTTAATTGTGACAAAAAATAGCAGATACAACGTTTCGACCCTTCCGGTCTTTTTCAAGTATGAACACTACAGAAAATTGCATATTTTCTATACCGGAAATTAAATGAATAAATTAGCTATCAGCCCCACCTGGTGATCAGGGGCGGTACCAAGACTTGCATGATTTTCTTATACATTTTAGACATGATTTAGTAACAATTTATCCTTTACATTTGACATTTTCTAGAAAAAGATTTTTTAGAGAAATATATATATATATTAAACGCAGTATTAGACATGATTTATTGCATCTATAGACAGCAGTGTGTAAAGTACTTTCTTTTGGACCCGGTCCAGGTCCTAGCCACTGAAAACAAAAAGGAAAAAACAAAGTAACCCAGAATGAAGACTCTATCTATTGACTGTCTCCCTCTATTGGTTTATTTACAAATAAGGCCTAATGTCAAAGTCCTCATTGAGTCCTGCTGGTGCCATAGTTTTGAGGTAATGGATCCACCATACTTCTCTCCTCAGTAGGAGATTATCTATATCTCCCCCTCGTCTTGGAAGATGCACTCTCTCTATTCCAAGGTATCTTAATGATGAGACATTGTGGTGTGCCTTTTTGAAATGTAAAGCTACTGGGCTTTTTTCATCCCCATTCCGTATCGTACTCCTGTGTTCAGCAATACGTGTTTTTAAAGCACGTGTTGTCTTACCGACATATGCTTTACCACATGGGCACTTGAGCATATAGATTACATTGGTAGTTTTACATGTTATTTTGCCTCTTATTTTGATCTCTTTCCCAGTTGTAAAGTGACACTGAGCACACAAACCACAACGTCTGTTTCCATCTGGCAGGTCATCTAAAAAAGTGTGGTTTTTTAACCTGTTCCACCCGTGGTGAAAATCCGCCTAAAATATCTACCTAGGTAAATGGAATATTGCTCCACCTCTACAAGGCCCATTTGCATATTCTTGGTATCTAGGTACATCTATGGACCTCAGAGAATATGAATTATGATTTTTCTTTGCATCTTTGACAATGAATAACACCATGCTAATAATGACCACACATAAAAAACTGCCACTGATCTCGTTCAGTACCTTCTAGAGATCATGTGTACAAAAAATCCAAGGATATTAATAAAGGGAAGATGATTAAACAGAAGGATCTGTAGATACAGTACTGAATTCTCCCATCCGGACCAATGCAATTTGAAATATTATAGAATAGGAGGCTTATAAATGACCTTATTATAGCCAATTCGCACATTTATATATATATACACATATTATCTTTCAAATGACCGAGTTCAATTTGGATTTAGTATCACCAGGCGTGCATAAGAACTAGGGATGCACCGAATGGGAAATTCTTGGCCGAAACCGATACCGAAAATAGGAAACAGTTGGCCGAAAACCGAAAGCCGAAAGGCCGAAAATGATTCATAGAATAGATTTTTTTTTTACCAATGTTGTTCAGCTACCTGATTATGGAAAAATATATGATTATGGCTAAACTTAACTTAAATAATAAATAATCACTATTATGGGTCTTTTTGTATCACAAACAGTACTGTATTTGCAAATCTGGTATGTCATAAATGTATAGATGTAGCAGTACTGTCTATCTGTATGTCATGTATATATATGTCCTGATGAATTGAAAATGGGGGACTAAAGTCTTTCTCTGGTCTGACTGCATCCCCTTAACAATTGTGTGTATTGAGCTGTACTGTATTGTACCCATTCTGCAATCTGTTAATAAAGTTTTCAATCAATCAATCAATCAGAGAGAGAGAGAAAGAGAGAGAAAGAGAGAGGCGGACATCTGTGCTCTACTGAGCACACCTTTCTAGTCCCCAGATGACTTTGGCACAGTAGACAGCGTCAATGTGAGAGAAACAATCCCTCCCTCTCTCGCTCTGAATAATATGCATATTAGATCACTCAGTGATATATATAGTAAATAAGGATAAAGTATGTTAAAGACGCATTTATTGGACTTGTTGCTCGCAGAGTTTACATACTGTAGAAACAGCGCGACTCCCGAGGAGATGCATTGCTCCCGAGTCCCAAGAGGAGTATCACGCAGGACAGACAGCGTCAATGTGAGAGAAACAATCCCTCCCCCTCTCGCTCTGAATAATATGCATATTAGATCACTCAGTGATATATATAGTAAATAAGGATAAAGTATGTTAAAGACGCATTTATTCGTTTGACCGCGGTTGCCCAGCACTGCACCCCTGCTCGTTGCGCGTGGAGTTTACATAGAAACAGCGCGACTCCCGAGGAGATGCATTGCTCCCGAGTCCCAAGAGGAGTATCACGCAGGACTGAAGAGCTCACAGCGCGCATGTAATGAATCCGCGTTTTGATGACATCATCACAACAACACGCGTTAGGTTGCTTCTGTTTCGGTGATATATTTTCGGTGAAAAACTCTTTCGGCCAAAAGCCGAAAGGCCATCTTTGGCCATTTTCGGCCGAAAACTTTCGGTGGCCGAATTTTCGGTGCATCCCTAATAAGAACAGATAATGATATCTACTGTAATTTACTGTACTTTTTTATTTTCACCACAGTGCAACCATTTTGAAACTAATTTCAGATCTAATTGTTGCTACATGCTAACAATAAGGAGGAGAAACTAACCGTTTCAATATTTGTCAAAAACTTTCCTTTTGTGGCTTATTATCCCGAATAATAACAGTTATTGATATAATTCATTCAGAACGCTGAACTTTGAACCCCCATAGAATCTGCCAGGAAGTGTAGTTCGGAAAAATTCCAATGCTGATCGACAGCTATAGATGCCCTCAAAGACTACAATTCCCATGGTTCAAAATTTCCAAAATGGTCGCCATCAGACTTCAGTAAATCAAAAACTTTAAACTATCTAATGGCACTTTTAACCTATTGCTAAACTAACGTATTGATGATCATATGCATTCTACATGCTTTTGTGACATGTTAGTGATGTTAATACTTGAAAACGTTTGATAAAAAAAATCGCAACTTATATGCAAATTATTATATGCAAAATATTGATTTATGACCAGATGTCATTTTGGGGGTCGGTACCGGTCTCGTCGGGTGGAACAGGTTAAGAGGCAGGTCTGATTTGACCACAATGTCTCTGATGTTATGTGCTCTCCTGTATACTAATCTAGGGAGGATCTGAAAAGATTTATCCAATGTTGGATCAGAACTGAGATGCCAATGTTTTTCATAGTTTGCTCTTTTGTAAACAGTATAGGTCAGTAGGAACTTTCTGTATAAAGATGCATCTGATTTAAACAGTATAGGGTCAGTAGGAACTTTCTGTATAAAGATGCATCTGATTTAAACAGTATAGGTCAGTAGGAACTTTCTGTATAAAGATGCATCTGATTTAAACAGTATAGGGTCAGTAGGAACTTTCTGTATAAAGATGCATCTGATTTAAACAGTATAGGGTCAGTAGGAACTTTCTGTATAAAGATGCATCTGATTTAAACAGTATAGGGTCAGTAGGAACTTTCTGTATAAAGATGCATCTGATTTAAACAGTATAGGGTCAGTAGGAACTTTCTGTATAAAGATGCATCTGATTTAAACAGTATAGGGTCAGTAGGAACTTTCTGTATAAAGATGCATCTGATTTAAACAGTATAGGGTCAGTAGGAACTTTCTGTATAAAGATGCATCTGATTTAAACAGTATATGGTCAGTAGGAACTTTCTGTATAAAGATGCATCTGATTTAAACAGTAAGGTAAGTAGGAACTTTCTGTATTTGCATCTGATTTAAACAGTATAGGTCAGTAGGAACTTTCTGTATTTGCATCTGATTTAAACAGTATAGGGTCAGTAGGAACTTTCTGTATAAAGATGCATCTGATTTAAACAGTATAGGGTCAGTAGGAACTTTCTGTATTTGCATCTGATTTAAACAGTATAGGGTCAGTAGGAACTTTCTGTATTTGCATCTGATTTAAACAGTAAGGTCAGTAGGAACTGTATAATAATATACATCTGATTTAAACATCATTGACAAATACAAACGAGTGGCTGTGTGTTTTTAGTAACATGAAGGTATATATTGTAGAACGCTATCATCATTGGAGTTCACACAACGGAACAGTTCACATATAACATTCTGTATAAAAGAAAAGTAGCCTACAAAAAACAAACAAAACGCATCTTATAGGCTACATAGAGGATGCAATCAGGAGCTGCTTTGTAGGCCTATTATTTTATACGACCGCGTCTCCTGGCATTCTTCTACGCAAAGTCCTGTAATGACAGTCTTTAAATCTATACTGCGCGCGCGTCGGCTCTCAATACTAAGGACTGCTAACCCAGACAGTCTCTCTTGCGACATTGTGCTCCTCAAATAGGTCTTTATTAATTTAAGTTTTGAGAAAGATCTCTCAGCACTGGCAACAGTCACGGGTATAGTTAAAAACAATTTCAGTGCTGTGGCAACATCGGGGATACTTGGCAAAATGGACTGATTTTCAATGAGCAGGGTTTGTGCAAGGTCTTTGATTGGTCCACGCTCAATTTTCTTTATAGTAGGCCTAAGAGCATTACGGAGGGACAGGATCTGGAAAGGAAACTCGGCTGACAGGTCATCTTTATACTGGCCTGATAAAGCACTTGCAGACTCAGACAGATCCGTCTGTTGCGAGCAAAAGTTTGCGGGGAAGCAGAAAAGAAAATCGCTGTGCAACTTCGCTCATTCCAACAAATCTATTTTTGAGTTGGGCAACGACAATATCGATATTTGCGTAAAATACTGCCACTCTAAAATGCTCCCCTGGGTCTTGGAGCCGCTGGTCTTCGCAAAGCTCTGAAAAGTGCCTCTTTGTGCGCCTTGCGCGTCTGTCTTTGAAGAGACTGTGTACACCCCATGATGATGCTAGCTCTTGCGCGTGCGCTTTTAAGCCATCAAACACTCCTCTGAGTTGGGCAAGTGTGTCGGTTGCGTTACCAAGCTTTGCTGTCGCCTGTAACAGGTCCACGTCTTTGCGCTGGAGATAATTATAATAATACACTGTTGTACTACAGCGTACACATGACGGGGACGGGGTGCCTAGCAACATAGCAGGGAGGGGGGGGGCGCCGCCCTCTGCACCCTGTTCCCACGTTACGAAATCTACACACTGTATAGGTTGTGCAGAGGTAGTTTTGTTTGTTGTAGATTGTAAGCATTCTTCTTGGGTTTTATGGCATATTTTCAAAGCTGCTTTTTCTACAATGTCCTGTGTGTACCCTCTGGTTTTAAACATCGTCTTTAAAGTATCTGTCTGTTCCTGAAAAAAGTCATCTGTACTACAGATTCTACAGATCCTGTAGAACTGGCTGATAGGTAAACTGTTTGAAATCTTTTTTTAAATTTTTTTATCTCCAACCAAGATGAAAGCAGCCTCTGGGTGTTTACCTTCTTTGTTGCTGATTGTTCTGGCGTGGAGTCTCCTCGCCCAGCCATCTCTCCGTCAAACATATGATGTTGCAGTCCCTCGTTTCTTGTTGGAATGATATCCTTGCTCTTAGCTCGCACAGTTTATTATCCAGAGAGTGTACATTGGCAAGCAGAATGCTGGGAGGCGGGGGGCTATTGGCTCGCTTTCTCAGTCTCACCAGGAGGCCGGCTCTGCATCCCCGCTTTCTGCGTCTCTTTGACCTCGGTAGCACTGTGTTGAATGGGTCTGCTGCAGTTTGTATGAACAACGGATCTTTGTGTATAAACTCCAGTTTTGGAGTGATCGTCAAATCTTGTATGTCCAGTAGTGCCTCTCTGTCATATCTATGAATGCTGGTCACCTTTTTGTGTAAAAACATTACTAAAAAAAACAACATAATAACTAAAAGAGTTGCTAGGTCGATAAGGAGCGCACAACACATCTTACTTACTTATGTGGCGCCATCTTACTTACTGTCCAATGGAGAATGAACAGTCACCTCATGCTATCTGTCCAGTGGAGAATGAACCTCTGTAATTTCACTGTAAGGCACGGTTCCTCAGGTCTTAAAGCATAAATCTATACATGGCCTTAGACTGCCAGTTTATAAACCTATCTCTTTATTTGAATGTTTCTTTCTCTCTCTGTTCCCCAGATCCATCCCCTGTCCTGCTGCCCGGCAACCAATAGAGACATGGAGGAATTAAGACGTCATTCCTGTGACCAGTGTGGGAAGAGCTTCAAGACAAAGTTGCAGCTTAAACGTCACCATGTGGTACACACAGGAGAGAAACCTTACTGCTGTGACCAGTGTGACATGAGCTTCAAGAGAAAGGCAGAGCTTAAACAACACCACATGGTACACACAGGAGAGAAACCTTACTGCTGTGACCAGTGTGGGGAGAGCTTCAAGAGAAAGTCAGATCTTAAAATACACCACATGATACACACAGGAGAGAAACCTTACTGTTGTGACCAGTGTGACATGAGCTTCAAGAGAAAGGCAGAGCTTAAACAACACCACGTGGTGCACACAGGAGAAAAACCTTACTGCTGTGACCAGTGTGGGAAGAGCTTCAAGACAAAGTCAGATCTTAAAATACACCACATGGTACACACAGGAGAGAAACCTTACTGTTGTGACCAGTGTGACATGAGCTTCAAGTCAAAGGCAGAGCTTAAACGTCACCACATAGTACACACAGAAGAGAAACCTTACTGCTGTGACCAGTGTGGGAAGAGCTTCAGGAGACAGGCAAAACTTAAAAGTCACCACATGGTACACACAGAAGAGAAACCTTACTGCTGTGGCCAGTGTGGGAAGAGCTTCAAGAGGATGGAAGAACTTAAACGACACCACATGGTGCACACAGGAGAGAAACCTTACTGCTGTGACCAGTGTGGGAAGAGCTTCAAGACAAAGTCAGATCTTAAAATGCACCACATGGTACACACAGGAGAGAAACCTTACTGCTGTGGCCAGTGTGGGAAGAGCTTCAAGAGGATGGAAGAACTTAAACGACACCACATGGTGCACACAGGAGAGAAACCTTACTGCTGTGACCAGTGTGGGAAGAGCTTCAAGACAAAGTCAGATCTTAAAATTCACCACATGGTACACACAGGAGAGAGACCTTACTTCTGTGACCAGTGTGACATGAGCTTCAAGAGAAGGGCAGAGCTTAAAATTCACCACATGGTACACACAGGAGAGAAACCTTACTGCTGTGACCAGTGTGACATGAGCTTCAAGAGAGAGGCAGACCTTAAATGTCACCACATAGTACACACAGGAGAGAAACCTTACTGCTGTGACCAGTGTGGGGAGAGCTTCAAGACAAAGGCACATCTTAAACGTCACCACATGGTACACACAGGAGAGAGACCTTACTGCTGTGACCAGTGTGGGAAGAGCTTTAAGACAACGTTGGATCTTAAAATACACCACATGATACACACAGGAGAGACACCTTATTGCTGTGACCAGTGTGGGGAGAGCTTCAAGAGAAAGGAAAACCTACAAATACACCACATGGTACACACAGGAGAGAGACCTTACTTCTGTGACCAGTGTGACATGAGCTTCAAGAGAAGGGCAGAGCTTAAAATTCACCACATGGTACACACAGGAGAGAAACCTTACTGCTGTGACCAGTGTGGGGAGAGCTTCAAGACAAAGGCACATCTTAAACGTCACCACATGGTACACACAGGAGAGAGACCTTACTGCTGTGACCAGTGTGGGAAGAGCTTTAAGACAACGTTGGATCTTAAAATACACCACATGGTACACACAGGAGAGACACCGTACTGCTGTGACCAGTGTGGGAAGACCTTCAAGACAAAGTCGGAGCTTAAACAACACCACATGTTACACACAGGAGAGAAACCTTACTTCTGTGCCCAGTGTGGGAGGAGCTTCAAGACAAAGTCAGATCTTAAAATACACCACATGATACACACAGGAGAGAAACCTTACTGCTGTGACCAGTGTGGGAAGAGCTTCAAGAGAAAGGCAGAGCTTAAACAACACCACAGACGGCGGAGGCAGCCATGCAAGGTGCCAGCCTGCTTAACGGGAGCAGTTAGGGGTTATGTGTCTTGCTCAAGGACACTTCGACACACTGCCCGGGACGAGCTGGAATCGAACCAGGAACCTTCTGATTACCAGACGACCGCTCTACCTCCTGAGCCACTGTTTATGCAGGTGATTATATCACTGTAATGATGTGTTTTGATCTAAATCAAGATCCGTGGTCCGAGGTATTAAGAATAGAATCGGAATGCTAATATTGAGATGAATATCCGAATGATAAGGAGACAATTCCTAAAGTTCAATAAGGTTGTCTATTATAATATGGATCCATACAGTTTGTTAAATAAAAATGCTCTTTCATTAGTAAAAGAGTGGGGAAGAAGGGTGGCGAAGAGGAGAGTATAAAGAGCAGAGGATATAAGACAGTAACACAGTAACAGTGTACATGTTTTATATCTCACAGACAAAGTCATATTACTTGATACATATTTAACATGTAAATTCTGATGTGTAAGTTCTCATGATGCATCTACTGTGTCTCGACTGTCCATATTAGTCCATAAGGTACATCTCCCTTCGCTGATTATATATCATAGGCCGTTTACATTATAGTGTCAGAAGCAGATACTGAGCAGAGACAGGAGCCATAGAGCGACTGAAAACATAGTGTACAGAATATGTTCATGTAAGGATGTGTGAATAATTTTTCCTCCTTACATTCACATTGTAGGAGTCATACAGTATCATATAAACATCAGTAGCTATTCTCTATATTTACTAACAAGTTAAATCTTGACTTCTTTATATTTACTAACAGGTTAAATATGACTATTTATATTTACTAACTGAAGTTAAATATGACTTCTCTATATTTACTAACTGACGTTAAATATGACTATTCTTTATATTTACTAACTGAGGTTAAATCTTGACTTCTTTATATTTACTAACAGGTTAAATATGACTATTTATATTTACTAACTGAGTTTAAATATGACTATTCTCTATTTACTAACTGAGATTAAATATCACTATCATCTATATTTACTAAATGAGGTTAAATATGACCATTTATATTTACTAACTGAAGTTATATCTGACTATTCTCTAGTATATAAAGAGGTTGAGTAGTCTCCTATGATATATCACATTCACACTCCAAGTGAGTTAGATTAACTTCACAACTGCAAATATACCCTACCTGCAGTATTTTAGCCTGGTATCACCCTCAGTACCTGCAGTATTTTAGCCTGGTATCACCCTCAGTACCTGCAGTATTTTAGCCTGGTATCACCCTCAGTACCTGCAGTATTTTAGCCTGGTATCACCCTCAGTACCTGCAGTATTTTAGCCTGGTATCACACTCGGTACCTGCAGTATTTTAGCCTGGTATCACCCTCAGTACCTGCAGTATTTTAGCCTGGTATCACCCTCAGTACCTGCAGTATTTTAGCCTGGTATCATCCTCAGTACCTGCAGTATTTTAGCCTGGTATCACCCTCAGTACCTGCAGTATTTTTGCCTGGTATCACCCTCAGTACCTGCAGTATTTTAGCCTGGTATCATCCTCAGTACCTGCAGTATTTTAGCCTGGTATCACCCTCAGTACCTGCAGTATTTTAGCCTGGTATCACCCTCACTACCTGCAGTATTTTAGCCTGGTATCACCCTCACTACCTGCAGTATTTTAGCCTGGTATCACCCTCAGTACCTGCAGTATTTTAGCCTGGTATCACCCTCACTACCTGCAGTATTCCAACCTGGTATCACCCTCAGTACCTGCAGTATTTTAGCCTGGTATCACCCTCAGTACCTGCAGTATTTTAGCCTGGTATCACCCTCAGTACCTGCAGTATTTTAGCCTGGTATCACCCTCAGTACCTGCAGTATTTTAGCCTGGTGTCACCCTCAGTACCTGCAGTATTTTAGCCTGGTATCACCCTCAGTACCTGCAGTATTTTAGCCTGGTATCACCCTCAGTACCTGCAGTATTTTAGCCTGGTATCACCCTCAGTACCTGCAGTATTTTAGCCTGGTATCACCCTCAGTACCTGCAGTATTTTAGCCTGGTATCGCCCTCAGTACCTGCAGCAGTTTAGCCTGGTATCACCCTCAGTACTGGCATCAGTGTCTGTGTATCCACATCAGTATGCATGGGACATATGAATCAGAGATATGAGCCTATAACATACTGAATCTTCTAAACATGCACTCTTTAACTCTTCACAGTGTGAAAGTGCGGTCAAGACTGAAGCTTCACTTAAAGAGCAAGGGTTGGAACATGAAGATCTGCAACGTGAACAATCCATAGATCAAGACTCCACCTCAAAACTAGCAGCGGCGTCTCCCTCCACTGACATAGAGGTGTTCGACTCTCTAGACGGGTTCCTAAAGGCCAAGAACATCAATTATGCGCACTGTCCCATTTTCTCTGGCCCAGAGGAGGAGGACGGCGACATTCAGACCGGGGATCATAACCCGAGGCCACAGATGACACCTTCATGTGAAACTGAGTCTGAGCCTGAACATGATGGGGAGCTAAGTACCTCTGAAACTGAACACAGTTCTGATTACTCAACATCTTCACCAAAATATCACTGTTTAACGCTGTCCAAAAGGTTTTCCAAAAAGCTTCCGAAAAGCTTTAGAAGAGCTCCCTCCAAGTCCGATTGTAAGGAGGAAGAAGGCGAGGACACGTCGGACGTATCGCAGAGTCATCCGTTACCCGAGTCTGACTCCACACATCAAGGTTGAAAGAAAGTGTTCTTTTCAGCGACTGTTTATTACTGTTATCAATATTGTCAGAACAGTAATATGTTTGTAGGTGAAGTATTTACCTTGTTTAAAGGTGCTATAGATAATCTTTATGTAGAGTGTGTGTCATAAATGTCACTATGAATTGAAAATGGGGGACCCTGATGTAAACAAGACAAACGTCTTTCTCTGGTCTGCATCCCCTTAACAATTGTGTGTATTGAGCCGTACTGTATTGTACCCATTCTGCAATCTGTTAA
>NW_028174859.1:0-12500 GCF_963971535.1 Notolepis coatsorum
AAAAGAAACATAATTCAGTATCATTTAGCAAAGGTTACAAACGTTTCATAGTTTTATGTACAAAATGTATACAAATTTATTTATGTTTTTCTTTTTTTTATACTTTTTCTTTTTTTATATATATATATATATGTTTTTCTTTTATCTTTTTCCCTTTGTCACTATTTGAACACAGCTATGTTATAGATCAAATATAACTAGGACAATAATGAGGTTTTATATTTATGTATCACCTTATATTTGAGTAATTTCTTAAAAGTATGTAGCGAACTACACATTTTTACTTATTTGTCAAAGCTATTCCATAATTTTGCCCCTTTAAGAGATATACATCGACTTTTTATATTTGTCCATGCCTTTGCGATATTGAATACACAAGTTCCCCTAAGTCTATATCGGTCTCTCTAGTCTGGAGATCTTTTTACGTTTTTTATGTGATTCATTTATCATCAATTGTCACTAGTTTTTCGATTGCCAAAAATGATATAGTTTGTTTTGTTTAGATTCAGTGACAACTTATTTATGTCAAACCACTTTTTTAGTGATCTCAGATGCTTCTCCACTACATTCAGGAGCTGTTCCAAATTGTTTCCAGAGCAATACAAACTTGTGTCGTCGGCAAACAGTTTAGACACATCACAGACATCATTTATATACATAATAAATAGTATTGGACCCAGCACAGAGCCCTGTGGAACTCCACACGTAACCTTTAACGAGTCTGAATCGACATTGTTCACGTGTACATACTGATGTCTGTCTTCAGGGCAGCTTTGTAGCCATGAGTGTGCAATTCCTCTGACACCATACCTCTCCATTTTCTTTAGAAGCAATCCATGGTCAATGGTGTCAAATGCTTTTTTTTTTTTTTAAATCAATGAACACCCCCACAGTATATTCCCTGTTGTCTGTTGCAGTTGAGATCTCTTCCACCAGTTCCATCACTGTCCTGGAGGTGGAGCTGTTAGCTCTAAACCCATACTGGTGCTACTCAGTACATTATGTTTAAGGTGGACCTGTTAGCTCTAGACCCATACTGGTGCTGCTCAGTACATTATGTTTAAGGTGGACCTGTTAGCTCTAGACCCATACTGGTGCTGCTCAGTACATTATGTTTAAGGTGGACCTGTTAGCTCTAGACCCATACTGGTGCTGCTCAGTACATTATGTTTAAGGTGGACCTGTTAGCTCTAGACCCATACTGGTGCTGCTCAGTACATTATGTTTAAGGTGGACCTGTTAGCTCTAGACCCATACTGGTGGCTCCTCAGTACATTATGTTTAAGGTGGACCTGTTAGCTCTAGACCCATACTGGTGGCTCCTCAGTACATTATGTTTAAGGTGGACCTGTTAGCTCTAGACCCATACTGGTGGCTGCTCAGTACATTATGTTTAAGGTGGACCTGTTAGCTCTAGACCCATACTGGTGCTGCTCAGTACATTATGTTTAAGGTGGACCTGTTAGCTCTAGACTCATACTGGTGCTGCTCAGTACATTATGTTTAAGGTGGACCTGTTAGCTCTAGACCCATACTGGTGCTGCTCAGTACATTATGTTTAAGGTGGACCTGTTAGTTCTAGACCCATACTGGTGCTGCTCAGTACATTATGTTTAAGGTGGACCTGTTAGCTCTAGACCCATACTGGTGCTGCTCAGTACATTATGTTTAAGGTGGACCTGTTAGTTCTAGACCCATACTGGTGCTGCTCAGTACATTATGTTTAAGGTGGACCTGTTAGCTCTAGACCCATACTGGTGCTGCTCAGTACATTATGTTTAAGGTGGACCTGTTAGCTCTAGACCCATACTGGTGCTGCTCAGTACATTATGTTTAAGGTGGAGCTGTTAGCTCTAGACCCATACTGGTGCTGCTCAGTACATTATGTTTAAGGTGGACCTGTTAGTTCTAGACCCATACTGGTGCTGCTCAGTACATTATGTTTAAGGTGGACCTGTTAGTTCTAGACCCATACTGGTGCTGCTCAGTACATTATGTTTAAGGTGGACCTGTTAGCTCTAGACCCATACTGGTGCTGCTCAGTACATTATGTTTAAGGTGGACCTGTCAGCTCTAGACCCATACTGGTGCTGCTCAGTACATTATGTTTAAGGTGGACCTGTTAGCTCTAGACCCATACTGGTGCTGCTCAGTACATTATGTTTAAGGTGGACCTGTTAGTTCTAGACCCATACTGGTGGCTGCTCAGTACATTATGTTTAAGGTGGACCTGTTAGTTCTAGACCCATACTGGTGGCTACTCAGTACATTATGATTAAGGTGGACCTGTTAGCTCTAGACCCATACTGGTGGCTCCTCAGTACATTATGTTTAAGGTGGACCTGTTAGCTCTAGACCCATACTGGTGCTGCTCAGTACATTATGTTTAAGGTGGACCTGTTAGCTCTAGACCCATACTGGTGCTACTCAGTACATTATGTTTAAGGTGGACCTGTCAGCTCTAGACCCATACTGGTGCTCCTCAGTACATTATGTTTAAGGTGGACCTGTTAGCTCTAGACCCATACTGGTGCTGCTCAGTACATTATGTTTAAGGTGGACCTGTCAGCTCTAGACCCATACTGGTGCTACTCAGTACATTATGTTTAAGGTGGACCTGTCAGCTCTAGACCCATACTGGTGCTACTCAGTACATTATGTTTAAGGTGGACCTGTTAGCTCTAGAACCATACTGGTGCTGCTCAGTACATTATGTTTAAGGTGGACCTGTTAGCTCTAGACCCATACTGGTGCTACTCAGTACATTATGTTTAAGGTGGACCTGTTAGCTCTAGACCCATACTGGTGCTGCTCAGTACATTATGTTTAAGGTGGACCTGTTAGCTCTAGACCCATACTGGTGGCTGCTCAGTACATTATGTTTAAGGTGGACCTGTTAGTTCTAGACCCATACTGGTGGCTACTCAGTACATTATGATTAAGGTGGACCTGTTAGTTCTAGACCCATACTGGTGCTGCTCAGTACATTATGTTTAAGGTGGACCTGTTAGCTCTAGACCCATACTGGTGGCTCCTCAGTACATTATGTTTAAGGTGGACCTGTTAGCTCTAGACCCATACTGGTGCTGCTCAGTACATTATGTTTAAGGTGGACCTGTTAGCTCTAGACCCATACTGGTGCTGCTCAGTACATTATGTTTAAGGTGGACCTGTTAGCTCTAGACCCATACTGGTGCTGCTCAGTACATTATGTTTAAGGTGGACCTGTTAGCTCTAGACCCATACTGGTGCTGCTCAGTACATTATGTTTAAGGTGGACCTGTTAGCTCTAGACCCATACTGGTGCTGCTCAGTACATTATGTTTAAGGTGGACCTGTTAGCTCTAGACCCATACTGGTGCTGCTCAGTACATTATGTTTAAGGTGGACCTGTCAGCTCTAGACCCATACTGGTGCTGCTCAGTACATTATGTTTAAGGTGGACCTGTTAGCTCTAGACCCATACTGGTGCTGCTCAGTACATTATGTTTAAGGTGGACCTGTTAGCTCTAGACCCATACTGGTGCTGCTCAGTACATTATGTTTAAGGTGGACCTGTTAGCTCTAGACTCATACTGGTGCTGCTCAGTACATTATGTTTAAGGTGGACCTGTTAGCTCTAGACCCATACTGGTGCTGCTCAGTACATTATGTTTAAGGTGGAGCTGTTAGCTCTAGACCCATACTGGTGCTGCTCAGTACATTATGTTTAAGGTGGACCTGTTAGCTCTAAACCCATACTGGCGGCTGCTCAGTACATTATGTTTAAGGTGGACCTGTTAGCTCTAGACCCATACTGGTGGCTCCTCAGTACATTATGTTTAAGGTGGACCTGTTAGCTCTAGACCCATACTGGTGGCTCCTCAGTACATTATGTTTAAGGTGGACCTGTTAGCTCTAGACCCATACTGGTGCTGCTCAGTACATTATGTTTAAGGTGGACCTGTTAGCTCTAAACCCATACTGGTGCTGCTCAGTACATTATGTTTAAGGTGGACCTGTTAGCTCTAGACCCATACTGGTGCTGCTCAGTACATTATGTTTAAGGTGGACCTGTTAGCTCTAGACCCATACTGGTGCTGCTCAGTACATTATGTTTAAGGTGGACCTGTTAGCTCTAGACCCATACTGGTGCTGCTCAGTACATTATGTTTAAGGTGGAGCTGTTAGCTCTAGACCCATACTGGTGCTGCTCAGTACATTATGTTTAAGGTGGACCTGTTAGCTCTAAACCCATACTGGCGGCTGCTCAGTACATTATGTTTAAGGTGGACCTGTTAGCTCTAGACCCATACTGGTGCTGCTCAGTACATTATGTTTAAGGTGGACCTGTTAGCTCTAGACCCATACTGGTGCTGCTCAGTACATTATGTTTAAGGTGGACCTGTTAGCTCTAGACCCATACTGGTGCTGCTCAGTACATTATGTTTAAGGTGGACCTGTTAGCTCTAGACCCATACTGGTGCTGCTCAGTACATTATGTTTAAGGTGGACCTGTTAGCTCTAGACCCATACTGGTGCTGCTCAGTACATTATGTTTAAGGTGGACCTGTTAGCTCTAGACCCATACTGGTGCTGCTCAGTACATTATGTTTAAGGTGGACCTGTTAGCTCTAGACCCATACTGGTGCTACTCAGTACATTATGTTTAAGGTGGACCTGTTAGCTCTAGACCCATACTGGTGCTGCTCAGTACATTATGTTTAAGGTGGACCTGTTAGTTCTAGACCCATACTGGTGCTGCTCAGTACATTATGTTTAAGGTGGACCTGTTAGTTCTAGACCCATACTGGTGCTGCTCAGTACATTATGTTTAAGGTGGACCTGTTAGCTCTAGACCCATACTGGTGCTGCTCAGTACATTATGTTTAAGGTGGACCTGTTAGCTCTAGACCCATACTGGTGCTGCTCAGTACATTATGTTTAAGGTGGACCTGTTAGCTCTAGACCCATACTGGTGCTGCTCAGTACATTATGTTTAAGGTGGACCTGTTAGCTCTAGACCCATACTGGTGCTGCTCAGTACATTATGTTTAAGGTGGACCTGTCAGCTCTAGACCCATACTGGTGGCTACTCAGTACATTATGTTTAAGGTGGACCTGTTAGCTCTAGACCCATACTGGTGCTGCTCAGTACATTATGTTTAAGGTGGACCTGTTAGCTCTAGACTCATACTGGTGCTGCTCAGTACATTATGTTTAAGGTGGACCTGTTAGCTCTAGACCCATACTGGTGCTGCTCAGTACATTATGTTTAAGGTGGACCTGTCAGCTCTAGACCCATACTGGTGCTGCTCAGTACATTATGTTTAAGGTGGACCTGTTAGCTCTAGACCCATACTGGTGCTGCTCAGTACATTATGTTTAAGGTGGACCTGTTAGCTCTAGACCCATACTGGTGCTGCTCAGTACATTATGTTTAAGGTGGACCTGTTAGCTCTAGACCCATACTGGTGCTGCTCAGTACATTATGTTTAAGGTGGACCTGTTAGCTCTAGACCCATACTGGTGGCTACTCAGTACATTATGTTTAAGGTGGACCTGTTAGCTCTAGACCCATACTGGTGCTGCTCAGTACATTATGTTTAAGGTGGACCTGTTAGCTCTAGACCCATACTGGTGGCTACTCAGTACATTATGTTTAAGGTGGACCTGTTAGTTCTAAACCCATACTGGTGGCTACTCAGTACATTATGTTTGTCTATGAAATTGTTGAGTCTTTGCACAAACAGTTTTTCGATGATTTGGGAGAATTGTGAAAGCAGAGAGATTGGCCTGTAGTTGGAGAGTTTATACCCGTCTCCACTTTTGAAAATGAGAATGACTTGAGCTGTTTTCATTTCGCTGGGGAAGATACCGGTGAGGAAGGATTGGTTGCAGATGTGTGTCAGTGGTGTTACTATACATTCTATTATTTCTTTGACTAACATCATGTCTATATCCGTCCAGTCAGTGGACTTTTTATTCTTACAGTTTTTAACAATATCAAGTATTTCGTTTTCATTTACACTCATAATAAAGATGGAAAAGGGGTTTTGACTAACAATTTTTTCACCCAGGACTTCCTTATCACTCGGCTCCACAATATCATTTGCCGAATTTTGTCCAACATTTACAAAATACTTGTTAAATTCATTAGCAATGTCCTTTGTTTTGTTGATGGTTATATTATTATATTTTATAAAGTAATTTGGATAATCTGCTTTACTACCCTTTTCGATTATGCTATTTAGTACTTTCCATGTTCCTTGGGTGTTACTCTTGTACTGTTCCAATAACTAATCAGGACTATTCAGGGTTTGACTGGAACTTGCTCCACAATGGTCGAATGAACTTCCCACCACAGTTAGGCCAGCCTAATCCCTAAAGTGATAGCATTCCTCTTTAATTACCTGTATATACTATATCTATATATATATCCCATATCTACTCTTACTAATTATACGTCTGGCCTGTATCTATACATACAGATTACATTATGAATAGATAGATAGATTGTGGTACTATAGAGAAGAAAGAGGCCTTCACCAAAGCATACATGATACACGTTGAGTGACACTATAATCTTTGTTTAGCTACAGTTGTCCAAAAATGTCCCGGCGTGAATACACTTCTATGAGTGAGTGAGTGAGTGAGTGAGTGAGTGAGTGAGTGAGTGAGTGAGTGAGTGAGTGAGTGGATGAGTGAGTGAGTGAGTGAGTGAGTGGATGAGTGAGTGAGTGAGTGAGTGGATGAGTGAGTGAGTGAGTGAGTGAGTGAGTGAGTGAGTGAGTGGATGAGTGAGTGAGTGAGTGAGTGAGTGAGTGAGTGAGTGAGTGGATGAGTGAGTGAGTGAGTGAGTGGATGAGTGAGTGAGTGAGTGGATGAGTGAGTGAGTGAGTGAGTGAGTGAGTGGATGAGTGAGTGAGTGGATGAGTGAGTGAGTGAGTGAGTGAGTGAGTGAGTGAGTGAGTGAGTGAGTGAGTGAGTGAGTGAGTGAGTGAGTGAGTGAGTGAGTGGATGAGTGAGTGAGTGACAGAGTGAGTGACAGAGTGAGTGAGTGAGTGAGTGACAGGGTGAGTGAGTGAGTGAGTGAGTGAGTGAGTGAGTGAGTGAGTGAGTGAGTGAGTGGCAGAGTGAGTGACAGAGTGAGTGAGTGAGTGAGTGAGTGACAGAGTGAGTGAGTTAGTGAGTGAGTGAGTGAGTGAGTGAGTGACAGAGTGAGTGAGTGAGTGACAGAGTGAGTGAGTTAGTGAGTGAGTGAGTGAGTGAGTGAGTGAGTGACAGAGTGAGTGAGTGAGTGACAGAGTGAGTGACAGAGTGAGTGAGTGAGTGAGTGAGTGACAGAGTGAGTGACAGAGTGAGTGAGTGAGTGAGTGAGTGAGTGACAGAGTGAGTGAGTGAGTGAGTGAGTGAGTGAGTGAGTGACAGAGTGAGTGACAGAGTGAGTGAGTTAGTGAGTGAGTGGATGAGTGAGTTAGTGACAGAGTGAGTTAGTTAGTGAGTGAGTGGATGAGTGAGTGAGTGACAGAGTGAGTGACAGAGTGAGTGAGTGAGTGAGTGACAGAGTGAGTTAGTTAGTGAGTGAGTGAGTGGATGAGTGAGTGAGTGACAGAGTGAGTGACAGAGTGAGTGACAGAGTGAGTGAGTTAGTGAGTGACAGAGTGAGTTAGTTAGTGAGTGAGTGAGTGGATGAGTGAGTGAGTGACAGAGTGAGTGACAGAGTGAGTGACAGAGTGAGTGAGTTAGTTAGTGACATAGGCAGAACTCAAATGAAAACATTGTACTGATTCACATTGAACTCACAGGTCAGGTCGAGGAGAACTGGTCTGGACCGGTCTGTACCCAGAGAGTTCCGCGCCACACAGAAATACTCTCCTCTGTCTCCGTGTCTCAGTTCAGACAACTGCAGCTGAGACCTGAAACTGTGTGGAACACTGCCACTGTCCTGGTCTGGAACACACACATTATTAGATATTACATTTGTTTAGTATTTCTTTATTTCGCACCATTTCAGCAAAACAGTACAAATCTAAATATTGACCATGACAGAAAGTGTATATATAGATGTATATAACATGAAACTGTAAAACAAAGTGACATTAATGGTTTTATGAGAGTGAAGCTATTAATTTAACAATGTATATTTATTAAGCCTGGATTTGAGTGATGAAATAGATGAGATTTCTTTTTTACATTAGGGCTGTCAATCGATTAAAATATTTAATTGTGATTAATCACACGATTGTCCATAGTTAATTGTGATTAATCGCATGATTGTCTATAGTTAATTGTGATTATTTGCATATTAATCACACATTTTGTATCAACACGGGAGTGGACAGATATGCTTGCTTTATGCAAATTTATGTTTATTGAATAACATAAATAAGCACAATGACAAATATTGTCCAGAAAAACAAAGGTATTGCAACGGTTCACTAAAACATCCACTGTTTTTTTTAAGCTTTAAAACCAAATGATGGATCTCAATGCATGGCAACAAGAGACACATTCTACCAATTACAAACAGGCACATTGGTAAGCTACATGTTCCATTACTCAAAGGATAATTCCATGCATCCCTCACACTTCTGAAGCAAATCACATAATGTAATTGTGTCCAACCTCACATAAAAATAAATAAAGGGTCACAAAAACATCCCCTTCTACTATGTGGATTCAAAACAGTGTCACACATCAGACTGGATGGAGTCCAATGTTAATCTCTTGCCAACCTTTTACAGACTAATATACTTGTGTTCAGTAAAACTGGAGTCCTCTCTCTCCCCCTCCCCCTTTCACACATGGCCAGGTCACCCACACTAATAAGAACAACGATAGTTTGCTAGGAATAAAGGTGAACTGTCTGTACTGAACTACTGACAGAATTAACAGTTTATACAGTTGGACACATCTAACTCCATAACACCATAAAACCACAACACAACACAATAACACCACAACACAATAACACCACAACACAATAACATCACAACACAATACAATAACACCATAATAACATCACAACACAATAACACCACAACACAATAACACCACAACACAATAACATCACAACACAATAACATCACAACACAATAACATCACAACACAATAACACCACAACACAATAACATCACAACACAATAACATCACAACACAATAACATCACAACACAATAACATCACAACACAATAACATCACAACACAATAACATCACAACACAATAACATCACAACACAATAACACCACAACACAATAACATCACAACACAATAACACAATAACACAATAACACCACAACACAATAACACAATAACACAATAACATCACAACACAATAACAACACAACACAATAACAACACAACACAATAACATCACAACACAATAACATCACAGCACAATAACATCACAACACAATAACATCACAACATCACAACACAATAACATCACAACACAATAACATCACAACACAATAACATCACAACACAATAACATCACAACACAATAACACCACAACACAATAACATCACAACACAATAACATCACAACACAATAACATCACAACACAATAACACAATAACACCACAACACAATAACACCACAACACAATAACATCACAACACAATAACATCACAACACAATAACACAATAACACCACAACACAATAACATCACAACACAATAACATCACAACACAATAACACCACAACACAATAACATCACAACACAATAACACAATAACACCACAACACAATAACACCACAACACAATAACATCACAACACAATAACACCACAACACAATAACATCACAACACAATAACATCACAACACAATAACATCACAACACAATAACATCACAACACAATAACACCACAACACAATAACATCACAACACAATAACACCACAACACAATAACATCACAACACAATAACATCACAACACAATAACATCACAACACAACAACATCACAACACAATAACACAATAACACCACAACACAATAACACCACAACACAATAACATCACAACACAATAACATCACAACACAATAACACCACAACACAATAACACCACAACACAATAACATCACAACACAATAACACAATAACACCACAACACAATAACATCACAACACAATAACATCACAACACAACAACATCACAACACAATAACACAATAACACCACAACACAATAACATCACAACACAATAACATCACAACACAATAACACCACAACACAATAACACCACAACACAATAACATCACAACACAATAACATCACAACACAATAACACCACAACACAATAACACCACAACACAATAACACCACAACACAATAACATCACAACACAATAACACAATAACACCACAACACAATAACATCACAACACAATAACATCACAACACAATAACATCACAACACAATAACACCACAACACAATAACACAATAACATCACAACACAATAACATCACAACACAATAACACCACAACACAATAACACCACAACACAATAACATCACAACACAATAACATCACAACACAATAACACCACAACACAATAACACCACAACACAATAACACCACAACACAATAACATCACAACACAATAACATCACAACACAATAACACCACAACACAATAACACCACAACTCAATAACATCACAACACAATAACATCACAACACAATAACACAATAACACCACAACACAATAACATCACAACACAATAACATCACAACACAACAACATCACAACACAATAACACAATAACACCACAACACAATAACATCACAACACAATAACATCACAACACAATAACACCACAACACAATAACACCACAACACAATAACATCACAACACAATAACATCACAACACAATAACACCACAACACAATAACACCACAACACAATAACACCACAACACAATAACATCACAACACAATAACACAATAACACCACAACACAATAACATCACAACACAATAACATCACAACACAATAACACCACAACACAATAACATCACAACACAATAACATCACAACACAATAACACCACAACACAATAACATCACAACACAATAACATCACAACAACACCACAACACAATAACACCACAACACAATAACATCACAACACAATAACATCACAACACAATAACATCACAACACAATAACATCACAACACAATAACACCACAACACAATAACATCACAACACAATAACATCACAACACAATAACACAATAACATCACAACACAATAACATCACAACACCACAACACAACAACACCACAACACAATAACATCACAACACAATAACATCACAACACAATAACACCACAACACAATAACACCACAACACAACAACACCACAACACAATAACATCACAACACAATAACATCACAACACAATAACACCACAACACAATAACATCACACCACAATAACATCACAACACAATAACATCACAACACAATAACACCACAACACAATAATATCACAACACAATAACATCACAACACAATAACATCACAACACAATAACATCACAACACAATAACATCACAACACAATAACATCACAACACAATAACACCACAACACAATAACATCACAACACAATAACATCACAACACAATAACACAATAACATCACAACACAATAACATCACAACACAATAACATCACAACACAATAACATCACAACACAATAACATCACAACACAATAACACAATAACATCACAACACAATAACATCACAACACAATAACATCACAACACCACAACACAATAACATCACAACACAATAACATCACAACACAATAACATCACAACACAATAAAATCACAACACAATAACATCACAACACAATAACATCACAACACAATAACATCACAACACAATAACATCACAACACAATAACACAATAACATCACAACACAATAACATCACAACACAATAACATCACAACACAATAACATCACAACACAATAACATCACAACACAATAACACCACAACACAATAACATCACAACACAATAACATCACAACACAATAACATCACAACACAATAACATCACAACACAATAACATCACAACACAATAACATCACAACACAATAACATCACAACACAATAACATCACAACACAATAACACCACAACACAATAACATCACAACACAATAACATCACAACACAATAACACAATAACATCACAACACAATAACATCACAACACAATAACATCACAACACAATAACATCACAACACAATAACACAATAACACAATAACATCACAACACAATAACATCACAACACAATAACATCACAACACAATAACATCACAACACAATAACATCACAACACAATAACACCACAACACAATAACATCACAACACCACAACACAATAACACAATAACACAATAACACCACAACACAATAACACAATAACACAATAACATCACAACACAATAACACCACAACACAATAACACCACAACACAATAACACAATAACACAATAA
>NW_028174859.1:17500-20000 GCF_963971535.1 Notolepis coatsorum
CTTACTCCCAGTGAGAAACGTTTGAAACCATCTGCCTTGGGTGCTTTGAGGGTTTTGCTCATTAGGGAACAGGTGCTTGAGGAGAGGGTGGAGGAGCCTCCTTTGTCTGACGTGTTTCCGCTATTATCTGGTGCAGAGGGTGAGTGGAAGATTAGGGAGTTGGAGTTTAAGGAAAGGCAGCTAGAGCGGGAGCATGAGGAGAGGAGAGAGGAGCGTGCGCTTAAGGAGAGAAGAGAGGAGCGTGAGCTTAAGGAGAGGCAGCTACAACAAGAGCGTTACTTGAAGGACTTAGAGCACGAGCGTGCGCAGAAGGAGCTTGATTATAAGCACGCTGTCTTGCAGGCGGGTGCTCTGCATCCAGAGTCACGTTCCGGGTTTGATGTAGGCAGGAATATTAGGATGGTGCCACCATTTTTTGAGAAAGACGTGGAAAGATATTTTCCCCTTTTTGAACGGGTGGCAACCACATTGAAGTGGCCTGATACCGCCTGGACACTGCTGCTGCAATGTGTTTTGGTTGGTAGGGCACAAGAAGCCTACACTGCTCTGTCCCTTGAACAAAGCGCTGATTATGAGCTGGTTAAAGCTTCCATTTTGAGGGCTTATGAGTTGGTCCCTGAGGCCTATCGTCAGCGTTTTAGAGGTTATCGCCGGTCGGAGGGGCAGTCTTATGTTGAGTTTGGAAGGGAGAAGGAGAACCTGTTTGACAGGTGGTGCACTTCTCAGAGGGCAGAGTCAAGAGAGCAGCTTAGGCAGTTGATTCTCCTAGAGGAATTTAAAAGATGTGTTCCTGATACCGTTTCCACACATCTAAATGAGCGTGGGGTATCGAAGATAGGCGACGCCGCTGTCTTCGCCGATGAGTTTGTGTTGACACACAAGTCCGTGTTTTTGGAGGACTACCGTGTTGAGTCCGGGGATAGGCGTCCTGTTCAGGGGGGCCGTTTCCCAAAACCTGTGTCTGCTGGTCAGTTAACTTCACCTCCTAGGCGGGGTGGTTCTGCTGGTGCATTCCCAGAAGGGATTATCTGTTTTTACTGTAAGGAACCTGGTCATATCGTTGCTGCATGCCCGGTGCTTGAGCAGAAAAATGTCAGAACCGTGGCTCTGGTAGAAACCATATGCAGGACGCCTATGCCAACGTTAGATGGGGATGGGGAAAGTATCAAACGTGTGGACAAAGAGCTTGAGGGTTCCTCAAGGTTTATGATGAATGGATTTGTTTCCCTGACTAATGCACTAGAGTCCAAACAGGCTATAACAATTTGGAGAGATACCGGTGCTTTTCAGTCCCTCATTCTGGAGGGGTTTTTGCCGTTTTCAGAACACTCTGCTTTGCATTCCGGTGTCGTTGTTCGGGGCTTTGGGGGTGGATTTGTGGATGCACCTTTGCATGAGGTCACGCTCAATTCTCCCTTAGTATCAGGCAATGTTGTTGTGGGGGTATGTTCTCACATTCCCATAAAGGGGGTGTCCTTCATTCTAGGGAATGATTTGGCTGGTGACAAAGTGTTGGCTACTCCGGTTGTAACTCCCATTCCTGTGGTTTCTGAGGTCTCTAATGAGCTGGCACAGAAACATCCAGGAGTGTTTCCTGTGTGTGCTGTGGCACGAGAAATGTCAAAGGACAAAAGTGATGTTGTTGATACTTCGACTTGGGACATTACACTTAGTGACACATTCTTTGTTGAATTAAAATGTGTACCTGTTGAGAATTTTGGAAAGCACACTGTGGATGTACCTCTGCATAATGATTCTCTTGATTGTGGTTTTGTGTTAGGCCCGGTGGTGAAACCAGAGTTGACATGCGTGCCGGAGAAGCATGTGACAGGTGATGATATGGCAGCGCAGTGTCTCAAGGTCTTCCCAGCCTGTACGGTGGCTGATGCCACGAACGATTTGGAGGATGAGTGTGGGAAGGATGCTATGAGAGGTGCTGTTGTTTCATGTGACACCGTTCTAGTTGGAGAGGCTACTAAGCTTGACTTAGGCTGCCAGCCTTCCCACAGTAGCCCTATTGTCCCTAACGTTTCACTTGTGGGCAGGGATGGTCCCAGTATGTCAGTTGATGATTCTGACATTGATCCACATGTCCACACTGATTCTCTGCCATGCACTAGGTGTGATGGTCAACCTAGTTACCTGTGTCCTGTGGAGCAGGAGCCGCCTTCGCGACCTGGTCTGTTGAGTGGCAGCCATTTTGATTTTGATCAGGACAATGTTATTTTGGGTGACGCCATTTTAGATGGTGTTCCAGACGTTATTGTGACTGTCGTACTGCCATGTTCCCGGTACACTGGGGCTGTACCTGAGGCGGTACAGCCTACTCTGGATGTTCACGGTGTGCAGTATCCTGAACTGCCAGAGCCAGGTGGGATGGATATGGGTGCGGTGGTGGTATCAGTGATCTATGGTTTTGTTGTGCTGTGTTCTGTTCTGTTAAGCGCAGTTCTCAGGTTGTTTTTGGTTTGCAGTATAATTTTGACAGATCGGTATCGGT